>NC_060126.1:207683530-207995348 GCF_021461395.2 Schistocerca americana | reverse complement strand
CCAGCCCTTCCCGTTCACCATTACACTATAAGTGATATGTCAAACAGATTGCTTGCAATTATACCTCCATCAAATTTATGTATGTGTCTAATAACTGTCACTCTACGCCTTCGTTATTCAAAATGTTGTAGGTTTACTTGTGTTTCTTAATATGATTACTGTACATGAACAGAGAAGCGTATGTTATAAAAAAAAGTGTAATTTAACTGAATGATTTTCACATATTTATTATTTTGAAATTGAATAGTATGCGTTGTTTTATTGTTTGGTTAGTGTTTATAAAGCAGATGTTACGCCATTTCGGAATAGGACAGTCAGCTAGAAACGAAGCTTTATTTTCGGATATCTTAAGCTTCATGCTATTGCCTGTCAAAAAGATTTCGACACTCTTGAAAGTGTTTGATGAAGTGGTATGTTGTGTTCCAGTACCTCTGCCGGTACGAATCTCATCCGACACAGAGCGGAATGAAACATCACTGTTTCGATACAATTAGTCTGTTCCAAGCACAGGTGGACTGAAACAGCCTTATTTTGAAACAACGATACAGTTTCTGTGTCTGGCTCGAGATCGAATCTGGTCCGGTTATCCGAGACGGGGGCGGAATGAAACACCACTGTTTCGAAACAGTGACCCACAGCCGTTCCGAAACACCGAAACAGTTCCACGTATCGATACACTGTATCGAAACATAGAAACAGTGGCCAAGCCTACATACCAGTTTCTGGCAGCCGTTGTTATAGGTGGCCACAAATAGTGCGTCATATCATAATTACGTCTGGGACTGACGACGGTGCTGTCTTCTCCGTGATTTGAAAATGTTCTGATCTTCAAATTCATTTTATATTCAAACGATACATTTCCGGACATAGGTTCCTTCTCAAAATGTTCCTCTTCGACACCTAGAGGTCTGTAATAGCCACTCTCTCTACATACAAAAAGCACAATTTCTTGCATAGAAAATCTCAGAACTTAAAAACTGTGATTGAGACATTAATTACCAAACATGCTAATGCTTCCAGTTTATAAAAATGTTCTTTACCGAGAAGTTTGTGCATATCATTTCCTGTTAGTCAGGAAAAACTCAGAAACTGTAATTACTTCCTATATACACAGTTTTAATAGTTAGTGACAAAATGGTAAGAAGTGAAAAAAAATGCCGTGAAATGAACCCACAACGGCACTGAAAGCATTTAGAACCCAAACCCCTCTGGCGTTTTCGGTTTCAAGCAACACAGTTGCGAACAGCGAAATAGTTCTGAATTTCACGACAAATGACTGTGTGCTTGTCACTATCCATTACATGTTCTGGCCTCCTTGAAGCTTCACTGGATTCATAGTTCTGTCTGAGTTGTAGGACAGCTTACAAGTTCGGGTTGCAAAGATCAAAGTTTATTTTTGGGGGGAGGGTGCTACAACGTTGGAAATAAATTCTCCATTTGAGTCGATATGGCAACACAACTGCACGACAGAAAAAAGTGGAAAATTCGAAAGAGAGAACATGTAGTAAAATCTCATTTCAGTATACATGAATTGCTTTGGATTTGCAGCAAACCGAAACTTCATGTTCTCATTTACATATTATTAATGACGTTTCACTGATTACAACAAAAAGCTTGGTAATAGTTCAATACATTGTACCTCAGTTCCTCGAGTCAGAATACGATTAGTCAACCTATATACAATCAGGACTAATTTAGCTTAATCAGATATTTGCGTTAATGTATGCGGATATCAAGTGTTGCGAAGGTTTTATGCAGCTCTACCTACTAATGTGGTTACATTTAAAAATTCGGTCAGAAAACTACATTAAAATTATCAGACTTGAAACTTATTCATTTTTTAACACAACAGCCCATTTCTCATTATCCTAGAAATAGTTCACATACCAGCGGCTAGAAGGCACGCAAAGCAAAAAAATAGACATAAAAGAAAAAATTAAGCTTATCTTTCAGAAGAACGTATGTGTAATAACACATCCTAAAATGAAAGACGATAATCACTTGCGAATTAGAGATTACTTTTGCCTATGGAGTATCTTTCAATTTATGGAACATACCAGAAACCTCAGTGTTAAACTGGCTTATGGCATGCACACAAGGGCAGCGTTATGTTCTGATTCTCGAGCACTGGACGTGCATAAAGTTGGTCTGGAAAAACGTTTTGAAGGAATTCAGAGATGAGCTAGAAACTTTGTTACTGGGTGGTTTATCCACGTCTAATGTACGAAGATGCCCAGAAAAAGTAACTGGGATCATTGGAGAAAAAGTGACTTTATTTCCGCCTAACGGTGCTGTAAATTTAAAAAAGGGATTCAGATGCATCAGAAAATAATTCTACTGTGTTCGTTACATTTTTTTCGCAATGATCACAAAGTCACAGAAGATTACGTACGGCCCGTACCGTGTGTATAAACGTCGTGTCTCTTTGTTAACGATACGTTTTCAAAGCAAATACATAGAAAAATGTTGGTGCTAACGACTCTCTACCACACACCATATTTGAGTTCTGTAGAATAGCCATACTGATTTTTCCCGATCGAGATGCAATGAGGTTTGATACTAAATGCTGAATAATTTCTCACAACGAGTAAGGGTTCATAATCATAAGACGTCAGAAAGATCACAATCTGATGTAAGAACACCTGTGTTTCATTTCAAAACTTTCGGCACGACAGTCACTGGGACATTAAGAAGATGCAGACACGAGTATCTCTAATACCACGTATGTCTCATATTGCAACAGAAATAGTTCTGTTGCATTACTGCCCTACAAGACGCAAAAAAGCATGCTAAGAACTTTAGTTCCAAAATGTTATTCGATGTAAAGGGGCAGACATGTACGTGCATGATACCGTTATCTGTCTGCCGTTAGTGCTCATCTTTAATTGGTTCTTACACAAAAGATTGCTTATTTCGTCGCCGTTACTTCAAAAGATAGAATTTGTGAGAAAATCGAATGTCAAAACAAGCGAAATTTAGGAGTTTTGGATTCAGATATAATTATGGGAAACAACTGTGAACTTATTGCATCAGAATCTAATACTAAAAACACAACGATAAATACGTTCGATAGTTTTCTACGATTCTCGTTTCTGCTGCTGGACTGCGCAAATATGTTGGGTAGATGCTGCATTGAAATTACACGTGGTCTTAAGAGATGCAAGGGAACCATAAATTCAACATGACCGCCGGAAAGTACGATGTGATGTTCCGGTTCCAAAGCTCTTTTAACCACATTATGGTTGGACACATTCTGTGCCCAAGACAATTATCTGGATTATTCCTGTCCCTATTCCACAGAAGATATTATTTACTCTAGGTTGCTGATATGAGGCATTAATTTATGCACCTTTGCGTACTGCAGTTTCAGACGCAACCGCTTTTTTCTCAAATTTCGGTGTAAAACTGATTTCTGACCATAATATCTCAGTTCATAAATAAGCGAAAAAAGATACACGGTACACCAGGTGCTACTGTTGACATCAGGAGTCAACTGTAATACGCAACAATACACTACATGAAAGCGAAAGTACCGCCATATTGTTGAAAGGCTGTCGGGAAAAGGAAGGAACGCAATACTCTCAGAAACAAAGATCAATCAGTCTAAATAACATTTTATCTTTTACATATTTCATATGAGACGTTTTACTTAGCCCACACAGCCTTCACCATTAAAATGTAACTAACGGACACATTTAAAATTCTCACAATCTTGCAACATCCGTAATCAAACCTGATATCAATGCATTTAAATCATACTTTACGACCCCCTCCCAATAAAGCAGGTATTCACCCAAACGAAACTTGTGAAAGATGCGTTACGCGAAGAGTTAGTGAGCCAATTCTATTCGTGGAGGGGACGTTCGTAATTTAACATTGAAATACAGCCACATCCAGAACCATACGAGCTAAATATTTCATACGATTCATTCATAACGACTTCTGGCCAGAAATAGGAGCCACCGATTTGCACGACAGTTCAGAAACCACATACCAAAATTCAATGCATAACGTCCTAAATTTGGATAGAATGGTGCTAGCGTAAATTGACAACAGGAAAAATCCAAGCCACTTTTACACTGAGCTCTTAAAGAAAGAAATCCAATCACTGTGATACTGTGCTAAATACATTAACTAAAAATGCATATACCACGTTACAATTTGTTTCGCCCTTCCATCAGATATTTTAGCAATTAAGTAATTTTCATACAGAAAAGTACAGCAATTTGACGGGGCAACACCGAAGATTTTTTGGGCACATTTTGCATGTCAAATACTAGCAAACAGACACTCACGCTTGTCGCTGGGTGCCTTCTTGCCTCTTCCCCTTCCTCGCGGCATCCCGATGTAACCTTCACCCACCAGAAGGTGCCGTGCCACTAAATCGTCCGACAATAATTGCTTGCGCTACCCCCACCACCAAAAGCCAGCTGATCGCGGGTTGTGTCACTGTGACCAACTCAATTCTCGAAAACCCCGCCCAGCGCGTCGACATGTATCTACTTCCCCTTTCATTGAGGGCGCATCGTCGTTCGAGCGCTCCTGCCATTGCAAACGTTCCGAGAATGTTAAGATTTTCTATTTGTTCCTGATTGTGAATTAACACGGCAGAAACACTCTTCCAAAAGCCATCTCATATATACATTTGCGTAATTGAAATAACAGTAATCAGATTTACATTGTTCCGTCATTGATATTTCCTGTAAATACATAATGTTATGTTCCTGGACATAGTGTTAGGTGTATCCAGCAAATATTATGATGGAAAAATGTTATTCCAATCACGCAAATGCGTAGCTGGGATGGTTTTTGGACCGATGATGGTTTGATCCTAGACCGAATTGATCGTCTCTAATAAAATATACCGTTACAGCTGTACATTGCATAATGCAGTTCCTAGCATATCTTTTTCTCGACGGCGAATCAAACATGTCGTCAGACCTCACTATTCCGTTTTAATTTCCACCTAGTGCATAACAGAATCAATGGCAAAAATAAAAAAATAAAGAAGCAGTCTTAATGCCGTTCATCAGCTTTCTGAAAACTGCGGGGTGCCGTGAATACGAAACAAAGATCGTGTCAGTTTCTTCGCTTCAGAAGTTGGTATCGCCTCGCTCTTTTGGGGCATTCATACATAGAACTCGGCATGTTTACAAATCATTCCATACCTCCCGAACAGCGATTTCCAACACTTGTGAAATCATTACCCCTGAACGAGCTCCAATATTGTTGTTGTTGTTGTGGTCTTCAGTCCTGAGACTGGTTTGATGCAGCTCTCCATGCTACTCTATCCTGTGCAAGCCTCTTCATCTCCCAGTACCTACTGCAGCCTACATCCTTCTGAATCTGCTTAGTGTATTCATCTCTTGGTCTCCCTCTACGATATTTGCCCTCCACGCTGCCCTCCAGTACTAAATTGGAGATCCCTTGATGCCTCAGAACATGTCCTACCAACCGATCCCTTCTTCTAGTCAAGTTGTGCCACAAACTCCTCTTCTCCCCAATTCTATTCAATACCTCCTCATTAGTTATGTGATCTACCCATCTAATCTTCAGCATTCCTCTGTAGCACCACATTTCGAAAGCTTCTATTCTCCTCTTGTCCAAACTATTTATCGTCCATGTTTCACTTCCATACATGGCCACATTCCATACAAATACTTTCAGAAACGACTTTCTGACACTTAAATCTATTCTCGATGTTAACAAATTTCTCTTCTTCAGAAACGCTCTCCTTGGCATTGCCAGTCTACATTTTATATCCTCTCTACTTCGACCATCATCAGTTATTTTGCTCCCCAAATAGCAAAACTCCTTTACTACTTAAAGCGTCTCATTTCCTAATCTAATTCCCTCAGCATCACCCGACTTAATTCGGCTAGATTCCATTATCCTCGTTTTGCTTTTGTTGATGTTCATCTTATATCCTCCTTTCAAGACACTGTCCATTCCGTTCAACTGCTCTTCCAATTCTTTTGCTGCCTCTGACAGAATTACAATGTCATCGGCGAACCTCAACGTTTTTATTTCTTCTCCATGGACTTTAATACCTACTCCGAATTTTTCTTTTGTTTCCTTTACTGCTTGCTCAATATACAGATTGAATAACATCGGGGAGAGGCTACAACCCTGTCTCACTCCCTTCCCAACCATTGCTTCCCTTTCATGTCGCTCGACTCTTATAACTGCCATCTGGTTTCTGTACAAATTGTAAATAGCCTTTCGCTCCCTGTATTTTACCCCTACCACCTTTAGAATTTGAAAGAGAGTATTCCAGTCAACATTGTCAAATTATAACTGCCATCTGGTTTCTGTACAAATTGTAAATAGCCTTATGCTCCCTGTATTTTACCCCTACCACCTTTAGAATTTGAAAGAGAGTATTCCAGTCAACATTGTCAAAAGCTTTCTCTAAGTCTACAAATGCTAGAAATGTAGGTTTGTCTTTCCTTAATCTATTTTTTAAGATAAGTCGCAGGGTTAGTATTGCCTCACGTGTTCCAACATTTCTGCGGAATCAAACTGATCTTCGCCGAGGTCGGCTTCTACCAGTTTTTCCACCCGTCTACAAAGAATTCGTGTTAGTATTTTGCAGCTGTGACTTATTAAACTGATATTTCGGTAATTTTCACATCTGTCAACACCTGGTTTCTTTGTGATTGGAATTGTTATATTCTTCTTGAAGTCTGAGGGTATTTCACCTGTCTAGCACCGTGAATACGAAACAAATAAAGATCGCGTCAGTTTCTTCGCTTCAGATGTTGGTATCGGCACGCTCTTTGGGGGCATTCGTACGTAGGACTCAGCATTTTTAAAAATCCTTCCATACCTCCCGAACAGTGGTTTCCATTTGTGAGATCATTACCCCTGAACGAGCTCCAATATTAGCCACCTATTACCCCCCTCCCCCCCCCCCCCCAAAAAAAAACAAAATTTTGTAATGAAAAGATAAATTAACGTTTCTGTTTATGAAATGATCGAAGTAGGTAAAACTTAGTTAACATCCGGTCAAAGAAAATCGCATCTTCAAACATATTCTGCAACACATTGTCATGCGCATGACGAAGAGTACTTAGCATTCTACCACAAATGACTCTTTCTTCCCGTTCCAGTTTCATATGAAGCACTGGAAGGATGAATGTTTAAAGGCCTCTCTACAAGCGCTTTATAGCCTATACTCCTGTCATTCGCCGTCCCTACGGGAACGACATGTAGGTTCGATTATCGAAAAATGTTCCATGACTACCAGTGACATTCGTCACAACTTACACGTGTAAAACTAGTCTTGCGACTACGATGTCGATGAAGGCAACAGTGAGAACCCGAATGTATCTCGAATATTAGCGGACACCAAACAACATAAAAAGCGATGTCAGAAATGAACAGCAACTATTAGTGACCCATTACTAACTCAGGTGATAAATACGACGAATGCATGCTGTTGGTAGCGATAACACACTTGTCCACCACCAGTTCAGGTCCTCAAAGGTGTATGCCCACTTGGTCCCTCGCCATCTAAGAAATGACCATTAAGAGCTTTGAAGGATCGTCTATGAGGAACTGCTTGCCCGTTAGGAGACAATTTTTTGTCGAATGTCGTCACAGACTATGAAACATGGGTTCATCACTTCGAATCTAAAACCAAACGGCAATCCATGGGGTGACTCTACATCACGTCTCGTCCGTAGAAAACGTTCAAATCCTCACCCGCAACCGGTAAAGTCACGGCGACGATCTTCTGGGGTTCTGCTTGATGTCCTCCCTCATGGTGCAACGATCAACTATGACGTGTATTTAGTTAGCGTCAGCAAATTTAAGATACGACTTCAACGTGTTCGTCGCCACAAAAATGCAGACGAATACCTCCTTCTCCATGACAACGCAAGCCCTCACGCAAGTCTGCAAACCCGAGAAGAGCTCACAAAACTTCATTGAACTGTTCTTCCTCATCCACCTTACAGCCTTAATCTCGCACCTTCCTACTTCCATCTGTTTAGCCTAATGAAGGATGCATTCCGCGGGAAGCAGTTCGTGGATAAGGAGAGGTTATTGATGCAGCAAGTTGTCGACCATGGTACCATGCGGGCATACAGATCCTCTCAGTAAGGTGACGTAAGACCGTCGCACTGAACGGAGATTATGTTGAAAACTAGGGTTTTATGGCCAAAAGACTAGGGAATAATAATATAGGGTATTGTATTGTATTGATCTGGAGAACTAGAAGTGACGGAGAGGCTTCGTCCCCGCCGTAGCCTCAGTGGTACACAACCCCACTACAGGCTACTGCAGTCCACTCATGCTACCATCGCCCCACACCGAACTGAGGGTTATTATGCGGTTCGGCCCCCGGTGGACCCCCGGAAACGTCTCACACCAGATGAGTGTAACCCCAATGTTTGTGTGGTAGAAAAAAAAATGTTCAAATGTGTGGGACTTAACTGCTAAGGTCATCGGTCCCTAAGCTTACATACTACTTAACCTAAATTATCCTAAGGACCAACACACACACCCATGCCCGAGGGTGGACTCTAACCTCCGCCGGGACCAGCCGCGCAGTCCATGAGTGCAGCGCCTTAGACCGCTCGGCTAATCCCGCGCGGCTGTGTGGTAGAGTAATTATGGTGTACGCGTACGAGGAGACAGTGTTTGCCCAGCAATCGCCGACATAGCGTAACTGAGGCAGAATAAGGGGAACCATAACGCATTCGCCGAGGCAGATGGGAAAACGCCTTAAAAACCATCCACACCGGACCTCGACACTAATCAACCGGACGGATTCGTGCCGGGGACCGGCACTCCTTCCCGCACGGAAAGCAGAGCGCTGGACTGCACGGCTAATCGGGCGGGCTATAATAGCGGGTACTGGAATCCTGAACAAAACCAATCTGCTTTCAGAAAAAAAATGTGTTACATTACTAACTGAACGCTCCTCGTACAAGTGTCCAAAGTACTGAGCATGAGCACTGACTAATGTTATAGAGCGATTCTGGACTGACAGTTCTGTAGGTTGAATATCATCCGCATTCATGTAGCACAGGCTATTTCATATCTAAGGAAATCATCGGAATCTCCTGTCGTTTTAATTTTCCCCATAGTTAAAAGTCCAGAAGTCTTGTAAGCGTGGAGACCGTTTTGCATCTCACGAGCAACCGATCCAACGATCTCTAAATAATGTCAATTAATAAAATATTCCAGGCTATTATGGTCGAATGGAATTCACTTTGGATTTTAAAGTGAAATCCATTCAACCACGGCGTAATAGCCCGGATTTGATTAATTGTGGCATTTCCAGCCATGAAAGCTGATATTCTAAATAATCTGTTACCTTGGCTTCCACAAGGAATCATGTGACTCTCATCGAAAATGGGTCTCCAAGACTTCTATCTTAAATACACCTCCGTGATACTGGTAAGGGCGAAATTAAGTCAATAATTAAATCGCCGAAGACTAAAGACTCTCATGCAGAGAATGGGGTATCCAACAGGATACTAAAGCACTATGCTGCGTATATCAGCCCAGTACTTAGTCATATTTGTAATTTTTCCTCGAGGAATGGTCAGTTTCTAGAACGAGTAAAGCACTCAGTAGTAAAACTGCTTTAAAAAGGAGAATGGGGTAAACAGACGATCTTAGACTTATTTCTATGCCACCGGTGTTTGCAAAAGTTATAAAAAGGCTGTTCAAATCACGATAATTGACAATTTCGGTTCACATAAGATGCTGTCAAATGTGAGGTTTGGTGTCTAAAGAGGGTTAACAACCCAAAACGTTATATTCCGTTTTCTCGGTGAGGCACTGGATGGATGAAACGAAAAATCTATTACTAGACATATTCTTTAATTTAACTAAGACGTTTGACTATGTGGATCCTAAGATATTGCTGCAGAAGTTGGACTATGATGAAATAAAAGGTACGTTTACACTGGGATACATGTATCGCGACATGCATGAGCGACATGTCAATTTGACATGTCGCGATACATCACCCCATACAAAAATTCACGGAACTTGAATGCGGACCCTCGAGCTCATACATGTCCCGTATACATTTTGTATATCGCTTTTTGGCCATATACGCGACATGTATGAGCGACATTTGAAGAACTCGCGCATGCGCAGTACTATCATTTCCTGTCATCTTGCTCTTTAAAAGTAATTGCCCTCGTAAAACGAAGATTTCATGACAAAACATTCGCATTGTCACGCAATTGCTAATGCCAATGTCTCACACACGATTGTCGGCATTAGCAACCGTTGTCAACATTATCACGCGAGGCCGCCGGAATAATAGCAAAAAATTGATACATGTGCCAGATGCATGAAAAAATTATATAATGTATTACATACTCTGATATATATAAAACTTTTACCTTTACTTCTTCGGATAAAACTTGCACAATGGCCTCACAAACACGAAGAATAATATTGCATATGGCACTTTTTGATATTCTATGCAGATACATTAACGTCGAAAAGGAATCCCCAGTGGCCAAAAAACGGAGTGCTACTGCCAACTGATCCTCTGGTGGAATCGCTTCCCCAAAGTTTGCGTTGGTTTTGGACACAAGAGGAGCCACAAGAGATAACAAACCGCGGAAATCCTCCATACTCATCCTAACATAATTTCTAAAATATGCGCCATCCTCTAGCGTTAATTCCTGAACGAGCGTTGCGTAAGCTCCGTGAGTACCGCGTTTGCGAAGAAACTCTCTCTGCCACCATCTACGCTTCCTCCGCCTTTTCTTCCTATCATCTTCCAAAAGAACAAGTGTACCAGCACATAAAAATGTGAAATCTTCCAAATCGTCGTGGGAAGCCATCACACAGTGATACAAATCAACCAGTGTAAACGCACGCTCATACATGTATGACGTTGATACTTGTCAACTCATACAAGTCGCGATACATGTCGCATATATATATATATATGTATCTCATACATGTGCCGATACAAATCGCAGTGTAAACGCACCTTAGAGGAATAGCTCACGACTGGTCACTCTCAAATCTTGTGAACAGACTGCGAAAGGGCATTCTCCACAGTAATGAGAATGGATGTTGAGTGGCGTTTGATTGCGGCACGTGTAGATGAGAGGGAGGGGGGGAGGGGGGGGGGGGTGCCCCAAGCGGTCAGTGCTGCGACTGCTGTTACAAATGCATTATTCTAATATGGCAGGTGATCCTAGACTGTTTTTGTTTTTTAAACACACTAGTTTGGTAGTGAAGGATGTTGAGTGAAAATAGGAAACGTATCAAATACTGCAGTTCAAGTTATAAGTTCATGGCTTGAAGAAAACAAATCGATGCTAAATCACTCTAAGACTCAGTTTTTACAGTTTCTAACACACAGTTCAACTAAAACTGGCCTTTTGATTCAATGGAATGGGCATATGATTAGTGAATCTGAACTATTCCAATTTCTACGTGTTCTGATAGACAGTGAACAGTCATGGAAAACACATATTCAGGCTCTTGTTCAAAACCTGGACACTGCTGTATTTACAATTAGAACAATATCTGAAATTAGTTAGGGTGCAACACGAAAATTAGCCTACTTTTCTTATTTTATTTCGCTTTTGATATAAGGCATTATGTTCTTGGGAATCTCTTTTCACTTGCAAAGAGAATTTTTGGCTCAGAAACATGCAATACGAGCAATATGTGATGTTAAGTTCGTGTCCTCTTGTCGACACCTGTTCAGGAGTCTGGAAATTCCGACATTGGTCTCTCATAATTTACCTTCTTTTTTCATGACGTTTGTTTCTAACCGTTGATATATTTTACAACTATAACTATTTTCCAACTGTACTCTGTATCTTTACAATCAGCGGCTTGTAGTACAAGTGCATTCTTTGCCTTTGTCGTGTGCGTTGTGTCTTTTCAATAAAGCATGTGTTTACAAGTGTGTAAATGTACGTATTTGATGAATACTACCAGGATGTAGGCCCAGGAGCGTGTTAAAAGTACACTTTCAGGAAACTCAAAGTATGATTATGCTACAAGTTTTTCTGAAGTTATCTTCACGAAGCTGATTGTTTTTTATTTGTGATGATATTGATTCCAACAACCAACGATGGATTCCACGAAAATTATCAACATCAGACTTCCGGAAGAAAAAAAGAACTGGAACACTTCGAAATAAAAATAAGCATTCGTTTACGAGGAATTACTGGTGCACTTGATGATATGGAAAGCAGGTTAGTGAAACCTGAAGTACTTCTAGACAGTGCGACCGCTGAACAAAAGGTGGCAAACAAAAGTGCATTAGAAGCTTTCAATAAAGCAGACAGCTAAGCTTTAATTCAAATATGTTGGAAGAAACTTTGTAGAAAATAATGCGTCTGAATACGAATATAATTGCACAAAATATGTAATGATGTCACTGAAGATAAAGTTTACAACCTTTGCTTGCAGTTCTTTAGATACAAAAAGACGATTTTGCAACAAACATTTCAAAACTGAAAAATCTGTGGAGTGATATGAAACGGGGAATGGATTAGGATTTAGTAAATGATCCAGAAATCCCTGATTTCTTTTGATTTGTAAAATATTAGGTCTGAGGCGCTGCAGTCATGGACTGTGGGGCTGATCCCGGCAGAGGTTCGAGTCCTCCCTCGGGCATGGGTGTGTGTGTTGTACTTAGCATAAGTTAGTTTAAGTTATATTAAGTAGTGTGTAAGCCTAGGGACCGAGGACCTCAGCAGTTTGGTCCCATAGAACTTAGCACAAATTTCCAATTTTTCAACAAAACTCTCAGAAACTACAGTTAATACCGACATAATTGAAGCAATGGAAAAGGTCCAACAGACTTTGACATCGATGCAGCAGTTGGAGGAAAATGGTACAGAATTACTCAGTCGTAAGTATGATATGTATCTCAGGTTCACAAGAATCTATTCCCAGTTCTTTCTGCACAGGAAAAACATCCAGAAAGTAAATTCATACCAACTGCAGAAATTTGTAATTTCAATGTTGATGAAGTCACTAGATTGGTAGGTGTGCATGATCGCCTTGGGGGACTTTTTAAACTGGCTATGGGAAATGCGAAACCTAGCTCCTTCGGTGAAGTCAGTGCCACTAACCAGACAATCTTTTGCAGCTTTATCGTGAAAGATTTGGACACCTGAACAAGCACCATGTGAAGTCCGTACTTAGCAGTGAGCTGAATATCAATGTGGAAATGGACGGTGAGTTGTGTGAAGGACGTATTTATGATAAAGCTCATCGTTTACCGTTTGGAACTAGGAAGAGGACAGTGGTACTGGGTGAACTACTTCACACAGATCTGTGTGGTTCATTTCACAATTTATTGTCGAGATATCATTTATGTACATTTCAAAGATGATTACAAAAGTTTAGGGCAGCATATGTCATCAAAGAAAAATCTGGAGTTGCAGAAAAGTTAACGGAGTTCACAGCTGAAGCAAAAACTGCGGGACATACCATCAAGGAACTTCCGAGTGACAATGGAAAAGTATTTGACAACAAAGCAGTGAAAGAAATTCTTCGGAAAAAATGTACAACTCGCCGTCTCACAGTGCCGTATATTCTAGAGGCGAATGGACGCAGTGAAAGAGAGAACTGTACAGTCGCAGAAACTGCCAAGACATAATTCACGCACACGGAAATATTCCACAAAAGCTTTTGAGCGAGATGAAGAAAACTGCAACCTACACCATGAATTGAACAGGGTCTTCTAACATTCCAGGAACATTTCCAAATCAACCGATGTATAGCAAAAAGCCAAGACAGAAACATTTTCGGATGATAGGCTCCACGTACTACGGCCATATTTCGAAACAACAGAGAAGGAACATGAATAAGAAAGTAGTGAAAGAATCCTTATTGGATGTGATCACAGTGAAGGTTACAAAATTTATTGTGAGGAGAATTGTAAACTCATTAGATCACAAATGTCATCTTTGAAGAGAGGCCACTGAAGTGGGAGAAAGGTTCAATTTCTCCAGTGACTGTTTCTGGTCATCAGGATCCAGCACCTCAGACTGATGAGCAGCCTGTTATTGATATTGAGAGTGAGGAGGATAAAAGGTCCTTGAATGTAGATGAAGACCCGCAGGAGGAAGGTGAGGAAGATATAAGTGAAGAAGCATTACTACTTCTATGTGAACGATCAACTCTCAGTTTAGAGATTATGTGATGCATCTCTCAACATTTTTCAAGGTATCAGGAACATACAGTGTAGCCATGAAGTCTGTTCAGAAGGATTTTGGAAGGAAGTCACGGATTGTGAAATAAAAGCTCTTCAGTAAAATAAAATATGGTACTTGGTTGAACAACCATCAGGTAAGAGGGATATTCCCAACAAATGGGTGTACAGAGTTAAAACAGATGCTGACGGATCCATTGATGAATTTAAGGTAAGACTGATGATTAAGAGTTACTCACAGTGGAGAGGAGTTGACTATGCCCAAACCCTGTACCATTTGAGCACTACTCACTGTTGCAGCGAGTTAGGGCGTGAAACTTGTACTGTTCTAGCAGCTTTTCTTTATGGTGATTTAAAAGAAACTATTTACGTGCAGCAACCTTAAGGATGTGATCATTGGTTTATGCATGTTGCTTGATCAAAAGTCTGTACAAACTGAAGCAGGCTCCTCGTTAATGGGATGAGAAGTTCAGTAATCGTCTCAAATAACTGAGCTTCCTGAGGCGTGAAGCTGATCCCTGTCTTTCTATGAAACAGGAAGGATCTAAGAACATTTTCTTTGTGCTGTATGTTGAAGGTGGTTTAATTTCAGCTCAGGATGAACAGAAACTTCAAGAATTTATCAGTGAATTAAGAGAAGAATTCAAAATTGTTTCAACGCCTGCTCATTTTTGTTAGGTCTGGAAACTGACCGACAAGTAGATGGATCTGTTTGTTTATGTCAATGAAATTACAGACAGAAGGTATTAGAACTTTACAACATGAGAAACTGAAAGGCTGTAACTAGTCCGGTTATTAAAGACAATGACACAGAAGAAATCCTCACAACTCTGGGTTTCCATACAGACAGGCTGTTGGTGCTCCAATGTGTCTGATGGGTGGGATACGTGCTGATATTGTGTATGCTGTTGTTAGGCTATCAAGAAATCTC
Organism: Schistocerca americana; assembly: GCF_021461395.2. NCBI lineage: Eukaryota > Metazoa > Arthropoda > Insecta > Orthoptera > Acrididae > Schistocerca > Schistocerca americana. Next base: position 207,980,250 of record NC_060126.1, on the reverse strand, counting down.
GAGGTACCAACAGATCGCGATGTAGTTAAGGTGTAAGGATTTTACGATACCTTAGAAGTGCAACAGATTTTGGGTTTGTTTACAAAAACAGATCAAAATATTGCGCCCTGTGTTCGAAACCAAATTATTGTTTCTGTTTATTTTATTTTTATTGCTTCCATTTATGTGCCCATGTTCGTAGAAGGTTACTACACGTATGTTTCTTATCAAATTAGGGGATGCAAGGGCGTTATATTAACTGTAAAATTACAACGGGATTTCACAAGAAGTGTCACACATTTATCATAAAACATATGTGTGTATAGTATTCTGAGGGGTTACAACCTTTTTAAATTCTCAAATTCTGATATTTCGTTCTCATATCAGTTCTTATATTAATTCTACACATTATTCATATGTTTATTTTTCAGGAAGATTTGGTACATTCTCTTGGCTCATGCCGATCATAGAAACATTCAGAACACAGATATTACGGACACCAAGAGCATTGCGCGGAGACAGGTTTGTCACAGTGACATTTCTTCGTGTGAATCTCACTCGGGAAAGAAACGTCGTTAACACTGGTGCAGATATCGCCCATTGGCAATAATTTCGCGGCAAATCACGCCAAAAGGATCATTTTTATGAAAACTCCCCCTTGCAGCTGATTACGTATCAATATACACAACAAAAATTTCACCGGAAACGATTTCAAATAATTTTCTCAATTCTTTTTTTTAAAATTCATTCGTCTGAAAATACTATCAGTAGACGAATAAGGACAACGTTATAACAATATACACAAGACACATTCGCGTAGTAATCTTCTAGAGACATGGCTATGTAAATGAGAAATAAAATTAATTATCGGGTTTCAACACGGGGCGCAAAAATTAGCAATCCACGACGCTCACCACTGCGCCAAGACTTCGTCTGACGATATCGCGCCGTATAGGGCACATATTGTGGCTGGAAAACATCTCGAAAATTTTAACCATCGTTTCTTCAGAAACAGTCGAGTATCTACGGGTAAGCCGAGACACGTGTTCGCCTATTTTGATGCCTCTTGCAGTGCGCGAAGTTTCTGGGAAATCGGGTGATGGCACTTGCCATGTTATACAGAGGGGTCCAAAAAATGTATCCACTGTTTAAAAGTCCATAACTGGCAAACTAATTGACGGAGTTGTCTCATCTTTGGTAGTGTAATAATTTGTAGTTCCGGCAATCGCCACACATGCGTTGTAATGCGTTGTTGTGTTTCGTCAGATGACAGTCGCCAGATAGTCAGTGTTTTGTTCTAATTGGACCTAGTTACTCGAGTGAACACGGCTGGCGCAAAGCTTACGTTCAATGAAAGGATGTCAGTTTTGAAGTGGTTTTTTAAGTACGAAAACATTAATGAGGTTCAACGGCAATGGTGAAATGAGTATCAAACAGAGCCACCGACACGTTTAACGATTCGTCGCATTCGACACAAATTTGAAGCCCAAGGCTGTGTTAAAGACGTACACAAACAACGATCTGGACGACCTGTAACAGTAACAAGTCCAGTTAACTCCCGTCGTGTGTTACAACAATTCACTCGCTCACCACAGAAGTCTGTGAGACAGTGTGCCCGTGAAACTGGAATGAGTCGCTCAAGTGTTCGGCGAATTTTGAAGTGGAATTGCTACATCCCACGATTGCTACACGCAGTGAACGAGGACGACCCAGATCGTAGAATGGAGTACTGCGAGTGGTTTACCAACACGGTGCGCAACGATGAAGAGTTTGCAGAGATGATTGTGTGGTCTGATGAGGCACAGTTCAAACTCAGTGGTACAGTAAATCGACACAGTTGCATCCACTTGGCCGCCGAAAATCCGAACGTCCGTGTAGACAAAGCCGTGAATTTGCCAGGAGTAAATGCGTGGTGTGGGTTGTCTTACCGGGGCTTGATTGGGCCATTCTTCTTTTGACGGCAGAGTTACCGGTGAGGTGTACCTTCAGAAGCTACAGACATCGATTTTACCTGACATCCGAGACTTGTATGGAGACGGAAGAGTTTACTTTCAACAAGATGGTGCCCCAGCCCACTACCAAAATCGTGTTATGGCGTATCTCGACGAAAATCTACCAGGAAGATCCTCTGGACATTTAGCTGTGGGGAACAATAAAGGACGTCGTTTATCGACAAAAACCACACACATTGGATGAACTTCGAGAATCCATCGTACATTCATGTGCAAATATCCAACTGAACACGTTGCAGTCGAAACCTCCCCAAGAGTCAGTCCTCCAGGGAAACATAAAAAGAGGAGACTAGCTCATAAGGGAGCTGAACAACTGGCACCCCCTTTGCGAGAAAAAGCAAAGCAGATTAGCAACAAACTGCATGAAGAACAACATCGTAATCCGGTTCTGAGTATGCAGGCACCTGACCCCTTGCAAGCCAAATCAAATACACCATGCCCCATGTCAACGGAGCAGTCGTCAAACGAGAGGTTGAAGCTGATAGTAAATTTCGATGCAGACAAGGTTTTCCCTGATACTAGAAATGCAGAAAAAGAGACATCGAAAGCTAATCAACACAAAACCTGGGCTGAAGAATCGGATGAAATGCATCAAGATGAAGATTTGAACGAAACTGGAGGAACGGAACAGACTTCTGCCCCAAGAGATCAACTGAAGGCGATGAATACATCATTGCCGGAACATACATGTGAAAAAGGATTTTCCTCCGACAGCACTTCGTATGACGAATACTGACTTCGGTAATGAATAGGACTATATGAGCGCAGCGCAAGTCTACAAAATCGCTACGTTGAACATTAATAAGATACGCTCCTCCCTGCATTTACAACATCTGCAAGACTTTCTATACGCAGCTGACGTTGATATACTACTGTTACAGGAAGTAACAGATATTAAATTAGAGAAGATACGTGGATACAACGCCACAATAAACCCCGGTTACGGTGCAGAGCTGGGAACCGCAATTCTCACGAAAGAAGGCATCCGTGTCACACAAATAGCAAAACTTGAAAACAGCAGAGGGGTTGCAGTGACTGTTAACAATGCCCGCATCATCAACGTTTATGCACCGTCAGGCAACAATAACAGGCGTGCTAGAGCGGATTTTTTTAGAAGGGAAATCGTTCATCTCTTCGGTACACGTCAAGATTATATAATCCTAGCCGGCGATTTTAATTCTGTACTTAGCCCGAAAGACCAGACACCGAATTTCAACAAGTCCGTAGAACTGGAAAGAATAGTCCACCAAATGCAGTTAACCGATACCTGGGAACATACCCATGGCGCACAGGCCGGTTTCACATATTTTAACAGTCACTCAGCAAGCAGGCTAGACAGAATTTGCGTGTCGTCCAACCTTAAGAACCATGTACTCCAGTCTGAGGTCTGGCCCACTATGTTTTCTGACCATGCCGCGTACATCACCACAGTAAATTTGGAAAAACAAGAGACTTACCGAGCGAGGGGCATATGGAAACTCAACATTACACATCTCCAAGATGAGGAATGTCGCGTAGCATTTACTAATGTGTGGCAAGAATGCGAGAAACGATTCCCGCGATACAGTTCTGCCATAGCTTGGTGGTTACAATGTGCGAAGCCTAAAATAAGAAGAATGCTGATGGATTACTCGCGACAGAAAAGTTTCTGGATTAAAAAGACGACTGAATTTTATTTTAGCTGCCTTAGAGACCTGTACACCTTGGACACACGATTAATGGAGAACTTTAGCCGGATTCAGAAAGTCAAAGCAAAACTTTTGGCGCTGAAGCGGCGACAGTCAGAAGGTTTTAAAGTCAGAGCGAGACTACACAACATTGTAGAAGGGGAAGAAACGGCTATGTACCATGTAATGCGTGAGAATAAGAGAGGAAACAGAAAAATACTGACAGAAGTTAAGTTACCTGATGGGACCAGGCACACAAAACAGCATGAAATTCAAAACGCTGTTCATAAATATATCTCAGATATGATGTCCACCAAACCTACCGTCGACGAGGCGCGGCGTGATCTTGTTAGAAACGTATCAGGACGAATTAGTACAGAGCAAGTAGAAAATCTCATGGCCGAAATAGAAGAGGACGAATTGAAAGACGCAATAGCACAGAGTCCTAAAAATAAGTCTCCAGGACCTGACGGTATCCCCGTGGAATTCTACCAAGTGTTCTGGCCACAAATGAAAAGCAAGTTGCTATGTATGTACAACGAAATCATGAGTGGCACTGTTGCCGCTCCCAAAGAATTTCCTGGAGGGATCATAGTTCTAATTCCTAAAAACTCACTTAGCAAAGCGATTGAAAACCTTCGCCCAGTAACATTACTCAACAGTGATTACAAAATTATGGCCCGCGTATTAGCAAGAAGAATAAAAATGGTTATTAACTCTGTAACTGGCACGTACCAAACATGTGTAGGCAAAGACAGAAACATTTTTCAGAATATATGCGAATATAATATCAACCGCAAATGTATGCCGAATAAAATGTGCTTTAGTATCATTAGACTTCGAGAAGGCGTTTGACAGGGTCGATCATAAGTATCTTCTTGGTATCATGGAAGTAATGGGATTCCCACCACGATTCGTGAGGATTATTCAACAAATTCTGAAGAACAGTGTAGCACGAATAATGATAAACGGACAACTAAGTAGAGAGATTGAATTGACTGGATCCGTACGTCAAGGTTGCCCAATGTCAATGGCCCTTTTCGCAATAGCAATGGAACCTCTCCTCGCGACACTCACGCATCACCTGCAAGGATTGTGTATAAACGGCAAGAAAATAGTGTGCAACGCCTACGCAGATGATGTGGGCGTCCTGGTTATAAATGAAGCTGAAGTGGCGAAAGCTCTTCAGATTGTACACACATATGAACTTGCTTCTGGCGCCAAACTAAATAAAAGGAAGTCAGGCATCATGAACCTAGGCAGAGGAATATCCATGCAAAATCGGGGACAATTGACGTAAGTATCCACAATGAAATGTTTGGGTATTGAATTTAGGAGCAACATCCAACACACTATTGCCGCCAATTATAAAAACCTACTTGCAAGCATACGAGCATCTGTACAAGGAAACAGTATGAGGCAACTGGACGAGATACAGAAAATCAAACTAGTAAATGTGTATATAACATCCAAACTTAACTATGTTGTCCAAGCTTTTCCGATGCCATTAGAAACAGCCAGAAGAATTTTATCCGCGATAGGAAGCTTTGTATGCCAAGGCAACATTTTCAAAGTGAAGTTCAATACACTAACACTCCCAACAAGGAAAGGAGGTTTAAACCTTGTTGATGTCAGTTACAGGTCACGAGCGTTGTATGTGTGTCGAATGTGCAAGCAATGGAAACAGATGCCCGACAGCTTAACGGCCCACTTGCTGAATGAAATTGCTCCAACAAGCATGCAGCCGCCTATAGATGTGAAGCATATACCAGCTGGTCTTTGTCACCTGAAAACTTTTCTCGTTGAGTACAGTTATATCTCCTCGAGGCTCTCAGAACAGCAGTTGAAGAGAGTAAAGGACATCTATAGATATTTGATGGAAGCTAAGGACGGAAATATTATTGAAAGAAAATACCCCAACAACGACTGGTCTGCAATTTGGAAAAATATCGACGATCGGAACTTACCCTCTACGGTGAAAGCAACTTGGTATAATGCAGTCAACAGGAAAATTTCAACTAATTCCAAATTGCACGCTATACATCTCACAAATTCGCCCTTGTGCGCGTCATGTAACCTTCTTGACACTGAAGAACACCGATTCGTGTGTGAAAGAGTAAGAGACATATGGCATATAGTTAAGCAGAAATTAGCGACCGTTAACAGAACATCTCCAACCGTTTTCACCGCCGCAGATTTTCTGACTCCAGACGCAGTGCCATACCCTGATACGAAAAGAAATGCCGTTAACTGGCTAAAAGGGCACACTGTGCACTATATCTTGAAGGCAGAACATAAAAGCAAAGAAGATTATTGGGTGTATCTAACGACTCAGCACCATCATCTCATGCGGACAAAAGACTACAACAAAAATTACGCATGCTTCCTAAATAGAATCATGGAATAAAATTAATCAGAGAACAATAGACAGATTAAGATTGGTACGGAATTCAGAGATGTCAGCCTTGCACGATTACAGATACCTGGAACCGGAATGTCTTCGATCCTTTCACGAGACACAGCAGAAAAGAAATCAAGTCCGTGGCAAGACGCACAGGACTATATCCTCATGAAGAAATTAGACATCAAGTTTTATGTATTGTATTTTTTTTTTTATTATTATCTTATGCCATACGCGGAGAAGTTTTAAGTTCTAAAAAAACGTTCTTCAAGGGGTTGCAAGATTTTATGTTTTCCTTATGAAGATGAGAGACTTTACGTATCAGTTTATTTTAATATATTTATCTTTCCATTAGCAAGAGGAAGATTCATTACCTTTAATTAATATTAAGAAGAAACATTTATTTCTCATTTCTGTTAGCTAAGGTAATTTAGACATCCAGCTTACAGAAAAAAAATTAAGAAGCCGCAATAAAAAAAAAAAATTAAAAAAAAAATTAAAAGAAAAATAAAATAAAACAATAAAAAATAAAATAAAACAAAAAAAAATACAAAACAAGAAAAAGTGGCCGAGCACTCGCAAAAAGTAAGAAAAATGGGAATTGGCATCAAAAACATAAAAAAGTACATACAATAAAAAAAAGTAAAAAAAAGTTGGTAGAAGGATGGACTCATAATAACAATGATAATAATAATAGAAACGACAAAAGCAAAGAGGCTAGCCGAAGAAGGCAAAGCAAGGTGAGCGTTTGGAAGGGCTGTGAGGGGAGAAGGGAGGCCCTTTAAAAAAAAAAAAAAAAAAAAAAAAAAAAAAACAACACTACCAAAATCGTGTTATGGCGTATCTCGACGAAAATCTACCAGGAAGATCCTCTGGACATTTACCTGTGGGGAACAATAAAGGATGTCGTTTATCGACAAAAACCACACACACTGGATGAACTTCGAGAATCCATCGTACATTCATGTGCAAATATCCAACTGAACACGTTGCAGTCAGCAGTGCGTGCTGCAGTTAGGCGGCATCGTTTGTGTGTGGATGTTTATGGTAACCATTTCGAACACCTACAATGATTCCAGAATGAGATTTTCACTCTGCAGCGGAGTGTGCGCTGATATGAAACTTCCTGGCAGATTAAAACTGCGTGCCCGACCGAGACTCGAACTCGGGACCATTGCCTTTCGCGGGCAAGTGCTCTGCCAACTGAGCTACCGAAGCACGACTCACGCCCGGTACTCACAGCTTTACTTCTGCCAGTACCTCGTCTCCTACCTTCCAAACTTACAGAAGCTCTCCTGCGAACCTTGTAGAACTAGCACTCCTGAAAGAAAGGATATTGCGGAGACATGGCTTAGCCACAGCCTTGGGGATGTTTCCAGAATGAGATTTTCACTCTGCAGCGGAGTGTGCGCTGATATGAAACTTCCTGGCAGATTAAAACTGTGTGCCCGACCGAGACTCGAGAAGTAAAGCTGTGAGTACCGCGCGTGAGTCGTGCTTCGGTAGCTCAGTTGGTAGAGCACTTGCCCGCGAAAGGCAAGGCAAAGGTCCCGAGTTCGAGTCTCGGTCGGGCACACAGTTTTAATCTGCCAGGAAGTTTCACCTACAATGATATTTGTAAGTTGGACTTTAAGCTACACTTTCACCAAAAATGAGACAACTCCGTCAATTAGTGTGCAAGTTATGGACTTTTAAACTGTGGATACATATTTTTGGACCCCTCTGTATACTCGTCAGTTAACACTAGGCAGAAATCCAATACGCATTTGGATCGCACCTCCTTGACTACTGTGTAGAAAGGCAAACAGTAGCCCGCTGCATCCATTCTCAATAAGCTGCCACAAAAATTAGAAAATCTTAGCAGTAATTCTCGCACTTTCAAGTCTAAATTGATGAACTTATTCATCGTTCACTTCCTCTGTTCTGTCGGAAAGCACCTGAAAAAATTGAAGAAAGTTCCTGTGTTATTCTATTGATTACGTTTTACAACGTTCAATTTGTCTTTTGCCACTGAATGGACCATATCTTCTTGCTGGATGCTTCGATATTATGTTGTGCTCGTTAGCTATGATAGCAATATCTTGTGTTGTATAATGTATGACATGAGACTTTTTATTTTTGTTCTTTCCTGGATGATGGTTTAAGACCGAAACGGGTCGGAATAAAAACGAAATTAAAAACAGCACTGAGTCATGCGCTTTATGTAATATATTTCGACTGTTACCTGTCGCAAAAAAAAGCATGAGTTTCGAACAGGTGGACTGGTCGAGGGGGAATTACAAGTGACCAGCCCATACGCCAGATTTAAATCCAATGGATCTTTCCCCTTAGATACATATAGAATCCTTAGTGCATTCAGCGATGATGTTCTGAGGGAGCGTATCGAAAATAGATTCAACCACATTCAGAACACGCCGGGAATTTTCCACAACGTAATACTAAGTACGGAACCCAGGTCCCTGGAATGAATGAAAGTAATAATGTCTAAATATAAATGTGTATGGTAAATGGATCACTTTTGTGTCTCGAATAATAAATCTTTTTGTACTTAGCAAAAGGCGGATTTTTGGATCCATGTTTTTGTGTACTGCTTGTAATGTGTGGATGACAAGAATAAATCCTTAAAGATCTGACACATCTTTTTATATACCCTGTATATCTAGGAATGGAAGGGTCGTTGATAAACAAATAAATTCAGTATCAATTTCTGGAAAGTTAGAAGGTTTAATAGGTATTGGCTAGCAGCAAGTCCAACGAGAGGTATTTGTCTCGAAATCTCAGAATTACACTATGTGATCAAAAGTATCCGGACACTCCGAAAAACATATCTTTTTCATATTAGGTGCATTGTGCTGCTACCTGCTGCCAGGTACTCCATATCAGCCACCTCAGTAGTCATCGTGAGAGAGCAGAATAGGGCGCTTCGCGGAACTCACGGCCTTCGAACCTGGTCAGGTGATTAGGTGTCACTTGTGTCATACGCCTGTACACGAGATTTCCAAACTCCTACACATCCCTAGGTCCACTGTTTCCATTGTTATAGTGAAGTGGAAACGTGAAGGGGCACATACAGCACAAAAACGTAGAAGCCGACCTCGTCTGTTGGGTGACAGACCACCGACAATTGAAGAGGGTCGTAACGTATAATAGGCAGACATTATCCAGACCATCACACAGGAATTCCTAACTGCAGCAGGATCCACTGCAAGCATTATGACAGTTCTGCGGGAGGTGAGAAAACTTGGATTTCATGGTCGAGCGGCTGCTCATAAGCCACACATCACGCCGGTAAACGCCAAACGCCGCCTCGCTTGCTGTAAAGAGCGTAAACATTGGACAACTGAACAGTGGAAAAACGTTATGTGGAGTGACGAATCACAGTATCCAATGTGGCGATCTGATGGCAGGCTGTGGATATGGCGAATTCCCGGTGAACATCATCTGCCAGCGTGTGTAGTGCCAACAGTAAAATTCGGAGGCAGGCTGTGGTGTTACGGTGTGGTCGTGTTTTTCATGGAGGGGCTTGCACCCGTTGTTGTTTTGCGTGGCACTATCACAGCACAGGCCTACATTGATGTTTTAAGCACCTTCTTGCTTCCCACTGTTGAAGAGTAATTCGGGGTGGCGATTGCATCTTTCAATACGATCGAGCACCTGTTCATAATGCTCGGCCTGTGGCGGAGTGGTTACACGACAATAACATCCTTGTAATGGTCTGGCCTATACAGAGTCCTGACCTGAATCCTATAGAACACCTTTGGGATGTTTTGGAACGCCGACTTCGTGCCAGGCCTCACCGACCGACATCGATACCTCTCCTCAGTGCAGCACTCCGCGAAGAATGGGCTACCATTCCCCAAGAAACCTTCCAGCACCTGACTGAACGTATGCCTGAGAGAGTGAAAGCAGTCATCAGGGCTAAGGGTGGGCCAACACCATACTGAATTCCAGCATTACCGATGGAGGGCGCGACGAGCTTGTTAGTCATTTTCAGCCAGGTGACCGGGTACTTTTGATCACATAGTGTATATCGCGGTTTCTAAAAGCTCCAAGTAGCATTATACCTTCACTTCAAAGTCTTTTTTTCTGTTGCTACCAGACCGGAACCACGCGACTGCTACGGTCGCAGGTTCGAATCCTGCCTCGGGCATGGATGTGTGTGATGTCCTTAGGTTAGTTAGGTTTAAGTAGTTCTAAGTTCTAGGGGACTGATGACCACAGATGTTAAGTCCCATAGTGCTCAGAGCCATTTGAACCATTTTTTGTTGCTACCAGCCGAAGTCAAAACCTACCTAAAGGTGAATACAGATAGTATTTCGATATGTCTAAATGTTGCCTTCCTAATAGTATCGTAATACGTATAAATCATTTAGATTGCACTGTCTCAGAGATGAGTAGATATTCACCAGGAATGACATGTGGTTTGGATTCCACATTAAACTGTAGGTCCACTTTCCCCGGCAGGATTACTCGGATAAGTTAGGAACAAGCAAGTCGCTGAAGTAGCATCCAACTGAAAGCTTCCATGAGTCTACTGAGCCACGTGAGATTATTATTATTAACCCTCCGGCCTCCACGTAATGTGATGAGTCGCGGGCGTCCGACAACTTGTAGGCTACCCGTAATTTCACTGTCCTTCAAACACTTTCCGTGGATGCTCACGACATTAGCACGCGAACTATCTATCAGCTTCGCCGTTTCCGAGGCGCTCGTTCCCAAGCACCGGGCAATAACAATGTGCTCTTTGTCTAACAAGGAACCCCTTGAGTGCGAGGTCGCAAAAGGCCGGTGATGTTTACGGCATTCGACGCCCCACATTTTGTCTACCATTCGACCACAGTATTAGTTGCTTAAAAGCAACGGGAGGCGGGTTGGAGGTGAGCGCGAGGCAACAGAGCGTAGTTGAACTGCTTAGTCGACGAGTAGCTCACAACAGTGTTACAGTGCTAGTGGTGTTGATACAAAGCAGAGCAGTGGAAACAATAAACAAAACAAACATCGCATTGTACCTACAATATCAATTGTCGAAGTTGGTATTTCGTCAGTAAGAGACCCAAAGAATTCCGCAGAGTGAGAAAGAAGTGGCAGATGAAATTAAAATTTCTGCAAGATGAGTCAGCGGAATATGTGGTATCATATATGCTCGACTGTGCGAACAATGTACATGAGTGGCACACTGATGACGAAACGTGCTTAACAAGTGAAAATGATATTGAAACATGTAGTTCATCATTCCTGTTGGACAAGGAGCCACAAATCCTGTCTCCAGTGAAACGTTATTAAGGACAATCGTTGACCAAGAAGCAGGCACTAAACATAATTACGTACATGGGTGTTCATCCGCAGCATGGTAAAAAAAACAAAAAAACATTATGAACAGATTTCGAATAAATCCGCCGCAATATGGCAGTGTAGTGCATAAGAAAAACTACGGATATCCAAGGGACAACAAGGTGCACTTATTACAAAAACTGCTGTTTTGTTGTTTGTACGTTTCATGGATACTCGATACAATTTACAAGACGTGCATGATACTGACCTACTACGTTACGCACATTAAATTCCGCGCGACATAGATTACAGTGATTTCAAGGGAAGCAGTGGATGGTTGCACAACTTCAAACAGTGCTACAGAACTGGAAGACGTAAGATAACGAAATTTCAAACAAGGCATCAACTTGTCTATTCACAGCAAACTGCGGAACCAGTCCGATAATTTGTAGAGAAGATAAACAAACATATCCAATCGTTCAGCAAGAAATTAGTTTTCTGCTCAGATTTGTTTTCAACTCAGGCCAATCAGGATTTGAAGAAGAAAATCATATGAAAGGAACGCTGGAAATTATAGGTACCAAGAGGGTTGTATCAAGATCAACTAACATAAAGGCCTTAACGCTTTCGTATTCAATTATGCCGACTGTTAATCTTGATGGTGTCCGCCCCTGGTAGCTGAGTGGTCAACGCGACGGAATGTCACACCTAACGGCCCGGTTCGATTCCCGGCTGGCTCGGAGATTTTCTCCACTCAGGGACTGGGTCTTGTGTTGTCCTTATCACCATCATTTCATACCCATCGACACGCAAGTCGCCGAAATGGCGTCAACTCGAAAGACTTGCAGCAGGCGAACGGTCTACCCGACGGGAGGCCCTAGCCACACGGCATTTCCATTATCTTGATTGTTAATAGGCCAGAAAGTTATTTATTTTACTACGAGAAGTTGGAGGCGCTCTGCCACCTACGATTCTTTCTCGTGTGCGTCATCTTGTAAAGGAAGGAGAGAATATTTACGTCACAGCGAGCAAGAGTCGAAAACTGGGCGTAAGACTACTACAGCTATGGTATGAGCACTGGGTATAGCCATCAGCTGGTCAAAACAACTTGCTTTTGCATGATTCCTCGTCTGCGTATAAAAATCATACTACTTCAGAGCAAATTATCTGGACGTTTGTTTTTTCTGTGCCTAAAAACGTACAGTATTATCGCACTATCTGCAACTAGCCGTAAAGGGTAGCCAGTTTCACGATAAGCTTCACGACAGAGTGTTTCGCATTCGGTTGGATGCCATCACATTTCATCAGTTCTCATCCCCCCCCCCCCGTTATATCAATATGATTCTATATGCATTCTTTAAGACTGGATGCCAAAGAGATCGCCTTCGATCTTGACGGTGCGCACCTTTGTGATCACTGTGGCGCACCATTTTTCATTCGGTGTTCATGGTGCAAGTTAATGGTTTGTTTTGAACATATCTTAAGAGTCGATGATGTCCTTTTTGTGGACTGTAATACGTACATCCCAAAGAAAGTTGATCTCTGCGCCTCCCAGACACTCATTTTTTCTCGCCCATCTGATGCACGTGGTGAGTCATTAGCATTTAATATTTTTCCTGTCATAAGTGTTAAGATAATGCTTTCCAGTGGGCCTTACTAAAGACTGAATTTGCTACCTCGTTCTCGTGGTTCCTTGTAAGACGTTTATGTCAGCGTAGCCGGCCGTTATGACCGAGCGGTTCTAGACGCTTCAGTCCGGAACCGCGCTGACGCTACGGTCGCAGGTTCGAATCTTGCCTCGGGCATGGATGTGTGTGATATCCTTAGGTTAGTTAGGTTTAAGCAGTTCTAAGTCTAGGGGACTGATGACCTCGGATGTTAAGTCCCATAGTGCTTGGAGCCATTAAGTACTTTCCCTATCGCATATCGTGCCTGCAAACCCTTGGGTAACACTTATAACGATTTGGCTCATCAGGGCGTGGTTGTGTGTGTGTGTGTGTGTGTGTGTGTGCACGAGTAAAACTTCATTTGTTATCCTTACTGCGGTTACTGTTTTAACGGCCAGCAGTATGTTTCAAGGCTAATATCTTGGATCCATTCTGTTTGCTTTAAAAACGCTGAAACAAGATAAATAATGCTACAAATACTGGGGAACAATGTGAAATGATCATACAGCGTACTGTAACGAGCCGCACGCTAGCTTGAGAGACAGGAATGTGAGCCGCTGCCGTGGGCTGGTACTGGCCAGTCTGACTGTGGCTTTTAGGCAATTTTCCACATTAGTTTAGGCAAATCTGGGCTGATCCCCAAATTCCGCCTCAGCAAATACAATACACAAACCGTGAAATTACAGTAAAACGAAGAATAAAGTTGGCACGATTCACAGATACATGGCGCGCTTGAGTTCCCCACATTATGTTACCTTGACAACTGTGGCCTCAGGAAGAGCATCTAGCCACTGAGATAAATAATACAACAAAATCTGCAAAATCTGGAAAATCAGCCATACACTAGACGAGATAAACGCTAGGGGAAAGAAGAATTAGGTAAGCTTTTCATGTATGATTACTATGTGTAATTTTTCTTGCACGGAAAAAATGTAAGTGAAAGTAACGTACTTTTTAAAAGACACGACGTAAGGTGCTTATTCTGCAGATAAATAATGCTTGCACATGGTCGTTAAGAAAGTACTTCACAACAGTGAGCTATTTCTGAACTGTTTATCATAAGATGCAGAAGCTTGTGTAATGAAATTAAGCTCGCCGTATGAAGAATTATCATCCTCGTGCGCAAGCACAGATGAATGGTTAAGCCTTTACAAATGGCTCAGCGACTGAGTCACATGCTCAACGGCGTGCACACTTCCTCTATGTGAGCATGAGGCCGTAGCGATCAGTGAGACATTTGTGTTTCAAGCGAACACTGTGCGTAAACATGGGTAAATGCAAGAACGCGACAGAGTGGCAAAACAGGGCAATCTTATTTGGCCGCGCCCGTCGCCACTTGGTGTGTGAAATTGCTGGATTTGTTGGTGTTTCGCGGCGGACTGTTCAACGTGTCTACAACCAGTGGGCCACGAAATGCGGCGACAGAACTATGATAGGAAGAACATCCTGACTCAGGCGGACCGGAGACGCGTTTCATGGTTTGTGAATCAAAATCGCTTCCTAACTCGACAGGAATCTCTGCAGGCAGTGAATGAAGGTCTTTTCCAACCTGTTAGCGAGAGAAAATTGCCGTGAGAACTGTGTTCAATGAGCATTTGGAGTCAGTCTCATCGCAAGAAACTATTGCTGCCACAAGCTCATAAAGACGACAACAGCAAAGTTCATCGGGCTGGAAGAATTTTTGACTGGTTTTCTGAACACTCCTCCACGCTATGCCTGCAAAATCACCTGACTCAGTCCCCATAGTAGATCTGTGGGACATGTTGGAAGAGTGGGTAAAACGCCGACATCAGCATCCCCGCCATTTGGTAGAATTTCGCTATCATATCCTCAGCGAGTGGCTCAAATAGATTGGTTGGTTGATTTGAGAAGAGGGGACCAAACAGCAAGGTCATCGGATTAGAGAAGGATGAGGAAGGAAGTCGGCCGTGCCCTTTCAATGGAACCATCATTGTCTGGGCCCGGTCGTCACACAGAAACACCGTGCGCGTGTCTTCTGTGCTGTGCGACTGAGTGTTCATGCGTTTTGTGTTGAGTTTCCTGTCGAGTTTCCATTCGATATGGTATAAACGTAGGATCAACAAGTGTTTCTTGTGTTCAACTTTGCAAAAACAAAATCATATGTGGAATGTAGGCCATCCCGGCATTTGCCTGAAGCGATTTAGGGAAATGACGGAACACCTAAATGAGGATGGCCGGACGCAGGTTTGAAGCGTCATCCTTTTGAATGCGAGTCCAGTGTGCTCAGCAATGCGCCACCTCGCTCGATGCTCAAATTGTATGCGATTTATTTACACATGGTCAGGGATTTTCTCTGTCTCGTGATGACTGGGTGTTGTGTGTTCTTCATTATCATTTCATCATCATTGACTCGCAAGTCGTCGAAGTGGCGTCAACTAAAAAGGACTTACAATACGGCGGCCGAACTTCCCCGCATGGGGCCTCCCGGCCAACAATGCCATACGATCATTTCATTTCATTTTTGTGGACACTACCTAACCGAATCCAGGCGGTTATCAAGCCCAGGGGCGGAATTACAGGGTATTAAATGCTGCCTGTAATGATTTCTCTAGGGGTCACTAATTTTTTGTCCGGTAAACTTAGTATCTCGGAACTATTCACGTGGTGAATATAACAAACTGCGACTACTTTAAAGCGATTGTACACACTGGAGACTGAAGTGCAATGGGTGCAGGCGGAAAAAGGTAGTCGTTTCGAAATCCACCGTGATTACGAGAATGCACCTAGAGTACAAAGGGTGTGCTTCATGTTTCAAGAATGGAACAACACGTGTTGAAGACGGAACCCGAAACACGATCAAACGTACACCAAAAGGCGTATCGCATCACTGAATATATTTACAAGATCGACCACAACAAATCTACGGGTAATGTCATTTTCTGCCGAAATTCGGACGACACCATGTTCTCCTCAGTCGCAGGATTTCCAGTCACTGCTTAATACACTCATCATTTCAGTAGGTTCGTGGTACGAAAATTACAGACACTTCAAATAGGTATCTCGCTAAGAACAGAAAACGAATCAGAGACTGTCAAGAAACAGTTGCATAATTCTATATGTAAATATTGTTTACTTTTGAATGTTTGTAGGACCTCCAAAAGCGATGAAAGATATGTTGAGCGACGACGCTTCCTTCCTGAGTTACTGTATGACGAACAGTAGGAAGGAAGGAAGATTAAGGTTTAATGTACCGTCGACGACAAGGTCATTGAAGACTGAGCACAAGCTTGGACTTGGTAAGGAAATCGGCCGTTTTCTTTTAAGGAAATTATCACGGAAGTTACCTTAAACTACTAACGGAAACCACAGAAACCCTACATCCAGCCTTACCACTGCTCCATGTCATTCTATGAAGTATTCGAGAAAAACGGAGTGATTGCATGACTGGTAAGGAACCAAGACAATCGAAATATTGAAAGATAAAAATTACTTGCCGTGATCCGAGATAGCGCGTTAACATTGTGCCTTAAAAAGATATTGTCATTCGTGAACAATGCTCTGAACCTAACTACAGCTCTAATCTTCATATAAATTTTCCCTACAAAAACTAATAAATTTAACATCAAGTGCTACTCATTAGGGACCTGTTTCTCCCATCTTCACTTCTCTGGAGATGCCTCCTCCAGTGCATTTATGAAGTCTCGTGCACTCCTATCATAACATTTTTTGCAATGTACATAATTTGATAACCAGAAAATGCAGCACAAACCTTCAGCATCGATAATAATTTAGATTTTGTTCTTCTTATTGTTGTTATTTTTATTGTATTATTCTTTCTGCAGCCAAAAATCAACCTGAATTGTAGAATGTCTAACGTAGCTTTCAATGCGTTTCCACCACTTTATGTAGTTTATATAAGGTGAAGTGTTATCATTCCCCTTTCTTAGATCGTCCCGTTTTGATACGAATTTGCTTCTAAGTTTCCTACAGTGTTACGAAACGTTTGGTACTTCAATGTAAATCATTCTGAATGGACCGTGGATGACATCCACTGGATGTCCAAAAAAGTAGCTTCTTCGTTCCTGAGTCATGATCAAAATCTTAGTGCGTCAACATTGCATACGGTCGACTGCTTCTGCAACTCAACTCTCATAAAGCGTTGTCGTCGGTTATGCTACTGTTATACTTAACGGAACGCTATCATTTCATAATGTTTTCACTATGAAATTCCTCCGGTTAAATTTGTGTAATTACGATTCTTCTTGTACTGTAGAGCGGCCAACTACATATAACGAGCGAAATGTCAAATTTTAGCAAGTGCTAGACATTATCATCTGATCGTCGGGCTCTGAAGCCATCGTTGATTAATAACACAGGAATTAGGAAGCAATCAAAGGAACACTTCAATGAAACTATTTGCTATAATAACTTGTTCCATTACGTGACAAACGGAGAAGCAATTCAGGGCGGCGAGGAGGGGGAGAGGGGTGTTTAATAAGCCTGCTGGAATCTACACAGAGTTTCGGAGATCCGAAGAAGTGCCAAGAACGGGAAGACGGGAAAGGTTTACTGCCGTTACAAGCCTACTGCTGAATTATTCAAGAAAGTCATGGAGTGGAGAGTATACGTATGTTTCAAACAGTACTTGCGATTCTAAAGAGAAAGAAATAGGAAGCCATGTGACTTTTCAGCCGCTCACAGGAAATGTAGGGCCGGTTCGGGAACATTTTCTCACACAAGCAACATTTGGCGCCCTTCCCTTTTCCCTCGTACACTTTCAGCTGTGCTAGTTTTCGTTACTAATTGTGGTGTGCACTGTATAAAAATCTTGCACTTGGGCTTGACTCTGACCATGGCACCACAAGGTGCCGCTACTAATTGTGATACTCTTGTATAGAAATCGTATAGTTGTGGTGCCGCTCTCAGCTTGGAGTCTCAAGCTGCGGCTTGTGTCGTTTGGGCCTTAACCGTTTGAATACCAGAGGTTTTTGCCTGAAACCACCAATTTCATAATATTTTTTGAAGAACCAGTGCCTCTGCATGAAAGCACCGATGCTGTTGCAAAACAGAGACGTCTAGTGGTGCAATGAGATACTTCTACGAATGCAGTGCATTAAATCAGTCACTTAGCATTCAAAGCAACAGACGGCGCGGAGGAGTGCTACTTGATTGTAGGAGAATGTGAAATGTAGCATTTTTTTATAGTGATAATATGAGGAGATCACTGGCAGTAAAAGTAGGTATACGTAAAGGTAATGTAACGTAGATGTAGAGACAACACTACCGCTGCTACTGTTATGACTGGTATCGAAACGAAACCACTGCAGAGTATGTACTTTTGATTTAAATTTATTGAATTTAGACCAATTTTATTTTTTATTTAGGACTATACTTTTTGCAGCCATTATGAATTCACGGAAGTTTCGAGATGTGGGACTGCGTCTAGGACAAACGCGAAATTGCTTTCTAACCTGAAAGCAAAAGTTTAAAACAGTTGGTTGTTTACTTTTGCATATTTCTTCTTGTATTCATAGCTAACTATTATGATGAAGGTCAAATTAGCGAAAAATCTTAAAATTAATTTTTTATGATGTTGGGACTCACGGGGTTAAACTGGTCCTGGGAAATCTATTATACGCTTCAGAATGTGACACTGTGCTTTGTCGCGTTGATACTTCCACCATCTTCTCGTGAACACATATCAGATTTGTTGTTTTCTGATAGGAATTCATTAAATGGTTTGGTGCAGAGCTTGCCCTGTGCTATGGGTGACGAAAACTAGTTCGATGAACAAATGGAATGTTCTGCACTAGCACTTTAAGTTGTAATCTGAAAGCCGCTAGAGCCTCTACAGGAAGTAATATTCGCGCAAACAAAGTTGACACTCGGAGCGATGGCTGATGGGAGCGACTGCAAATGGGAAATGCCAATGTGTGCCGATCTTCAATGTGTCTGGCTCATTTTAGCCACTTAATTAAATTTTCATGTTATTATGTTACGTTTCTCTTCTTATCTTGTTACTCTACTTGCTAGGTCTTTGCACTTATTCGTGCATGGAAGCTTACACCCATGTTAACAAATGAGTAAATTTGAAGGAGAGGCTTTCCTTTAATTCTGAACAACTATGTGAAATAGTTGTTATGAAATACCAGACCTGATACCCAAATAACACTTACAAAGGAAGATTCCAAGTGTCAATAAACGATCTGAATGAAACTTGGCGGGTGTATACAGGGGTCAAAGTAGTGCAATACGTAACCCACACAGAAAGGTAATTGGCATTTTAGGTTTGCAGGGAATATCTTCGAATCGATTACATATGAAAAATGTTTTTCATATAAAGATTGATATGTAATCAACGTTCTTGAAAACTCTGTAATCAACTTTTGTAATAATTTGTAATTTTGCAAAGTACTCCACAACCGTTATTAATTCTGACAAATGAAAACTTTTGTTACAACATAAAAAAGCTTTCAAGCTACGTATATCCCAGTGTAATAAAGCGGTTTCTGAAATACCACTATGGGAAAATAAGCTTTCCCCAATGCGCTGTCGGAGTATTTTCAACATCTCTAATTAAAATATCTAAACATTCATTACTATTCTAATTATTTATTTTACTTATGTTTGGTTTATGTTTTTAATTGTTATCTTACGTATTACATCTATACTTTTGTCTTTTTTTTAGTTTACCATTTCACATGCATGAATTTTGTTAATTAAAAATAATAAGTAACTCATCATGTGATAGAAAATAAGTACAATAACGAAAATCTGTAAATAGATGCTTAAAAATAATGTATTTTTATACCATGCACATAAAATGAAAGAAATTTCTTCAAGTAATATAAATGACGCAGAAACCAATATAAAACAAAATTACGGAGTATTTCAGGTTTTCACAGGTGAATCTCTTAACATCTTGATTTGTATCAGGCATATTTCAGTACACTGGTAAGCCTTGGCGAAGAAAATTGTTTATGTATTAATGACTGCAGCTTCGTTGTATTGTTTCCAAGTGGAGACTGAAATCATAATTATTCAACAGAAATTTATCTGAAAGTCTTCTCACAAAACTCTGCCAACATCGAAAGCTGTATACGTCCCACTGTTACGTAAAATACAAGAAAATGTTGTAACGCATTTATGTATAGCAAAGAAAAAGACAGGCAAAGTACAACAAAGTTACAGTCCGTCCGCGCAGAAGTACTGGAGTATGGCACTCCACTGGCGGAACCTAAACTTGATTTCGGCCAGAAGGTGTGATAACAGATTTAAAGACTAACACGAACAAATATCGCTAGTATGGATGATTCCATATACTTTATGCTATGACAAAAACGTAAACACAGACTGGTGAGCTGTAGCAGAAAAAAAAAGAAATCAATAACTACTAAATTAGATCAAAATTCCCGACATTTACTTGTTTAAAACTAGGCTATATGCGACCACGTGCACAAAACGTTAAGTGTCACTAACGCTACGTAGAATTCTATAGGAAGTACAAGAATTTAAAATCACTTCTCCTTACGTGAGTGAAACACAAGGAGAATCCACTAGCAAGAACTATATTTAGTGGTATCGTTTCTGTTCACTCCCCTGACTTGTAATATATGTATTTACAGGTTTCAGCCACTAATACAGAGACATATCCTTTCCATATTGCACTGTGAAGTGAGCAGCTTACACAGTTCATCATCACTAACACTTCATTTGCCCGACAAATGCACTAAAACAGACTGGCTAGTGAATAATCGAGAGACTCTTCCATTTACTCGCTTTAAACACTTAGGGAGTAACGTCTCATCTGATAGTCTTAAAGGCTGATGCAAATTGGAATAGAAAACGAAACTAAGGCATTTTTGTTTCGGGTAGAACTAAATATAATTTCGTATGCGCCAGGAAACGAAATAAAACTACCTATGGGATACACACACACTCCAAAAATACTTCGTATTTGAAAGAATCAAGCAGTGATTAAGCTGCTCGAACAGCAGGCATTTTGGATGCGGTATCCAGTTGTAAAACATGATGGTCAGTGATTTATAGCAAATTGTTCCAGTTATGTATTTATTTTAGGTTATTTTCATACGAGGGCTACAATAAAAACAAAATTTACCCTATCATATTTTTCCAGCGGTTAGGGTAGATGTTATGGAACTAAATGCAAGAAAACGTTTTAAAGCATTTATTTATAGGCAAAGAAAAAGACAGGCAAAAGCAACTAAGTTACAGTTCGTCCGCGCAAAAAAAGTGATAGCGTATGAAACGCCACTGCCGAATTGTTTTCCTTCCGGCCAGTATCCATATCTCTATTCTAGTTTAACAGCGCGATAAATTTAATATAGTTATAACGAGCGAAATTTGTAGTATAAATCTTATTTTACAAGAGCTGAGTGATTTATGAATGAAATAACGCTGCATCTACAACCTACAGTGTTAAAAATGAATCGAGCGGCACTTTTCTACAATAATTTGTAAGCATTAATTATTGCTCAATAATTGAAATATGGATGCCATACCGTTCGAATCATTTGCAGAGTTCGTATGCAGTTCCATCAGAAATAGTTTAAATCAATGAAACAAAGTGCAGACAGCGTCAGATTGCAAATGCTGGTGGACGATGATCGTATTTTCATCGATGTTTAAAGCACTTTTAATCAAATTAGTTACAACTGTTAGCTACAGTATCGTCCTCACTGACGGACGCAAAGAGTTTAGTAATTTCGTTATTTGTTTTCGGATTTCAATTTTTCAGTTGCATGGCAACAGCGCTCTGACATGAGTGTGAAATAATATTTCTTATCAGATTTATTGCTGATCAGAAGGGTTAGGAAAGCGTCGTGATAGAACTGTTCTGATGTCACAGTATCTGAACACAAGCTATTCATCTACTAACGCATACTACTAGTTTCTTTTTCATTAACGGTTTTTTAACAGTTTTTATTTTCCTACAAGATTCGCATTGAAACCAAAATATAGCACTGTGTGTTACAAGATACGATGAAAAATTTTGAAGACAGTCTTTAATAAACGAGTAGTTCATTAAAATAGCTGTTTATAAGGTAGATCATGACTGGCTCTTGTACCTCTACTAAAGGTTTATTGTAAGTTCCACATAATTCTTACTTGTAACAAATATAAATTGTATAAAATGAAATAATGTCTGTACGAGGGATAGTTCCATCGTTATTCCCATCGGGATCCTTTTCCTTTATCCTGGTAGGCCCACGTTGCAACTTGAAGCGCAGTATCTTTATTGCAGTACGTAAATCGAACATCAACCGTTTTGGATGCGGTATCCAGTTATGAAGCATTATGAGTTACAGCAAATTGTTACAGCTACATATTTATTTTAGGATATTTTCGTATAAAAAGCATACGAGATAAAGTGAAATTCGCGCTCTCAGACTTCGCAAAGTGATTCCTCACATACTAAAAATACAAAAATGTCTCTCATAAAATGTCGTCCTGCTCATGTTTCCTGCAGTAAATGGACGTGAAATATTTGTAATCTGGCAACACTGTAATCAAATGTGCCGCTACTACCTCTGTCAGCATGTAGGTTTAGTGCTGTGCAGTTGGTGCAGGGGATAGTGTTTTGGGTCCGCATGCGAGAGGGCGAGATTTCGGTTCTGGGTTGAGGGGAATTTGTTTTTACTTGCTAAATGTAGGCTGCGTGGTACAGTATCTTGCATCTTAATCGTCATACAGCGATTATAGACGGTCTTCTACAAAACTTTTTCACTTACGTACTACGAAAACAAAAATGGAGATACAATCGTTTTCATTGGTTAGCTTTCAAAGGAGCCTTTTGCACGTCGTTGACGCGAATTGTTTCCCGCCACTACATCTGCTAGATTTCAAACCGATTTTCTATGTACCGTCCCCCAGTGCTCCAATCGATTAGTACCAACTATTATTCTTGCCATGTTCAGGAGCACTACATTTCGTTAGGAATGTACTATGTAAGTGTCAGATACGTATGGCTTAAGAAAAGATATACAAGGTGATTACAATTAAAGTTAAACTTTCAAAACGCTGTATAAGTAACACTACTGGTGAGAATGACGTCAAATTGCAACAGAATATTAACGGAGAAGGGGGAAAACGTATGACAGAAGAAAAAAAAAATAGACTGAAAATTGATCAATAGATGGCGCTGTTTGTATCACAATACGTAAATGAAAACACCTGTCATGCGCACGACCCCCTGAAGTTGGTATAAACACGCCGGGCACACGGCTTTTCCTCCTTTCGCGTCTGCGACGTTCGCCATAACTGTCTCAATGCAGGATCGCGCCGTGCTTGTAAAACTGTATTACAAGAATGATTACTGTGCACACGTCGCTCCACAGAAGTTCCGGACACTGAAGAGTTTGAAAAAAAAGGCGTTGGTCCATGGGTCTGGAGAAAATGATACGGAAATTCGAAAAGACGGGTTCTTTTGGTGTACAACCTGATAGAGGGAGGAAACGAATTGATTCGACGTCAGTGGAAACAATGGCCACAGCAATGCAGGAGGAGACGAGTGGTGGTGTGCAAACGTGTAGTGCACGGAGAATTGCCCGAACATTGGACATACCCGTCTGCAAGGTGGGTAAAATCCTACGAAACATCCTCCTTTGCTATCCATTCAAAATTACCCATGTGCACGAGTTTTTTCCTGTTGACCTGCCAGCAAGAGGGATTTTTGCTTTGGAATTTCGTGCTCGCATGGAACTGGACGATGACTGGCCGTGGAAGATTTTGTGGACGGACGAAGTCTACTTCCATCTAGCAGGATTTGTCAATACTCAGAATTGTCGAATATGGGCAACGGAAAACCCCCACGAAAATCAACCAGTACCACTTCATCCTGAAAATGTCACTATGTGGTGGGGCCATATTTTTCGAAGAGACAGGTGCTTCCGGTCCTGTTACCTGTACCTTCACTAAGCTATGACTTGCGGAACATGCTGTTTCTCGATTTCAGCTTGTTGCAGAAAACGGTGGACAGCATATTGAAAATGTTTTGCGCCAGTCACACGGAAATTAATAATCCGATTTGTTTTTTCAATGATGCTTTTTATGCGGTTTTTGGCCTCAGGACAATTAAAAACCGATGTGATTGATGCTTTTTATGCGGTTTTTGGCCTCAGGACAATTAAAAACCGATTTTTCCCATCCGATGCCCATCTTGCCGCGGTGGACGGGCTTACGTAACTAACAGTATCACACCTGTACACCCATACACACTGAGTAGTAAATTTAGTTTAACGTCAAACGTACACCTTAGACATTGTTGTATGATTCATTCGTCATTTGTAGTCAACCACTATTAAATTATGATGCTTACAGCGCCATTTATTGCTACAGTTTGTAACTATTTATTTTTCTTTTCCAATACTTTTTCTCCCTTCTCCAACAGTATTCCGTTGCAATTTGACGTCATGCTGACCAGTGATGGTATTTCTACTGCGGTTTGAAAGTTTAACTTTAATTATAATCGCCCTTTATATTGAAGTATGTTATGGCAGAACGAAACTGGCAAAGAAAAACAAATACCCTCGACCCAGAATCAAACACTCGATCATCTGCATGCCAACCCAGAAAGGCTATCCATGGCACCACCCGGACAGCACTAGCCGTGTGTGCTGACAGAGATAGTTATCGAACATTTACTACAGTGTTGCAAGACTGTCGATCTTTAACGACAATTTACTGCCAGAAATATGCGCAGGACGATATTTTGTGACAGACATTTTTGTATTGCTAGGATGTGAGGAACCATGCTGCGAATCTCGAGGGCGCGAAGTTTTCTTCACCCTGCGTATCGTGTAAATACACTGCTTGGGGAAAAAAGTTAAGCACCCAGAAGACATGGTCGATGTAAATGTAACTTCGTACAAGTACAACCCATTGGCGAGTATATAAATGATTAGAGCTGTAATTCTCTGTGGCATATAGAACGGCGACCAGGGTATATTAGTGTTGTTCATGTTTACTGTTATCACCAGGCTTGATAAAATACGAGGGCTGGAACTTAAATAGGGGCAACTATTTATTCACATCCGATACAAAAGACTTACATGTTTGCACCTGTTACTGTCCTTCAAAGTAGTCACCAGCGTTGTGTAGAACTCGTTGCTAGCGATGTGGAAGGCGTAGTTTACCTTTAGCAGAGCCTGTTGTGTTGATGGTGCAAATGGAGCGGTCTATTGCCTGTCGAATCTCTGGAACAGTTCTGAAGCGAATGTCATGAAGTGCATTCATCTTCGGAATCAAATCAAAGTCACAGTGACTTAAATCCGGGGAGTATGGTGGATGGTACAGTACTTCCCAGTCCCATCGACTGAACAGAGCAGCCACAGATTGCGCTGTGTGCGCCCGCGCATTTTCGTGCAAAATGATGGGTGGGTTGCGCAGAAAGTGTAGCCATTTCTTTCGCAAAGCTGGTCGCAGGTTATGCTTCAAAAACGAACAGTAATACGACTTAAGTCCTCGTGACTTTGATTTGATTCCGAAGATGAAAGAACCACTTCGTGGCATTCGCTTCAGAACTGTTCCAGAGATTCGACAGGCAGTAGACCACTCCATTCGCACAGGCTCTGCTAACGGTATACTACGCCTTCCACCTCGCTGGCAACGGGTTCTACACAATGCTGGCGACTACTTTGAAGAACAGTAACGGGTGCAAACATGTAAGTCTTTTGTATCGGTTGTGAATAAATAGTTGCCACTATTTAAGTTCCAACCCTCGTATATAAGGGGCGTGAACAGCTTCAGATGGTGAGTAATCATTGAGGGATACAGAGATGCCACTCACTCGTTTATGACAGCGTCATCAGCACCTGACAGAATTTGAAATAGGCTACATTGTGGGTCACCATTTGGCCCGCTGGTCGAGTCGTGCAAATCTGTGAGACACTCAGAGACGACAGTGGCCCGACATGGGATTGCATAGGAACGTGACGGTAGGCATACTAGTCGTGAATGTCTCGGTTGACCATGTCTCACCACCACAAGGGACGATCGCCGTATTGTGCACCAAGCACATCGTGAACCTTTACATCTGTGCTTGCCATCTGGTAACAAGTTATGGACTCCCAGCAACCCCCTACCCCTGACGGCAATCGTCGTCAAGTATGGCGGTGACCTAGGGAAGGTCCAATTCTTCCAATATGTTTGAGAGGCACAGCTTTATTACTTCTGGGTTTATGGTGGGGAACCATGGGGTATGACCTCTGGTTATAAATGGGAGTCACTGAGGAAATCTGACGAGACAACGGTACATCATGGACGTCCTAATTCTTTACGTGTTACTTCTCATGCGAGATAATCGTGGTGCAACTTTTCAACAGAACAGATCTCGTCCACACAAAACACGTGTCTCTATGAACTGTCTGGGTGATGCTGGGGTACTCCCGCGGCCAGCAGGATCCCCAGATCTGTCACCGATACAACATGTGCCCCAGAGTCATATCCAGTATATCAAGGATCACTACAACAGTAGTGGGCCAGCTTGCCTCGGGAGAAGATTCAACGGATTTATGACACCCTGACCAACAGACCAGCGCTGCATTCAGGCTAGAGGGAGTGCAACGTCATACAGGTAAGTGGATTCATGCTGCCAAGTTCTTTGTAACTCTGACTCGATTCAGTAATCTGAAATTATATCACATAATCTTTTAATTGGAGAAGCTTCATTTCACTTCCTCCTCTTCTTATTGGCACCAAAACTTTGTTTGGCAGTCAGTGTAATTTATCAATTAAGTTAAGAATTCTTTATTTATATTTTAAATTAATTCCTACAGAGCGTTCTGAAGATAAAAAAATTGGACGATTATTTGGAACAATCTTGTTGAGAGTAGAGTCCCGTAGCTTCAATGGTAAGTTCAGGATGAATTTTAAGCAGCTGTCGGAAAGCTGTGACGTACTTCAACAGCAATGGCACAAATTAAGCGGAAATTCTGTCTTCAGCTACAAAAATCTAAAAGAAAATGTGTCCACGGTGAAAGTACTTGCAAGCGAAAATCAATAATTAATTACTAATCGCATCTTCACGGAATCCTCGCGCTACTCTCTGTGTTCATACAGTGAATTCACTGCTTCCCATACACGGGTCTGTCAAACAAGTGCAGAGACGTACCATCAAAGTTTATCAAATTTAATCTCACTTTTCAAGCAGGTGTCACTCTGAATCGAAATATTTTGACACTGCAGGAAGTGTGTATCAATGCAGACAAAGCGATTCTTGCATAGACTTCAGCACTGTGTATAAGAGAAAAAATGAAAACAAGATGTTGGTCCAAGGAAGCGCTGAAATTGAGAGATAAGTATACCACCATAACCTAATGAAAGTTCTTAGAAATAAAATGGTTCAAAAGGCTCTAAGCACTATGGTACTTAACATCTGAGGTCATCAGTCCCCTAGAACTTAGAACTACTTAAACCTAACTGCCCGCATCTCGTGGTCGTGCGGTAGCGTTCTCGCTTCCCACGCCCGGGTTCCCGGGTTCGATTCCCGGCGGGGTCAGGGATTTTCTCTGCCTCGTGATGGCTGGGTGTTGTGTGCTGTCCTTAGGTTAGTTGGGATTAAGTAGTTCTAAGTTCTAGGGGACTGATGACCGTAGATGTTAAGTCCCATAGTGCTCAGAGCCATTTTTGAAACCTAACTAACCTAAGGACGTCACACACATCCATGCCCGAGGCAGGATTCGAACCTGCGACCGTAGCAGTCCCGCGGTTCCGGATGAAGTGCCTAGAACCGATCGACCACAGCAGTCGGCTCTTTGAAAAACCAGGACGTGAGAATGTACGTAGGCCATGCAAGAACCGGAGAGCTTCGATCTTTGTTTTCTATTTATTGCAGACGTTTTTGTTGTTGTCCATTAAATACCGATTTACTTCTCAACATCTTCGTGCGTGATATGTGGCTGTGAAAGATGCAACACCCCTACGTTTTTGGTAACAGCCAGTGCTCCTTTGTTTTATCCACATACTTGATCGTAAGTTTCCACAATTGTGGTGAGGAAAATTCTTTCTCGCTGGAAATGCACAGCAAAACTCCAACACAAACATCATTCGACATCTTGTCAGATCGGCCGTCAATCAAAGTTTCTGTCCAACACAGTCTATGTGTGACACACACATCAACTGAAGCCGCACATAGGCAAATGATTTGACACATTAGTGAAGTTTGGCATTTTGTTTCATCGTTTACAGGGGCCTTTAAAGTGGATCAGTAGGTCTTGATTCTTATAGAACTGAGTATGCTACAGCACTGCTCAGGCGTCAAATTCCACTGTTTAATCGAGTCTAAAGCCGCCTGCAGACAGGGACAATAGTGCGGCCAAGTGTACTAGCCAGTACTGGCCGGTGGTTATTATCCCTCCACTGGCCCCGTGTGTAGGGGTGAGTGCCCTTCATCGTCCAGTATCTTACTGGCGGCCAGCAGACACAAACATGTTTGAGTTTAGTAGACACCTAAGGACCAGAACACGGTCACGTAATCTAGTAGCAGCCACTACTGGACATGTCTTTAAAGGTACTGACGCTAGACGCTGTTGCGAGTCGAGCTACCGTTGTGCACATTGTCGCGAAGTGTATTCAACGTCTGAACAAGCGCAGTTAAAACCAACTGCCAGTGTTAAATGGAGTGCAGACAAAATAGGAACATTTTTAGTAACATTTGTAAACAATGAACTATTCTGGAACATACGTCATTGTGATTATGCCGACAAGGCGAAGAGGGAGATTTCTACGGTGAAGTTACAGAATGACTTAATGGGACTATGGATCGCAGTTCCCAACGTGTGCTTTTTAAGAGCCCATATTAAAATCTATAAAGGCCACATACAGAAGTGAACTCTTACAAGTGATTTCATCAAAGACATGACATCTACGTACCGAGCTACCATGGTTCACTGCAGCCTACAGTTTCTTGAGAGATGTAATCATCAAGAGGAGTTTAACATCGAATTTGGTAACTTTGCTTTTTAATCTTTGTGCGTGTGAAATCAAAACCGTGAGCCCAGCTAAATCAGTAAATAGGTATTCAGTTAATTGTCACCTCCATTGACATTAGGTCGTATAATTTCTGTTACCTACTAAAACGGAAACAAAATCAACAAACATATTTGTAAGCATAAGAAGGAAAGGATAGTAACAATTACGTCAAAGGAAAACATTCTGAAGAGCATTTTTTTTAATAGGATACTAGGCTACATCAAACGACTAAGACTGCGAAGCCATTGTGTTTTAAGACGTATTGTTAATGTTATCAACCATTAACACTTAAACGAACTTTGTGTTTCACTTAACTGTAACACTGGTAAGATGTTCAGAACAATTATTTTTACAGAGATAGTCAATAGCTAAGTAGGACCTAAGTACATTTGCCGTGCCTGTTATTACATGCTAATAGCCTTCATCTGCCAAGATACTCGTCCTTTGCCACTGAAGTTCTCAGTCAGTTCTAGTCTTGTTTCCGAGACAGTGTTCGAAAATGTGTTTGTCGAGCGAGCCCCTCTCAATGACGGTTGTTCTGCCCCAGTGGAACGCCACTGGCCGGGGTGAAAAACTCTAGTGCTAGTTTCTTCATAGTAAGGCCTTCCTTTTCCAAAGTACGTTACCGGTGACGTTGCTCGTAACCAGTTGTACAATCAGATCTATAGCTTCTAAATCAACTTAGATTTCCTTTCGAAAGATTCTAAATCTTGCTGTCGTTATGCAAAACGCATGTTCTACCACTCTGCGTGCACGCGATAAATGATAGTTGAATACAAACTCTCCTAATGTTACATTTTGTTTTGAAAAGGGTTTCATTAACGTCGGTGACAAAGGGAACGGGTCATCACCCAAATAAAGTGGTCATTAGGAAAATTTAGTGTACGATTTTCTGAGGTTGACTTAAGGGATGAAGACGGGAATACACTTGCGTCGTTGGCTTTTCCATTGGTTCCCACATCTGTGAATAGAAACTTGCAATCAGCATCTACCAATGCCAAAAAGCATACCGCTGCAACATCCTCCGTAGTTGAAAAACTGAGAGTAACTCCCAAAGGGATGGTTTACGGCCACGTGCTTTCCGTCAATGGCACCACAACATAAATGAAAATTTCATTGCGTTTCAAATTTTTTTGTATTCCCTCTCATTCCTCCGCTGTTTTCTGAATCTAGAAAAGAAATATTAGCTACAATCAAAAATTTGCAAGTTCGTACAGACACATCAAGGCAAACACTGAGAGCTGTGAATGCGGCTAATTATTGGTAGTCAGATTACACCAGCCACCACTGGTAATTATGAAGAAGAAGAATAAGAGCACGTGTAAGAAAGTTGGCAAAAGTTGAAACTTGAGAGTGCCATTGAGAAGTTACAGAAAATATGCGAGAGTCGTCCATAAAATTCAAACAGACCTTAGCCCGACGAGGTTGACTTATTTGGGAAATATGTTGCAGCTCAGTAGAGAGACCTTCCCTTGAAAAATCGACTTACATGCCAGGATCAAACTCAGTCAATGTTGAAATAAGAGAGACTCAAATTGTTGGAAGCCCCACAACTATAAACTACTCCGATGTTATCCACACCTCGTCCAACGCCGAGGACTCAGATGACGAGTTTGAAGATAAAGGATATTTTCTTTACGGACATTTGCAGTGAAATGGCATTGCCTGCAAACAGGTTTTTTTTCTGTATCCAATATTTAATAATAAACTGTACTAAATAAAATGTATATATTTTGTTTAATCATCGCTTGTCAGTAGTGACAATCCCAAAATATACATTCATATTCCTGCATTTAATTACGTTTAACACCTCAGTATTGCTAAGAATGTGTTCCTATTTTTAGAAATGTTTATTACATGATACATAAAGAGAGGCCCACTCTAAACTCTTCTTCTACCAGATACTAGAAATTAACTAGTTTGCAAGCAATAACTTGTGAGATCACACCATCATATATTCTTGTAGTGCTGTAAGTACTGCTGTTAAGCACTTCTGGTATAAAACTTGAAATGATGTTGGCTGGTCTTCGAAACGTGATTGCTAGAGTCACCAGCAGCAAAAAATCGTAAGACAGCCTCTAGTTTTGGACGGGCACGAACTCCGTTTCTCATTAGCGTATCTGCTTTTGATATTTCGTGTTTATTTAAATTATACAATTCTTTCTCATAATTCCCTCGTATGCTAGAGAATCCTCCTCGGCAAGCTCCCAGCTGATCTCTACGACACACTCAGTCTTTAACCCAGCACGAACTGCTTTTGGTTAATACTTCTTGACGCTCTTCACTTAAACGCTGTACTGTTTCACTCACAGCCTTATCAACAGCTTCCTCGTACACATCATCAACGTCCTTCGTGTTCTCACACGTCCTCGGACAATGTTGCACACACATCTACGCACAAACTAGCTGCTGGCTCCACTAGAAAAAATTCACTGGAAGCCGTTACTATATTCGTGTGTAAGCCTACTGTCCCGGCCGGTTCACTAACCGCCACAGCTGGCAGTCCCTATGTGCAGCGGGCTATTGACAGTGTTCTTTCTTTTTAAATATCTTTTGCTCAATTCATCTCTTCCTATTTCATATGTACTAATCTGTGTATACCTAGCTACAATATTTGGAGTCTTAATTACAGTCTGCATTAAGTTAGCTCGCTTCTGACATTTAGGTCCATAGTTTCGACGATGTCGCGACAAGCAGAGCTGTCAGCAGGCAGCTACCACAGCATTCCACTATGCTAAAGATCTCTATAGTACCTTTAAGCACGTCAAAAATGAGTTCTTAATTTTAACTGGTGTCGCATTGCCATTTTTTTTTTTGAAACAGACGAAATTTTTCCGACCGGAAGTTTTCTGCTTCAGAACTGTCGAAAGTGAGAGGGAAAAGGCCAGAGCATACCGCGACAATACATACTGATTACTGGTTGTAGAAACGCACGGTAGTGTTAAGACCAGTCTTCTGGTCGATGACAGCCAGGGCGGTTCCCTAAACACAGGGCGGCGCACGAAATGTGTTATCAATTGTTTCTTTCACAATTTACGACGCACATTAGATATCCCTCTGGGATCTCTACAGCAGGACCAGCAGAGCTTGGAAAAACAAATGAGTTACGAAATGACGTGTAATTCACGATAGTGCCGCTAGGAGACTAGTTAGCAGCAAAGGCTGACAATGGAAGACTGACGACACAGCAGCGATCGGCAATTGTGTTACTTCTTCATGAAACGAAAAACCTTGTTGTGACTCAGAAGCGTTTTTGACAACAGTTTAACGCACAATGGGTCCCTTGCAAGAAGACCATCCACAGATTGTACGATAAATTTGTACAGGAAGGAACAGTATTGGAAGCGAAGCGATCTCGGCCTAAGGCTGTTTGTTCACCGGAGAATATTGAAGGGGTGTGAGTTGCTGTACAGAGAAGTCCCGGGAAATCTTGTAGAAAGGCAGCAGTGCAACTGGGAATATCCAGACGCTCCGTTCAACGCATTCTTAAAAGTGGCCTCCATATGTACCCATACAAGATGACCTGTGCACAGAAGCTCACTGAAGAACACAAGCAGCAGAGACTACTGTTTGCTCAGTGGGCGGAGGATAGGGAAGAAACTCTCAACAACGCTTGGTTTTCAGACGGGCGCATTTTCATTTAGACGGTTTGGTTAAGAAACAAAATGTACACTTTTGGGCCACTGAAAATCCACAAGTGCTTCATGAACGACAACATTATGCTCCGAGGATTACAGTGTGGGCAACAATTTCCAGTCACGGACTTATTGGACCCTTTTTCTTTGACGAAACTGTGAACAGCGAGCGTTATTTGAGCATGCTTCGCAATAGCTTCATTCCACAGCTTCTTGCTACTGCCTGGTCTTTCAACACGCAGTAGTTCATGCAAGATGGAACAAGGGCACATACTGCAAACACTGTGTTGGAGTTTTTACACGAGCATTTCGACATGCGTATCATTTCACTCAGGTTTCCAGGTCGCTTCAATGACGGACAAAATTTGCCCCCCAATAGTCCAGACCTCAATGCATGTGACTTTTTTCTTTGGGGGTACCTAAAGGGAAAACTTTTCCCGAAACGTCCACGTGGTTTAATGAAGCTTAGAAGGCTTATTCTTCAAGCTTGCAGTGAAATTACGGAAGACATGTGCCATAGGGTAATCACTAACTTCAGTGTTCGTTTGAAGGAAGTTAGGAAACGAAATGGTGGACATATGCTGAGTTAGAACAAATCTCCATGGACGGCTCTTCATTGTAGTGTATGTTCCTTTCAGATTGTATTGACAATAAAGTTTATATTCAAAAACAAAATGGTAACACATTTCGTGCGCCACCCTGTATGACTACACTTCTCCATTACTGTCCATATCGAGCTTGTGCTCCGTATCAAATGATACCGACGTCGTCGGAACATTAAATTCTAACTTACCTGCCTCCTACTTTGTAGAAGCTCTTCATTTTGTACTCTGTCTTTCCAGTCACTTTGTAGTACACTCATGCAGCATTAAATTTCGAATCCTTTCTGTCTCTCTTCGTCCGGTTTTCATCCGAGGCATGTCTCACTTCGTACACTGTCGCATTTCTGACGCACATGTCAAATACTGAAGAAGCGAGCGGTATATAGTGCGTAACGGAGAAAACACCAGACTGTTATGGATCTAGTTGAAGACTCATATTCTTTCATTCAAACATATTGTTCCGTAAATCCCGTCATAAATTAGAGCTTTCAGGGATGAGGAACGAGCCAAGTTACACAATAATAGGCCATAGCATCTGCAGGCTACTTTTATAAGGTATACCGACAACAAATTATGACTAGTACTAGTCTATAGACACCGAAAATCAAAGGAATTGCTTCTAAATTTCTTTATGCAAGTTTATGTATGTTAAGAGAAAATCAGCTACTGTGAATTAAGCCTTTGATGCTGATATTCTAAGTTCCTGTTTTTACCTAATCTTTCAAAGTGTTTATGTAACTTCACACAGATACGATTAGCTGTCTGTATACTGACGACGTCAAGGTCTGTTTAGTGCTAACGAGTTATGCGGAATTCATATCGTTGAGTCCAAAAATCTTGGTAAATTGTGGAAGGAGGGGTAATGAAGTGTTGTTTATTTTAGCTTTGAGTATTTGCGGATTTTCAGTTTCCTGGCTGGTATCTACTGGTAACAGACTTTCGCACAGAACGTAAGAGACAATCAAATGAAAACGAGAAAGACGGTTAAAAGCAAGTAAACGGCGTGTTGTTTCAGAAATGATCGTCGTGATCTCTGAGGTAAGACGATCAGTGCCTTCATGGAAACGTGTTCACGGTTACGCATGGTACCGTGATTGTACCCAGACGTGCACCTGTTCGTCCGAAGCAAATCGAGGCCACAGGTGTATTTTTTTCAGGGCTCCAAAAATATGAAATCACACGGGAGAGAGCGAAACCTGTGCACCGTAACAGAAACATCCTTGTAGACCCGCCAACATGTTGCCAAAGTTGTTTCGAATAGGCTACGCTGCAGAAGTTGAGCTGAAAAGTCCTTACACATCCCCCGTACAGTTCCGATCTTCCTCGAGATATTTACATACCGTATGTTTGGAGCCCTGAAGAAAGATATTTGTGACCGTCAATTTGCTTCGGATTAAGAGGTACGCACTTGGGTACAATCATAGTTCTCTAGATAAGCGCAAACGCTTATCCTTCAATGCACTGACCATCTTGTCTTTCAGTGGGATAAGTATATTAACAGTTATGGCGATTACTTTAGAAATAATAAACAGTTTATTACATTTTTTCCGCCTGTCTCGTTTTAATCCCACTGCCCCTTACAGAAGTTCTGAAATCTACACAGGGATGCGTAGTCTCTGTGGAAACTGTTTTTATTACTGTAATAATACTGCAGTGAGTTGCACAGTTCCTCTTAAGTGCACTGTTGCCGTTAACCTCAAATAACATTAGGGGGTATGCGAATTAGCACGTAAATACAATAATCCCAGGTTTCCCGAAGATGTTAGGCTATCAACCTCACACTATTTCTTACGGGAAAGTTCTACCATGATATGGTAATGCAAGACCGCGGAATAAAAATCCGTTAGAT
The DNA here is from genome assembly GCF_021461395.2 of Schistocerca americana. Taxonomy (NCBI): domain Eukaryota; kingdom Metazoa; phylum Arthropoda; class Insecta; order Orthoptera; family Acrididae; genus Schistocerca; species Schistocerca americana. Next base: position 207,945,216 of record NC_060126.1, on the reverse strand, counting down.
TGCTGTGGCTGTAGGCACCTCAACTGGGCTAGTGCATAACATCCCAAATGGAAAATTGGCTACGAAGAAGCTGTGAACAAGGTGTGTGTCCTGATAGTCACAGTCGACCAGAGGTGCATCTGTCTCAACATTTCAAAATAATGTCTGGCCATGTTTAATAGGAAATGAGACACTTAAAGTAGTAAAGGAGTTTTGCTATTTAGGGAGTAAAATAACTGATGATGGTCGAAGTAGAGTGTATATAAAATGTAGACTGGCAATGGTAAGGAAAGCGTTTCTGAAGAAGAGAAACTTGTTAACATCGAGTATAGATTTAAGTGTCAGGAAGTCGTTTCTGAAAGTATTTGTATGGAGTGTAGCCATGTATGGAAGTGAAACATGGACGATAAATAGTTTGGACAAGAAGAGAAGAGAAGCTTTCGAAATGTGGTGCTACAGAAGAATGCTGAAGATTAGATGGGTAGATCACATAACTAACGAGGAGGTATTGAATAGAATTGGGGAGAAGAGGAGTTTGTGGCACAACTTGACTAAAAGAAGGGACCAGTTGGTAGGGCATGTTTTGAGGCATCAAGGGATCACAAATTTAGCATTGGAGGGCAGCGTGGAGGGTAAAAATCGTAGAGGGAGACCAAGAGATGAATACACTAAGCAGATTCAGAAGGATGTAGGTTGCAGTAGGTACTGGGAGATGAAGAAGCTTGCACAGGATAGAGTAGCATGGAGAGCTGCATCAAACCAGTCTCAGGACTGAAGACCACAACAACAACAACATGTTTCATCGAAATTCACAAGGCTTTTTGCGCCAATTTGTGACTGTTGATGAAATCTGCATCCATCTTGGAGAAAGTGCATCGAAGAAGGCAAGCACCATTTTACCTATATACAGTATCTGTTCTTTCGGACACATTTTCTTCTATGATTTGAGTTGATGTCACTTTTGTAACTGAGTGGCCAGTGTGTCTGACATGTGTCGGACATGTCTGAAAGAACAGACAGTGTATATATAATTACAGCGAGATGATCAATGATCTCTTCAGTGCAGATGCGCACCAGGCTCTAAGGCTTAATGGGAATCGGCAACATGCTGCGAGTAATGAGGATAAGGGACAAGGGGCACTACAATAGTCGTATGGATAAGTTGAGAACTTGGATTTGACGGGAGGCGTGCTAAGGTAGTTCATGGTGTTGCAATGATTACTGTGTCTGCGTGGCGTAGTGGTGAGAGCATCTGCCTAGTAAGCAGAAGTGCTGGGTTTGAATCCAGTCTGGCACAAATTGTCAACTTTCCCCATTGATTTCAGTCAGTGTCCACTCACAGCCAGTGTCTGTAATTTCTTTGTGTCTTAAATACCATTTTGTCAACTTGTCAAGTGATGACCAATGTTTTTTGGGATTCCCAAAGAATAATCCTCATAAATTACTTGGTAAAAGGCAGAATCAGTCTGGACCTTATTATGCTTCACCGTTCAATGGTTTGAAACTTTTGCAGGCTCAAAAGAGATCAAGACTGGCACGCAAAATAGTGCGCTTTCACTGGAATAATGCACCGTCCAACACATCTGTGGTAACAATGATGAAAGTGTGTGAATTTGGCTTTGAATTGGTTCCTCATCCAACCTGTTCACCAGACTAGCCCCAAGTGACTCTTTTCTGTTCACTAACTTGAAACTTTGGCTTGCTGGGAAGAAACTTCTATCAAACGGGGAAGTGACATTGCAGTCAACGAGTATTTTACAAAATTTGGCAGAATCTATTTTTCCAATGGGATGAAAAAGCTGGAGAATCGCTTGATCAAGTGAATCACCCTCAGAGAAAACTATGTTGAGAAGAAAGGTGAGGTGTTCATTAAACAAACACTTTTTCTAGCTTTTTTACCACACTTATCAAACCATCCTCATACACCACTTCTCTGCTGCGCCTCACATCAGCGTTGGAGGGTCACATGGTCGCCAAGTACCATTTCTATTCCATCTAAAGTGCTCCAAACTGATAAGTGTGCTCTTTGAAGTGGGAGACAATTAACTTATCTGGTGATCTTATCTGATCCATGTTCACTGAGCGCCTAGTTTGGTCATAGAAGAAGTACCTGTTCATTCTAGGCAATTTGTAGTCAGATAAGTTTTTTGGAAGCAGCTCAGAAAGAAAGTATTGCCTTAGACACTACAGTTATCTGGGGAGGGGGGTAATAGCTGCTCTTGAGAGAACTGACTTCCCGCCACTAAACATCACAGCTGTTGGTTATTCAGCTTGATAAATGAATTGCTTCGTAACCCTTGCTTCTGCATCAGTGGAAGTGGTAGAGTGGTTGATGCATTGGGCTTGTATTTGAAAGGAAAATAAAGGAAGGCTAGAATGTAATGCTCCATCGATGCAAAAGTGATTCAGCATAGAGCTCTGTCTCCAGCTGGGCAAAGATGGGGAAGAATATTAGCCCTGGAGTTGTTGAAGGGACCATTTCAGCCTCAGCCCCAAGATGGGTAGGTGATGAGATGAACTCTGCTTCTTCTGAATAAGAGTTCAGTGTGTTTGGAACTGCTCCACCTGTCTTGATTGCATTCAGACAAGCACAGGGTCAAATCTCAGTCAGCCACCCCGGTTTTAATTTTCTGTTATGTACATTAGTCACTTCAAGCAAATTCCAGGATTTTTCCCCATAACACATTTTATTCTACAATTTGAGTTGGTGCCCACTTTTGTAACTGAGTTTCTCTCTCTTGATGAGAGATTGGAAAGAGGTCCATACAGCTTTGTGATACCAGCTGAAGAGCTAATGAATGAGAAGTAGTGGCTCTGAAGTCTGGGAAGCTGACAGTGGCCAGTAGAGCAGTATACCAACCACATGCTCCTCCACACCACACCCAAATGATACCACTGGTAGAGGATGCCATGGCGGCAGTTGGCAGTGAGTGGCCTGTCCTGGCCAGAGTGCAGAGCTGGTGTTTCAGTTGGTGCTGTAGCTTTAATGACCTAGATGTTGGTGAGACTATAAATACCTTCCTTTTCCTTTTACCTTTCTACAGATATTTCCACACCTTACAAGACGCCTTATGATGTGTGGAAGAGGGCATTTCCTTAACAACAGGCACTCCCCATTTCCTGTTTATAAACCTGTGTGTGAGCTCAAATCTTTATAATTTTACCTTATGGTCTTTTCACAAGATATGTAGAAAGAAGCAAAATGTTGGTTGGTACTCCAGTGAACATGTACTATTGGAATTTTGACAGTAAACCACCTCATGATGTACAACACCTGCCATGTAGTTTCTGCCACTGGAGTTAGATGAACACCTCTGTGAGGTTTTCATACTTGCTGAACAATTCCGTAATAAGCATGCTAGTTGCCTTTCTTCAAATCTTCTCAATGTCCTTTACCAGTTGCATGTGGAATGCATCCCTGACTAATGAACAGTACTCAAATATCAGCGGAACTAGCATTTAGTGAGCTATCTCCTTTGTTCATATGACTACACTCCTGATAAACTTGAGGACTCTTCAAATGAATCTGTCTGGCATCAGTCATTGCTACAATTAGTTTTTTTTGTGTTTGTTATACTTAAAACAGCTCCACACTAATACTCCCAGTTATTTAATGGATACAAGTGTTTCCAGTGATTGTTTGTCGATCATGTATTTAAAGAATAATGGGTTTCTTGACCTGTTTATTCCCAGTATATAATGTGTTTATTTTGAGGTTTGAATACCAATCCCAGCATCAAGAGTTGATCTCCTGCAGATCTTTCATTTTGCAACAATTTTGTAGTGTTGTGACTTATCTGTAAACAACAGCATCATTTGCAAATAAATTGTTTGACTTCCAGTTTTATCTGCCACTACTGTCATTTATGTATAAAACCTGAAAGATTTGTTGTATCTAGCAAGATAATGATATTGTATTCATATTCTGGAAGAATAAGGTTGAAATCTTTCTCTCACCACAAGGATTGACATTTCCCATTATTTCCCCAATGTCAGAGTAGTTCTTTCAACAAAACCTCACATGGATGCTTTCAAAATCCATTGTATCTAATGACTCTAAATTCTACTGAATTTTAAATTCTGACCTTCTTTACTTGTAATTTTACATGCACACTAGATGGAATCTAATAGTTACTACCACACAAATTGCATTCCTTTCCCTTCATTTTTATTGATGTTTGGTCTAAGTACCTTACAGCCGGCAGCTTATTACAGGAGCGGTACATATGATGATTGGAGTAAACAGATAGCTTATAGTAGATCCAAACAACATTTCACAGTAACTGGCTACAAATACCATCATTTTTGACTATTAATGGAAAAGGGATAAAGAATGGTTACAATACACTTTTTTGGTACGAGTTTGTGTCTGGGGATCGGGGGTGGCGGGGGTGGGGAGACAGAAACACAAGGAGTTTTGAACTCATTCTCCCCCATAGCTGTAGGTACTGTCAATTTTTTAATGAAAGTAAAAGACTGAAATAAACGTAATCAAATGGTTCAAATGGCTCTGAGCACTATGGGACTTAACATCTCAGGTCATCAGTCCCCTAGAACTTAGAACTACTTAAACCTAACTAACCTAAGGACATCACACACATCCATGCCCGAGGCAGGATTCGAACCTACAACTGTAGCGGCGGTGCTGTGCTTGATTCAAGTCCCATTGAAGGGCAATACAAAGCTGATCAGACAGCTATTTTGGCAAAGAATTTCACCATAGAGAGAAGCTTGAACTTCCAGTAGGTGTGTCATCCATCCCTAAACAAGAACAACAGAAAACATACATTTTAACTGCATTTCTGGAAACTGATTTCCAGGTTTCAACAACGTATGTTAAACCAGTTCATTGTATGAACATTCCTGTGCACACTCCACTTAATTACTACAGACTTTCTTTTATTAGGTTCTTCGATTATTTCCCTGGAATCAAGGTATACAGAAAATGACAAGACACTTTTCTGAATAGTTTTCTTTCAGTCAAAAGATGTGAAAAAATATAGATACAATTATATTTGTCAAGGTATGAATAAACATTCTGTTTTACTGCACTGAAAATCTTAAAGCAAAAACCAGAAGCTTTAATGCTAAAAAAAAAAAAAAAAAAAAAAAAAAAAAAAAACTGTGAGGTAAAAGGTAAGTGTCGTGCTTTCGGAAACTTATCCTTTTGTTCCGTTAAGTTGTGATTTGCTGAGTTGTATTACAAGAACTTGAAATATCATCTGGGGGGAATTGATACTATCTTGAGGAAATGTTGTTGTTGTTGTGGTCTTCAGTCCTGAGACTGGTATGATGCAGCTCTACAAGTTATAATATGAACATCCACCAAAGTTAAAAAAAAAAAAAAAAAAGAAAAGAAAAGGGTAGTGGATCCGTTAAGTGATGCTGAAATATTCAGAATAGGTAATGACATGCTAAAAATAGAGATGAGCTTTACTCTGTGGTAACAAAAAACTGACACTGGGAGAAGTACTATAAAGAAATTATAAAATGCAGGTTGGAAATAGAAAAAGTTTTTCTGGAAAAGAGAAATACGTTAACACCAAATATAAGTTTAAGTGATGAATTATTTTTTGAAAATATTTTTCCGGAGTGAAGCCTTAATATGGAAGTGAAATGTCGATGTTATTCAGTACATACAGGAAGAGAACAGGAGCTTTTTAAATATAGTGCTACAGAAAAATGCCCCAGAATGAGAGAGGTTGAACTCACTACAGATGAGTCTCTCTCATCCTTTGTTCCGAGTGAGCTGCGTTCCCTTTAACCTTCCCCACTCTCTTCCTCTCTCTTCCTCTACAAAGGAACTGTTAGTTCCAGAAGCATGTTTCTTTTACTTTTATATTTGTCTACTGGCAATATTACACATTTTGCCTCCTGGAAGTTAAGTACTGGCCAGAAGTGCTATCTCATAACTTACTGAAATGTGATGTGTGACAAACATGAATTTCTTAATGAAAATAATCAATTTTTGAAAATATAATATAACTGGATGAATAAAAAAATCTACTCAACAAGCAGTGGCAGAAGAAGACACATATAATGGATATGGAAGTGCAAGCCTTTTTGTGTGTTTTTCTATATTTTTTACAATGTTATTTTCTTACCTACTTTTCCCTGTCCCCACCAATCTACCATGTATAATGCATCTAGCTTTCTATTATTATTGACTCTTGAATGATACTTTTCAGTAGTCTGTGTCTTGCTTATTACTTTGTCTCCTAACTTTAAGCTCTTAGGTTTTCAAATCTTGTCCATTGCAGGCACCAACAATCAGTCATTTCTTCTCATCTCGTCTGCCAAGTCTCCCCTGACCCAGGGTTCTGGACAACTTTTCCATAAATCTCTCTACTTTCTAAACCTTGCTTTTCTTTTTCCTTCATCACTCTTCCTTTCCCTTCAGTGCTTCTGCCAGCAGTAGCCACTGGCTCCAAAAGCTTAAACGCTTTTCCGTGTCCTTTATATGTGTTTCCTCCTGCCACCGCTAGGTAAGTAGATTTTTTATCTATCTAGTTATACAACAGAGATTTCTGTTTTATTTTCTTCATACTGAACTAATATTTTCAGTTTCCCACATTTTCTCGAACACAATCCTGAATGGTTTTCTTTGATTCGTCATACTGTATCACTTTCCTGTTAGCATTTCTTGAAACTCTTACCTGTCCTTTTTTCACTTCTTTAGTTTTCTTCATACCTGCTACATCTTTTGATGTTTGCACAAGTTACTTTGACACATTACCTGCAGCTGTTTGTTTTGTGTTTTGTGTAACTGATGCTTCCAAGCAATATGTTGAGTGGCTGTGAAGGTCTCAATGAATGTGTAAGTAACTTTATTAAATAATGATCCCTTCTGGGTACGTATGCATAATCTTAATTTTATGATATGGTAAACTAAGTAGAATGTGAACAAAATAAAGTGGGCAATACCGTAGTAGATAGTGCGTTAGAGGAGGGAACAGTGGTAGTGGCGGGGGGTTCCACTGCGAGCCGCCACTGCCCAGTAGGGAAGGTGCAGCTCAACAGCTAAAGCCTACTCTCAAGCAGAACTTCTAAGCTACAGTTCAATAGCATCAACAAGTTATGCCACTATCACCAGTAATTCTACAAGTCAATAGTATCTGACTAGAGCACCTAATACGAAAATCAGTTTATAAGTGACTTAGAGGCCACTTCTAGTGGATGAATTCACAGCTCGATGGGTTACAGTGAACTGTGGTGGCTGCCTCTTCAGAACAAACAGGTAAACATGCCCAGCACTGAGATTCAGAATGCATTTCTGTGTATGTTATTTTGTGTGAGCTATACTTAATATAATATAGTATACAGGGTGTTACAAAAAGGTACGGTCAAACTTTCAGGAAACATTCCTCACACACAAAGAAAGAAAATATGTTATGTGGACATGTGTCCGGAAACGCTTACTTTCCATGTTAGAGCTCATTTTATTACTTCTCTTCAAATCACATTAATCATGGAATGGAAACACACAGCAACAGAACATACCAGCATGACTTCAAACACTTTGTTACAGGAAATGTTCAAAATGTCCTCCATTAGTGAGGATAAATGCATCCACCCTCCGTCACATGGAATCCCTGATGCGCTGATGCAACCCTGAAGAATGGCGTATTGTATCACAGTCATCCACAATACGAGCACGAAGAGTCTCTACATTTGGTACAGGGGTTGCGTAGACAAGAGCTTTCAAATGTCCCCATAAATGAAAGTCAAGAGGGTTGAAGTCAGGAGAGCATGGAGGCCATGGAATTGGTCCGCCTCTGCCAATCCATCGGTAACCGAATCTGTTGTTGAGAAGCGTATGAACACTTCGACTGAAATGTGCAGGAGCTCCATCGTGCATGAACCCCATGTTGTGTCGTACTTGTAAAGGCACATGTTCTAGCAGCACAGGTAGAGTATCCCATATGAAATCATGATAATGTGCTCCACTGAGCGTAGAAGGAAGAACATGGGGCCCAATCAAGACATCACCAACAATGCCTGCCCAAACGTTCACAGAAAATCTGTGTTGATGATGTGATTGCACAATTGCGTGCGGATTCTCTTCAGCCCACACATGTTGATTGTGAAAATTTACAATTTGATTGTGTTGGAGTACATACTGATGAAATTAAAATGAGCTCTAACATGGAAATTAAGTGTTTCCGGACACATGTCCACATAACATCTTTATTTGTGTGTGAGGAATGTTTCCTGAAAGTTTGGTCGTACCTTTTTATAACACCCTGTATATCCCAATTCTTAAAAAAGTTGTCATACTCTGCCTACTGTCTGGTGAACTGTTTTTTTCCTAGTTTTATACACTGCCAGGAAACAAAATACACCACTTTCAAGGACAAGATAATTTTATTAATAAATGAGGTAACAGTTACTTCATTATTACAGGAGCGTATGATAGCAAATTCAGGCCAAATGAAACATACATCACAGAAAAGAGTGTAGTGTCTAGGAAGCCTGCATACTTGGTTCACTAGACAAACAATCAAACAAGTCATTTTGATGAGTTTTATTACAATAAGAAATGATACAATTTTCACTAGACAAAAAAATACTAACAAAGAGATAGAGGGGCTGGCCAGTACTTACCTCAGCTCAGTACAGCCGATAGATAACACAAAACAGAACAGAAAATTTACATCCCTTTCTTTCGGAACTTTGTTCCTTCATCAGGGAGGAGAGAGGGGAAAAAGGGAAGAAGGGAAAGTGGATTCAGTTACTCACAACCCAGGTTATGAAGCAACAGGGAAAGGTAACCAGGGAGGGTAGCAAGGATGGAGGCATGGTTGTGAGCAGGAAGCCAAAGATATTCTACTGTTAAGTAATGTGCCAGCTTAAAACCAAAGAGGATGCACACAGAACTAAAGAGGTATATAGTATAAAGATAAACACAACTATGTAGGATGAAAAGATGCGTGAATGGCTAAAGAGGAGAGGGAAAAAGAAGAAGACTGAAGAGTAAATGGGAGTGGGGTTGGTTAACACAGGTTCAGTCCAGGGGGATGGTGGGATGAAGGATGTGTTGGAGTGCAAGTCCCCATCTCCGCAGTTCCGATGGACTGGTGTTGGGTGGGAGAAGCCAAATGGCACATACGTTGTAGCAGGTTCCTAGGTCCCTAGAATTATGCTGGACAGCATGCTCTGCTACTGGGTATTGGACATCTCCTAGGGGGACAGTTCGTCTGTGCCCATTCATGCGCTCAGCCACTTTAGTTATCGTCATACCAATGTAAAAGGCTATGCAGTGCAGGCATGTCAGCTGATAAATGACATGTGTTGTTCCACATGTGGCCCTGCCTAGAATTGTGTATGTTTTACCAGTAGCGGGGCTGGAATAGGTGGTGGTGGGTGGATGCATGGGGCAGGTTTTGTAGCGGGGCCTGTTACAGGGGTAGGAACCGATGGGTAGAGAAGGTGGTCTGGGAATATTGTAGGGTTTGACAAGGATGTTACGAAGGGGGGCGACGAAAGGCAACTCTGGGTGGTGTGGGGAGAATATTGTCAAGGGATGATCTCATTTCAGGGCTTGACTTGAGAAAGTCAGATCCCTGGTGGAGTAATTTGTTGATGTATTCGAGGCCAGGATAATATTGGGTGACAAGGGGGATGCTTCTGTGTGGTCCGGGAGTAGGAACATTGTTGTTGGACGGGGAGGAATGTATTGCTCGGAAGATCTGTTTGTGGACAAGGTCTGCAGGATAGTTGTGGGAGAGGAAAGCACTGGTCAGGTTATTGGTGTAATTGTTGAGGGATTCGTCACTGGAGCAGATACGTTTGCCACGAATACCTAGGATGTAGGGAAGGGAGCGTTTGATCTGGAATGGATGGCAGCTATCAAAGTGAAGGTACTGTTGTTTGTTTGTGGGTTTAATGTGGACAGAGTTGTGGATGTGAGCGTCAACAAGATGAAGGTCAACATCCAGGAAGGTGGCTTGGGTTTTGGAGAAGGACCAGGTGAAATTCAGATTCGAAAAGGAGTTGAGGTTATGGAGGAAATTAAGGAGTGTTTTTTCACCGTGAGACCAGGCCTCAAAGATGTCATCTATAATCCTATACCAGGCCAGGGGAAGCTGCTGTTGGGTCTTCAGGAAAGCCTCCTCCATGCGGCCCATGAAGAGGTTGGCATAGGATGGAGCCATCCTGGTTCCCATGGCTGTTCCCCTGATTTGTTTGTAGGTCTTGCCTTCAAAAGTGAATCCTCTCCCATAATTACTTCACTTTTGAAGGCCAGACCTACAAACAAATCAGGGGAACAGCCATGGGAACCAGGAGACCCAACAGCAGCTTCCTCTGGCCTGGTATAAGTTTAATCAATCTTCTTCAGTATAGACAATCCCAGGTCTGTGCTATATAGAGAGTACAAGCGAAGTTACTAGTGTTGATGCTGCTATAGAAATTGGTAATCTTGAAGGTCTTATTAAACAGGATCATCACCAGTCAGTTGCCGCACTTATATCCTCTTCACATAGGGGCTGTTGCCATCGCGTCGTAGTCCTGGAGGGAGGTCCGGCCAGTGTGCAGTTGGCTGACTTCCTTTCACAGCCTTCTCTTCTTGTCATTCCTGACTAGCATCCTGGTGCTTGACTTTAAGCCATAACAAAGAGTGACCAAACAGTTGCACCCATACACAGTGTACCTCCCTGAGGGTATGTTTTCTCACATGAAAACTATCACAAAATTTCCAAATGGAATCCTGTCACATCTTGCACGTTTTGTTGCAGTTCTGCAATAGTTCTTCACAGGCCCTGGAGAATGAGCAAGTTCTCGACTCATCATGTCCCATTCATCTTGAATTGCACAAACAGTGTGTTGCATCCCAGCAGCTGTGTGTGGGCATGCATTACCCTGCTGAAAAAACATATCAACTTCCTATTGAAGAAGTTGCGGTAACACAGGGGCAATACCCTGTGCGATGTAGTGGGCTCTGATTGCTTTACCCTGTGGAAATGCCAAAATGAACCATGAATTGTAACTGATGACCCCTCCCTCCCTTGAAGCCTTGGATGGACTTGTGTGTCATGGGCAAATGCACTCTGGAATAGGCGGCTCACTAGGTATATGCCATACATGTGTACATTCATCAATCGCCTATACACAGAACCTCCTCACATCACTGGAGACAGTAGACTGCCATTCCACTCTCCAGTCGACTCTTTGATGACACCAGAGTGGCTGTGCTTGGCAGTATCATGTTAGCTTGGCCAGAGGAACATGTGATCTTAATCCTGCTGCAAGCTGACAGTTCTCAGTGGTCCCTGGTGACACAGCAGGTAAAACATATGCCTGAATTTCACCTCTTGATGATATTCGGCTGGTGATTGGTGGTCACACAATGCACCTGTTCTACATGGACATCGAGAACCTGGTCTATGGGTGTGGGAATGTTCTGCAGACCACTGTTGAAAGCAGCAACACACCACTGATATATTGTGCCCAAAATGTGCAGCAATCCATCCATCCATCTTCTTGCAGGCCCACTGCTCAAATGGCCAAACCTTTTCAACAAGAGTACACACTTGTCAGTGGCACGTGGTTTTACCCTACAATGAAGGTTGCAAACACCATTCACACCTAAAATCAGCCCAGTTACTGCCTGCAGAGTAAAAATCAAAGATACACAGACAGGCTCTCGGGAGCACCATGTGATCGCTGATGAACATGAGAATTGAATCACTAACACTAAAACACCTCTATATTTACATATTATACCCCGACACCACTAGGCACAGTCCTTGAGAGTGTTCTTTTCACAGCAGTGTATCTACTTTCAATCATTTTACTCTGCGCCTTGTTGTCTACAATCATTAACAATTCTGAAGAGGTTCAAGGCTATTATATCCTGAATGATTTCTTTATTGTTTGATAAAGTGTAGTCAGTTTCATTTTAAATTCCATGTGGCCCTTCCCAAATATTTATTTATTTGTTTACTTTTGGGAGAATATGTTAAGACAAACATGTTGGTCCTCTTAATAAATTCTACTAATGTATCGCCTCTATAATTTAGATTGTTTTCAAAATGTACCTCTTCGAATTGTTTCTTAGTTATGGCCTACTTTTAATGTAAAAATGCTCCATTATCATCTCAATTTGGAATTTGCTGTAACTTAAGAATTTCTGTAATTTTTCCTAGTGGTCTTCTACAACTTCGGACTATAAGATTGGAACACAATGACTTAAAGTGTTGAATGATTTCCAAGGAACACCTTTGTTTATTTTTAAGACAAATCTAGCTATTCTGCCTAAGAGTCCTCCAATACTTGTCATATTATTTTAAATTTTTTGGTTTACAGTAAACATAAATTACCTTCCTGCTCAGTTTCTCTGTTGCTAAATGTATGTCCCAAGTTTTATTCTACTTAGTCTTCAGTTTTTCTGTACGATATTGGTAATCATACTACACTGCTGGACCAAAAGTCAGAAAATCCTCTGAGAGTTTTCCAATATACTCAAATTTATTGCAGAAACAACATATTGGGTGGTTAGAAACAGTCTGAAAAGCTTGTAGGGGTGTTGCAGGGTAAATTGTGTTGACAAATAATTTGCAAGAAAAAATTTGATATGTTACATCATTTCCAGATTAATTAGCATTGAAGTTACACAAGCAGGCATGCTCATGCACCTTAAAGCTTTTCACACTGTTTCTCGTCATCTTGTTTATGGTCCAGGTGAAATAATTACACCTACAGATCAATACCTCAAATGCTTCTGGGGTAAAAGGGATGGTTCCATCCTGAAACACCAATGTATGTAGTGATGCCTCTATAAGCGACAATATGTTGCTGACTCTTGTATGTAGTCAATCAGATCACACAGTTGGTGAATACTATTGTGGAACACATTATTTCACACTTATTTGCATAGCTTTCTAAGGTTAGTGGGTGGGTGAGTTACACTAGTCACTTGTCTAGTGAGTCCTACACATGCTGAACTCCAGCTGTTGTGCTAGCCACGGAAGTTGTTGCATATCTTGCACAACTTTCTGAGTTTCACAGGCGGTATCAGGGTGAGTATATCACTTTCCTGTTGCAAAAATTGCTGAAGAACTGGATGAACAACATTCTATACATATAGAGCACTAATCAGCATGTCCTCTACAAATACCAAAGGGAAATGAGAGATATAATTTATGCAGTGACATGTGTGAATGACCATCCCCTGAGTACAGACAGAACCTGTTTTTATTACTGAAGGTAATGCCATTCCATCCTCCACATGATCCTTTAATGGCAATAGTCAGGTTGTGCATGTCAGTGCTGTTGCAACAGTGGAAGATGGGTCTTTAAGCAGGCTGTAGAAGCTGCACAGGCTGCCCTTCTAAAGTAACAACCTGGCAGCTCTCTGTGCATGTGAATGTACAGAATCACATCTACAAATGTCATGTGCCCACTGTTGTTATCTTCACTGCACAACTGACTTGGCATGTCCAATTTGTGAGGTAACTCTTTGAGGGAACATTTGAAAGACCACAATTTGTTTGCTCTCAAATAAAAAAAAGATTGTATGTTACTGTACAAATTTGTCAAATTTTTACAGATAAATAATTTGAAGAGAAATAACCATTCCTTCTATTGATATATACTAGTGGTAGTCCATGTAACACATTAAAAAATATGTGTATACATCATTTCTATTAGGTATTTACATTAAGATAATCATCAATTTAACTCATATGTTCATATAATTATATAATTTTTAAACTCACAATTGTGCAGTTTTTAAACTCCACATAAACATGACATGTCCAAATACTATTGTACAGAACAGTTCACAGACAGATAAAGCTATTTATATTATTATTATTCACTCAGTGGGCTATAGGAGGTATGAGTGTGTCTGCACAGCATGGTGCCTATTTACTCTATAAGTTTGTACCATGCCAAATCTTATAGCTATGGGCATTCCTTCTTAATGGGTAGACACATGTGGCACTTTGGTAGCTATTCCACTTTTCACTTTGGCATCTGCTGCTGAATTACACTTAAACCATTATCATTACATCCACTGTCCCACTGGTCATTGTACGAAAACTGACATCATCTTTCCAGGTGTTCTTTTTTCCCTCTGGCACTGTACACTGATAGGCCAAAACATTATGACACCATGACATAGGACTCCACCTGCTGGCATTGTGGGCACATGACGAGCAAGTGTTACAGTGCACAATGGTCATTGTGCATTGCTGAACATGGAGCCCCAAGCAGACAACCGCTGCATGCTCACACGCTAACCCAGTGACAACATCAATTACGATTGCGGTGGGCACAGGACCATCGGTATTCGTCTGTCGATCAATGGAAACATGTTGGATCTTTGAATGTATCACATTTTTGCTACACTAGGTCAATGATCATCTCCGCAAATGTAATCACTGAGGCAAAGGGTGGCTCAAAACGTACAGTGCACCACAGACGCACGCTGGTGGGAGCAGAATTATACTATGGGAGACATTATCCTGTGCTTGCATGGGGCCTGTGGTAATAATCAAAGACATGCTGACACATGTGTACCACATGCATCCCTTCACGCTTGATGTCATCCCCAGTGGCTATGTCATCTTACAGCAGTATAATTGTCCATGTCTCAGAGCTGGAACCATGTCACAGTGATTTGAGGAGCATTATAGTGAACACATGCTGATGTCTCCATGAGCAAGTTTGCCTGATGTAAATCCTATGGAACCCATCAGGGTCGCTACCTGGTGCCATCACCTTACACAAATCTGTGGTCCATTATTTATGGGAATTAGGAGACCTGTGCGTAGATATCTACTGACATGTAGCTCCACAACCTACCAACAAACTGTCAGATAACTGATACACAGAATTTCATTCCAAAGATGGACAAACAAGCTACTGAGCAGGTGATTGTAATGTCTGAATACTATTCAAAGAACTGTGAATGACACCCGAACAACAGGGACTTACATGCATTGAGAATAGAAAATAGGGCATTGAGAATGGCTAGCTACTAGCCGAAATCTGGATTTGTGTAGTAAAATCTAAAAAAGGACAACTGATTGCTGAACTCTATAATTTATAGCTTCCCATTGTACCAGTTATTATGGCCTCTTCCCATTCCATTCATGTATGGAGCATGGGAAGAATGACTGTTTAAATGACTATGTGCACACTGTAATTAATCAAATCTTGTTCTCATGAACACTATGTGAGGGATATGTAGGGGATTATAGTGTGTTCATAGAGTCATCATTTGAAGATGGCTATTGGAACTTTGTAAGCAGGCTTTTTCAGGATAATTTGTGTCAATCTTCAGGCATCTGCCACCTGCCTAGGTGCCACACTTTTTCACTGTACTCCACTGAAAACAGGCACAATGTACCACAATATTCATGCACCTTTGGCATCTTCAATACTGATACTTTGCTTCTGCTAAAGGTGTAGTCAGTACTGAGTCAGTTTGTGGAATGCCCTTGTCAGAAATTACCCACTTCATGCACAAATACTTATTTCAAATGAGAACACCTGCTGACATTATAGTAGCTTGTGAAAGTTGAAGTATTAATTTTTAAAAACTTTTGTATTTATTACTTTTTTGATTATTTTGGTTACAATTACACACTAAATAATAACAGACACAACATCATTTTAATCAATGGTATTATTTGGTATGGTATCATACCAAACTTAGCAAATTAACAGTTTTGTCTATTAGAAGCTAAAGGACAAACAACAAAACGAATACAGTACATCCACTTTTGAGGCTCCTACTGTGCCTTTTTTTCCCACCAGCCCCTTGAGAACTGAAAACAGGTACTAAGAAGAATAATGCCGCTATTGAGAACCATTGGTGTTGACCACAAAATACTACTTGGTGATTTAAAATGTTAGGACATTAACTACAGTACATGTGTCTAGCATGGATGTATTCTTGCCTTCAGAAAACAAAGCAAAGAGTCACACAAATGAAACTAACTTCAGAATAGGCAACAAAACATAGGGTTCAGCTAGATTCAGTAATGGGTTTACTCTTCTTTTCAAACTACATAAATTATCTTCCAACAACTTTAAAGGTTGGTTGCAAAATTATAATGTTTGCTAATGACACAAGAATATTAATCAGGGGTTTAAACTCAACCATACCAGACAGAGCTCAGATGGCAACTGAACAGGCCTACAACTAGTTCATAGAAAATTGTGTTAACCTTACAGAGACTAATATTGTGCAATTTCATAGAAAGAAATAATAACCTGGTCGCATTAGAAGCAGACATTAATGATCATATACAAAATAAAACATTGTGTGTAATGTTCCTTGGGGTCCAGCTGGACAACACATGTATAAACTAATCATGAAGCTCAGTACAGCATGATTCACTCATAAAAATATATGCAATCATGTAAATATTACACTAGCAACAGAAAATGAACAACAGCTGTGATTACTGTGTTACATTTAACTGGCATAAGCATAGATAGTATTGAGCAGTATAGTGACAGTTTATTGTTAATACAATGTACAGAATAAGTTACTATCTGTTGTTTGTCTTTTATTAATACCTTGACTCATACCTTATCTCTAAAGATTCCTCTTCTTGACAAGATCTACATAGCACAATGAATGAATGAATGAAGAGTTCACTGATTTACTTTTATTGAAAACAGAAAACTGTCACCAATCTGTGATTTATTCACCCTTGTGAACACATTTTAACACTCTTGTGAAGTGACAGGAGAATATCACAAATGAAGACCACTGTCTGGCATCATGCATACTGACCCAAAATCAATTCCAAAACTAAAATTTAGTACAAGCATGCCCAGATTGTACAATTTGACAGGCTGTCCAACCAAAATATTTTTCTCATGGCATTTGTAGTTAGATTTTTTCCTATTGTTAAATTACAAGGAGATGATACTTAACTTCAGGAGGTGATACCTATACCTGTCAACAGGAACACTCCAAAATGTTAATCCCAGATTTTGGAACTTCCATGTTTCATCTTTTGGGAGGAAAGAGGAATTGGTTGGAGAATGCTGGAAAGGAGGAACAAGTCACTCAGATGAAGGATACAAGGGTGAGAGTGAAAGTGCTGCTTCTCAATTTTTTATATTTTTTGTCACGTTTTAAATTTTCTCTGACAGTACCCTGAGGTGACAAAAACCGTGGGATACCTCCTAATATCATGTTGGACCACCTTTCCACCAGCATAAGGCAGCAAATCAATATGGAATGGACTCAACAGGTTGTTGGAAGCTGACCTCTCAATTATGTCCCATAAATGTTCAATAGGATTCATAGTGGACAATTTGGGTGACCAGATCATTCATTCAAATTGTCCACATAGTTCTTCAAGCCAGCTGCAGACAATTTTCGCCCCATGACATGGTGCAGTGTCATCCATTAAAATTTGATAATTGTTTGGGAACATGAAGTCCGTGAATGGCTGCAAATGGTTTCCAAGTAGCCAAGCATAACCATTTTCAATCAATGATTGAATCAGCTGGACCAGAGAACCAGTCCATTCCATGTAAACACACCTCACACCATTATGGAGTGACTACCAGCTTGCACAGCTACCACCAGCTCTTACCATCTGAAATTAGGACTCATCTGGCCAGGCCACAATTTTCCAGTCATCTAAGGCCCACTCAATATGGTCATGAGCCGAGGAGAGGCACTGCAGGCATTGTTGTGCTGTTAGTATAGACACTCACATTGGTTGTCTGCTGCAACAGCCCATTGACACAAAATTTCACCACACTGTCCTAATGGGTATGTTCATTGTATGTCCCACATTTATTTATGCTTTTATTTTATGCAGTGTTGCTTGCCTGTTAGCACTGACATCCCTATGTAAACACTGCTGCTCTCAGTCATTAAGCGAAGGCCTTCGGCCACTGTGTTGTCCGTGATGGGAGGTAATGCCTGAAATTTGGTATTTCTGGCACACCCTTGACTCTGTGGATCTCAGAATATTGAATTCCCTGATGATTTCTGAAATGGAATGTCCAATGTGTCTAGCTCGAACTACCATTCCGTGTTCAGTGTCTGTTAATTCCTATCATGCGGCCATAATCACATTGTAAACTGTTTCACATGAATCATATGAATGCAAATGACAGCCCTAGCCAATGCACTGCCCTTTTATACCATGTATATGTGATACCACCATGATCTGTATACCAGAGACCCTTGACTTTTGTCACTTCAGTGTATAATAAGTTGAGCTAGAGGGGTTCCAGTTGCTCAAATGAATCACACTTATGCTTTACATCTGCATCTCCCTGCTACCTGACAACTTTGAGAGTCTATGACCATTCTTGAACAACCCATTTTCTCATTTGGAGCATGCCAATGAGACTGCAGATAGTGTCTATGCATCTCATGTGCTTGATGACATTACTGTCTCTGTAATACTCTTACTACACATAGATTAAGATGTATTTAACTGTGGGTGAAATGTTAGACTGTGCCTTAGGGTTTAGGCTACTATGATGGTGTAACCACAAATGGAAAATCAAACCCATATTTAACTCCCCTTTATGGATTCCAAACAAAGCTTACTTTATGTGTGACACATGGGCTACTTATGTTAGGTGTAAAAAAGTAAAATCATTATCTCGTAGGACTACACTGAGCAACCATGCACAGATGTGTGATGATGTGAACAGTGGTTTCAATGAGATCCATAGCAAAAGAAAGTTAGTTCCATTGAGGTAATAATCTGGAAAAAAGGACTGTAAGTCGTGATTAGTTCACAAGAACAATCCAGATATGTTCTATACGACTGTTGTTAGGAGACTGAGATGAAAACTCAGTGTTCTAAATTCTTTGTAGTTGAAAACATTTGCCTACAAGATGATCCATATCACAGTGTTGCAGCCTGTTGACAATGCTGGAGACAGCACCTCAAAGATTCCTGCGGGCACTGTGAGCATCATTTTGAACATTGTCACCGATAAAGAACTTCCAGGCTATCGTCCAACAAAGGCCACCAGGATAGTGTTATAAGCAGTGAGCACTGGATACTAGTCTTCTAGTTCAAGATTTTTGATAGCTTGCTCTACTGGAAAACATTCAGTGTACAAAGACAAACACCCCTGTTGGGCTTCTGCTTATAGCTGGTCACAACAGCCATTAACTGTCAACAGTACAGCAGCTCTTTTGCACAGTAAATTCATTTAAAGTGCACCTGTGTCAACTAATGTTTTGCTTGCCTACTCAGATTCCTATAGTGACAGATCCTTTGGCAACTTTCCATCAATTTATCATTAGCATCAAGGACATAACATTTGGCTTCTGGGAACACAGCAATAACTGACTTGCATCATAACACTTATGTAGCTGAGTGTTATCTTGAACCAGGAACAATCACCTATTTCTCCAGCATAAAGATGTTATTTCAGTAGAGCAGCAGAGATACAGTTCCATGTAGCTAGACACAGAGATATTTCTGTTCATCTGAAGTTATGTCATCCTCACACAGACATTGCCTTATCTGCAGATATTCCATTCATGGATATTTGATGGAAGATAACTATCCTAGAGTCTTACCAAACCCATCACTTGAGTTTGCGCTTGCAGATGGAGAAACATAAAATTGAAACAGTGACAAAATATAAAAATTTATCATATGGCTGATAAGGAGCATTATTTGGATACAATGGAAGAGCTACTCAGCAAGCAGGAAGTCTCTGGATAGGTTGCTGAATGATTAAAATTTGTTTATTACACACTCGTACTTCAACCTCTGCATCTAGAATCTACCCATCACGTACCTGCTATAAAAAGACAATAGCAATCTCCAAACATAACATAATATAGTGGAATTTGAAAATTAAAATTGGAATTGTTAATATGATCATTTAATGTATCACAGTCATGCTAAACAATGTAAACAGCTGACAGCTGAGCATTATCAGTGACTTTAATGAACACTTCATGATTGGTCAGCGAGCAGGACAGAGATGTGGTGTCTGTGTTGCTTATTTTACTGTCATAAATGTATTAATTTTTTTACCTGCCCAGATATTTGTGCATGTTAAAACACCGCATCCAGGATGGGAAGATGAATTGGCCCCGGACTGAGTCCACCCACTGACTTAACAATGACAGGCGGTGTACCCGGCCAGTCTGGATGTGGTTTTTTATGATTTTTGACATCGCACTAGGTGAATGCCACACCACTACCCAAATCTCTCATTTATACAACTTGCAAAAATTTAGAAAACTTTTGCTTTCACATGCATTATATATACATATATGTATATAGCTTAATAATGGTTTAGAAGTAGTTGTGACTCATGATTTGTATAATATCAGTATTTCTGATTGTGTGGAGCAACAATAAACGTGAAGCTAAAATTGCAACTATGTCTTGTAGTTCTACAGTTTTATGGTTACTGGTGTAAGAGACTGACACTGTAAACACTGTCCATAAGTTTCATTGCCATCAAGACTATGGGTAGCCCCCACTATACACCAGTACATCTGCTACTTATGAAAGAGGATTTGGCTGTTTTCCTACTGCTGGCACATAGGACATTTTACTCATGATGACACAAACAAATCATCAGCAAAAGAGGAACTTACTGAGTACATCATCTACATGTACATGTACATACTCTGGTATCCCGTCCTGGTCCGATAATTTTGACAGCCCACCAGTAGACATGGATGTAGACGACAGTCGCTAGGCAGTGCCCCCTATAGTCTGCAAGCACTGCTGTTACCACCACAGTACTATGCATGTACTGTGCCCATCACGTTGGCCTATCAGCACTCACAGTGGTCTGATAAAGCTGGCAGTGCATGAGCTCAGACCGCAGTCCTGTTCTGACTGCACTCATCATTATTAACTATTCATCATCGCTCTGGTTGCTGATAGTTGCTCCATCTTGGTATCCAATTTGGGTTTGCTCTCTGGTCATGGTATTTCACCATGTGGTCTGTTGTGTGTGTCTGTATTGTACTGGTGGCTCCCCTTTCATGCCGTTGGCCAGAGCACTCTGGTCTCACTTGATTCCAGTTACTAGACATACTTACTCTGCAAACCACTGTGAAGCACATGGCAAAGTGTCTTTAGCACACTATTGCATGTCAGGATTTCTTCTCGTTCCAGTTGTCTGTGGAGCGAGGGAAGAATGATTGCTTAAATGCTTCAGAGCTTGCCACAATTAGTCTGATCTTGACTTCACAGACCCTACAGGAGAAATGTGTTGAAAGATTGTAGTATATTCCTAGATTTATCACCTGAAGTTGGTTCTTGAAACACTTAAGCAGGCTATTGCTGGATAATTTGTGCCTTGTAAGCCAATCAATGTTTTTCAACATTTCTGCGAAGCTCTCTTGTGAGTCAAACAAACAAGTGACCATTCATTCCAACTTTCTCTCTATAATTTGATGTCCCATTTTAGTCCTGTTTGCTATGGGTCTCACAAACTAGAGCAATATTGCAGGATGGGAAGTATGATTTGCAAGCAGTCTCCTTCGCACCCTGATTGCTTTTTCCCAGTGTCCTGACTATGAACAGAAGCCTTTTCTGCCATACTGAGACTATGTGCTCATTCCATTTCATATCCATGCAAAGAGTTTTACCCAGGTATTTGTATGAGTTGACTGATCCCTGACACACTGATGATGTACGTAGACATAGGGTATTACTTTTTTGCTTTTTATGAATTGCACAGTTTTACATTTCTGAAAATTAAAACGAGTTGCCAGTCTTTGCCTCCCTTTGAAATCATATCAAGATCTGATGGGTCTTTGTGCAGATGATGCTTCATTACAGATAACTGTATCATCTGCATAAAGTCTGATGTTACTACTGTCTGCCAGGTCATTAATATACAATAAGGACAACAAGTATCTCAACACATTTCCCTGGGGCATGAGTGAAGTTACTCTGACTTCTGTAGATGATTCTTCATCCAAGATAACATGTTGCATCCTCCCTACCAAAAAATCCTCAATCCACTCACAAATTTTGTTTGATAGTCTATACATGGTGGTCCATTGATCGTGACTGGGCCAAATATCTCACGAAATAAGCATCAAACGAAAAAACTACAAAGAACGAAACTTGTCTAGCTTGAAGGGGGAAACCAGATGGTGCTATGGTTGGCCCACTAGATGGCACTGCCATAGGTCAAACGGATATCAACTGCATTTTTTAAAATAGGAACTCCCACTTTTTATTACATATTCGTGTAGTACATAAAGAAATATGAATGTTTTAGTTGGACCACTTTTTTCACTTTGTGATAGATGGCGCTGTAATAGTCACAAACATATGGCTCACAATTTTAGATGAACAGTTGGTAACAGGTAGGTTAATTAAATTAAAATACAGAACGTAGATATGTTTGAACATTTTATTTCGGTTGTTCCAATGTGATACGTGTACCTTTGTGAAATTATCATTTCTGAGAACACGTGCTGTTACAGCGTGATTACCTGTAAATACCACATTAATCCAATAAATGCTCAAAATGATGTCCATCAACTTCAATGAATTTGGCAATACATCAATACGTATAACAACATTCCTCACAACAGCGAGTAGTTCGCCTTCCATAATGTTTGCACATGCATTGACAATACGCTGACACATGTTGTTGGTGGATCACGATAGCAAATATCCTTCAACTTTCCCCACAGAAAGAAATCTGGGGACATCAGATCCGGTGAATGTGCGGGCCACGGTATGGTGCTTCGATGACCATTCCATACTATTCAATACCGCTTCAACTGCATGCGAGCTATGTGCCGGACATCCATCATGTTGGAAGTACATCGCCATTCTGTCACGCAGTGAAACATCTTGTGGTAGTATCGGTAGAACATTACGTAGGAAATCAGCATACATTGCACCATTTAGGTTGCCATCGATAAAATGGGGGCCAATTAACCTTCCTTTTGCCAAGGTCGCTGATGTTCCACTTGTTGCAGCCATCATGGATTTTCCATTTCCCAATAGCGCACATTATGCCGGTTTACATTAACACTATTGGTGAATGACGCTTCATCGCTAAATAGAACGCGTGCAAAAAATCTGTCATCGTCCTGGAATTTCTGTTGTGCCCAGTGGCAGAACTGTACACGACATTCAGAGTCGTCATGATGCAATTCCTGGTGCATAGAAATATGGTATGGGTGCAATTAATGTTGATGTACATTCTCAACATCGACGTTTTTGAGATTCCCGATTCTCGTGCAAGTTGTCTGCTACTGATGTGCAGATTAGCTTCGACAGCAGCTAAAACACCTACTTGGGCATCATAATTTGTTGCAGGTTGTGGTTGACATTTCACATGTGGCTGAACACTTCCTGTTTCCTTAAATAACATAACTATCCAGCGAACAGTCCGGACACTTGGATGATGTCGTCCAGCCATACATCAACATGATATTGACCTTTTCCGCAATTAACACGGGTAATGTATCGTGAAGCAAATACCGCCCACACTGGTGGAATGTTATGTGACACCACGTACTTATACTAGCGAAAAAAGTGGTCCAACTAAAACATTCATATTTCTTTACGTACCACATGAATATGTAATAAAAAATGGGGGTTCCTATTTAAAAAAACGCAGTTGATATTGTTTGACCTATGGTAGCACCATCTAGTGAGCCAACCATAACGCCATCTGGTTTCCCCCCTCAAGCTAGACGAATTTCGTTCTTTGTAGTTTTTTTCGTGTGATGCTTATTTCATGAGATATTTGGCCCGGTCACTATCAATGGACTACCCTATATAGTCATTCATATGTTAATAATTTTTGGCACTGTTATTGAGTTAGATGCTTTTTGGAAGTCAAGAAATACTGTATTCACCTGCTACTGCGAAATACCACCCTTATGAATGTATCGTGAAAGAAATTGGTAGGTTATGTAGGACATAGTGCTCAAACAGATGTACCACTTGGCTCAGAAAATACCATAATTCCAAGTAATACTTAATAAACTTCCACATTAATCTACAGGTTAATTCCCATCTACATAGTGCGAGGTAAATTCATAGGCAAGCCACTGTTGCAATTATTTAAATGGCCAGGTGGTGATAAAAACATACACAGAGACAACGTAGATGACATTATAAAAAAAAAATTTACAACAAGCAGCAGATAAACAGATATGTAAATATAATGATAAATCTACAACACCTACCTTTGATATGGCCATGACTTGGCACTAGCTAAGGAAGTTTTCTGTAGCTTAAATCTGAAGAAAGAAACATACAAGATTTTCTCTCAATATAGTGGTCCTTAAAGTTTTAAATATACCACATCCCAAAGCAATTTTCTTGCTCGATCCAGAAACTAGTCAAGAAAAGGGATTTTATAATGTTGATATGTTAAAGTAGCATAAGATATCCTTAAATTAAACTTGGGAAAGAAAAACAGTAACAACATAGATCATCTTTAATGATGAAAGTGTGTAAACAAATACTGTAAACTGGTATATAATCAGCTGCCAAGTATTCATTTAGTGTGAGATCACTGACCGAAGAGGCAGGCTGCTTACCATCATATGATAAAAACAAGGGTTGGGTTTGTATCTGAATTTTTTTAAAGGGAGGTTAATCATGAGTAGTGATATCATCTCAGTAGAGTATTGACTGTTGAACTGAGCTTTGCTGATGATGTACATGAATTTGATGTGTTGGGAGGTGGGTTTGTGTTTAGCATACTACACATAACAAGCCAACACTAAGAAGGAAAAGGAGTTTTGGAAGCAGGAAAATAGTCAGGAGAACTTGTGGTGGAAAAGCAGGAAGGTGCATCCTTAAGATGAGGTGAAACAAGAGAAGCACTGAAGTACTCAATAAAGTAATAGGAAAGGAGGGTGAGTACTTCAAATTGGGAGTTACGGGGAGTTATCCCTAAAAAACAGAGCTTATTCCAGGTTTGAGTGAACCTAAGGAAGGGAGGATCCCAACCACTTTATGGGTAAGCAAAGCAATCCCAAAGAAGGGAGCTCATGCCAGGTTTGGGTGGAACCGTGCAAGGGAGGGCACTGACCACTTTAGAATAAAGGAGTGGTATATCACACTGACCAGGCCTACAAAATAAGAGGAAAAGAGCACAGAATCCCTGAAAATATAGCTTTCAACGATGGAGAAATGTTTGATAATAATAATAATAATAATATAACTTATTCAACATCAAATGATTCATTACATATGTATGAAAACAGACTAAAATTCTTGATACATAGCACAATAATACATTCTTCTGAATATGTCATTGATTAACCAAATGATTAAATTACAAATAAGATGGTGCTTAACACTATTTACATATATTTTTGAAGAACTTCTTATTATGCATGTAAGTATGGTATTCTTCTAATGTGTAAAATGGATTTTGAACCAGTAATTTCTTAAGCTGAAATTTAAGCTATATTGTGGGTAGGGTCATAACTTTACTGGGCAGTCCACTGGCTTAATTTAAACCTGCATATTGTGGATCCTTTTCATAGAGTGCTGTTCAGTGGCTGATGATGTAAAATTTTTCTTTATTTCTGGCACCATATTGACATAAATCAAAACAAATGTTGTGTTGCAGTCTTTTGACAAGTAATATTCACAAAGAAAAGGAATAAGGACCCTGCTTGAGGGAGCATCTGCTCCAAACTGGGTAATACATTGAAAAAGTAAAAATTAGCTAACTCTGTAGTTTACCATGAGTATTTGAATCTCTGAATAATCTGATCTTTGATCTTAAAATTGCGTAACAATTGCATCTTCCAAAGGCAAGATTACAAATTAATGAAATTAATAGTTAAAGAGCTGAAAGTGCTCTGAAAGAAAGCAATGTAATTATGGTTCACTCTGTTACTATGCTAGCCAAAGTAGAGGAGCTATTAAATATAAAACAACTGAAATAATGAAAATTCTAATTAGAGGATATGTATGTTTGTAGTGACTGATTGTTAAGTGTATCATCACAACATATTCTTTCTTAGTGGAGGGCTTTGTAGTGATCCATGACATTCATGGAAGGGTATGTATCATGTACATCAAATATAGAGCTCAGAGTAAACGATCACAATTAGTTTGTAAACGTGGCCACATACTGTGGGAAAGTATTACTCAACAGATGTGGAGTCTACCACTAGAGAGTGTTTGAAATCTCTGTGGAGCAAGGAGGAACGAAGGGGCTCTGGTACCATAGAAGATTTCTGGCACCAAGGAAGATGAATATGATGTATATAAGTGATTGTTATTATATGTTACTCACAGACAGAATGATAATGAGATGTCTTTGAAACAGTAATGTTAGTTGGTTCCCATAGAACATGTCACACTTTGTAAAAGTTTGTGACAATATATAGATTATATTGGAACCAGTCTACACTTTATTTAAGCAGGGAAGCAGTGTTTTGTTTTATAGCCACTTCTCTTATAGAAATCTGTACGGAAGAAAGAAATTCGATGTTGAGCAAGAACAGGGCACAGCATAGCTAGTCTCTGGGGTAAATCACTAGTGTTGCAAGGCTACACCATCAAATGAGGGAGTATTAAGATGGTGGTGTTAGGTGTAACTGCATGGAGTAATAGGTCTAGAACAGATGCTGCCCAAGCAGTCAAAACATCATCACACTAGCTAAATATGGCAGTCATCAGCCATTTAATAAACACTCCAACATCCACCACTTACTGGGCTATAGCTATCCCAATTTATTGTTGAGTGGTTAAAGTCACCTCCAGTGATGACAACATAACTGCGGAATATATGTTCTAGCAAACTGAGGTTTCTCTTTAAAGTTTTTGGTAACAGCTGGAGTGAGTCTGGTAGCTGATAGAAAGATAAATATTATAAATTTATGTCCACCCTTGATACTGAATCTTACTCAATCAATCAGTTTCTATCTTGGTGAATTTAAGTTTCTTGTCTACTGTGACCAACACACAACCTCTATTTCCCATTAATCTATCTTTTCGATATACATTTAGATTTACCACAAAAATCTCGCTGTTATCAATTTCTGATTTAAACCAGCTTTCTGTACCTAACATTATGTGAGCTCCACAGCTCTTTAGGATCACTTCATACTCTGCCAATTTGTTCTAAACAGCTTACGTTATCTGAATGAATATTTTTTAGTAACTTTACAAATTATGAAAACTTAACATGAACCATGGACCTTGCCATTGGTGGGGAGGTTTGCGTGCCTCAATGATACAGATAGCCGTACAGTAGGTGCAACAACAATGGAGGGTTATCTGTTGAAAGGCCAGACAAATGTGTGGTTCCTGAAGAGGGGCAGCAGCCTTTTCAGTTGTTGCAGGGGCAACAGTCTGGATGATTGACTGAGCTAGCCCTGTAACACTAACCAAAACGGCCTTGCTGTTGTGGTACTGCGAACGGCTGAAAGCAAGGGGAAACTACAGCCGTAATTTTTCCCGAGGGCATGCAGCTTTACTGTATGATTAAATGATGATGGCATCATCTTGGGTAAAATATTCTGGAGGTAAAATAGTCCCCCATTCGGATCTCCGGGTGGGGACTGCTCAAGAGGACGTCATTATTGGGAGAAAGAAAACTGGCAGATCAGAGCGTGGAATGTCAGATCCCTTAATCAGGCAGGTAGGTTAAAAATTTAAAAAGGGAAGTGGATAGGTTAAAGTTAGATATAGTGGGAATTAGTAAAGTTCGGTGGCAGGAGGAACAAGAATTTTGGTCAGGTGAATATAGGGTTATAAATACAAAATCAAATAGGGGTAATGGAGGAGTAGATTTAATAATGAATAAAAAAATAGGAATGCGGGTAAGCTACTACAAACAGCATAGTGAACGCATTATTGTGGCCAAAATAGATACGAATCCCATGCCTACTACAGTAGTACAAGTTTATATGCCAACTAGCTCTGCAGATGATAAAGAAACTGATGAAATGTATGATGAGATAAAAGAAATTATTCAAGTAGTGAAGGGAGGCGAAAATTTAATAGTCATGGGTGACTGGAATTCGACAGTAGGAAAAGGAAGAGAAGGAAACGTAGTAGGTGAATATCGATTGGGGCTAAGAAATGAAAGAGGAAGCCGCCTGGTAGAATTTTGCACAGAGCATAACTTAACCACAGCTAACACTTAGTTCAAGAATCACGAAAGAATGTTATATACATAGAAGAAACCTGGAGATACTAGAAGGTTTCAGACAGATTATATAATGGTAAGACAGAGATTTAGGAACCAGATTTTAAATTGTAAGACATTTCCAGGGGCAAATGTTGACTCTGACCACAATGTATTGGTTATGAACTGTAGATTAAAACTGAAGAAACTGCAAAAAGGTGGGAATTTAAGGAGATGGGACCTGGATAAACTGAAAGAACCAGAGGTTGTACAGAGTTTCAGGGAGAGCATTGACAGGAATGGGGGAAAGAAATACAGTAGAAGAAGTATGGGTAGCTTTGAGGAATGAAATAGTGAAGGCAGCAAAGGATCAAGTAGGTAAAAAGACGAGGGCTAGTAGAAATCCTTGGGTAACAGAAGAGATACTGAATTTAATTGATGAAACAAAAAAATGCAGTAAATGAATCAGGCAAAAAGGAATACAAACGTCTCAAAAATGAGATCGACAGGAAGTGCAAAATGGCTAAGCAGGGATGGCTAGAGGACAAATGTAAGGATGTAGAGGCTTATCTCACAAGGGGTAAGATAGATACTGCCTACAGGAAAATTAAAGAGACCTTTGGAGAAAAGAGAACCACTTGCATGAATATCAAGAGCTCAGATGGAAACCCAGTTCTCAGCAAAGAAGGGAAAGCAGAAAGGTGGAAGGAGTATATAGAGGGTCTATATAGGGCGATGTTCTTGAGGAGAATATATGGAAATGGAAGAGGAGGTAGATGACGATGAAATGGGATGTATGATACTGCGTGAAGAGTTTGACAGAGCACTGAAAGACCTAAGTCGAAACAAGACCCCGGGAGTAGACAACATTCCATTAGAACTACTGACAGCCTTGGGAGAGCCAGTCCTGACAAAACTCTGCCATCTGGTGAACAAGATGTATGAGATAGACGAAATTCCCTCAGACTTCAAGAAGAATATAATAATTCCAATCCCACAGAAAGCAGGTGTTGACAGATGTGAAAATTACCAAACCATCAGTTTAATAAGTCACAGCTGCAAAATACTAATGCGAATTCTTTACAGATGAATGGAAAAACTGGTAGAAGCTGACCTTGGGGAAGATCAGTTTGGATTCCATAGAAATGTTGGAACACATGATGCAATACTGACCCTATGACTCTTCTTAGAAGAAAGATTAAGGAAAGGCAAACCTACTTTTCTAGCATTTGTAGACTTAGAGAAAGCTTTTGACAATGTTGACTGTAATACTCTCTTTCAAATTCTGAAGGTGGCAGGGGTAAAATAGAGGGAGTGAAAGGCTATTTACAATTTGTGGAGAAAGCAGATGGCAGTTATAAGAGTCGAGGGACATGAAAGGGAAGCAGTGGTTGGGAAGGGAGTGAGACAGGGTTGTAGCCTCTCCCCGATGCTATTCAATCTGTATATTGAGCAAGCAGTAAAGGAAACGAAAGAAAAGTTCGGAGTAGTTATTAGAATCCATGGAGAAGAAATAAAAACTTTGAGGTTTGCTGATGACATTGTAATTCTGTCAGAGACAGCAAAGGACTTGGAAGAGCAGTTGAACGGAATGGACAGTGTCTTGAAAGGAGGGTATAAGATGAACATCAACAAAAGCAAAACGAGGATAATGGAGTGTAGTCGAATTAAGTCGGGTGATGCTGAGGGAATCAGATTAGGAAATGAGACGCTTGAAGTAGCAAAGGAGTGTTGCTATTTGGGGAGCAAAATAACTGATGATGGTTGAAGTAGAGAGGATATAAAATGTAGACTGGCAATGGCAAGGGAAGCGTTTCTGAAGAAGAGAAATTTGTTAACATCGAGTATTGATTTTAGTGTCAGGAAGTCGTTTCTGCTATGCCACTGTGGAAAAATCTATGAAAAGATCCTGGAGAAGAGAATAAGAAGCAGTATTGAAAGTAGATTGCAAGAGGAGCAGTATGGTTTCAGACCGGGAAGATCAACAACGGACCTCATATTTGCGGTAAGGCAACTGCAGGAATGGCACTATGAGTACGGGAAGGACTGGGAAGGACTTAATCATGGCCTTTTTAGATATTGGAAGGCGTATGACAGTATCTGTAGGGACAAGCTCTGGGATGTGCTGAACGCAAAAGGGATAGATGAAGAGATAACACGAAAAGTCAGAAAAATGTATGAGGGAAGTGAGAGTTGTGTGAAAGTGGGGAGGGAACGTACTGCATGGTTCAAGCTGGAAAATGGGCTGCGACAGGGAAGTGCACTTTCGCCTTTATTGTTTATTATTGTTATGGATGAAATCCTACAGCAAGTATCAGATGCAATTGGAGATCATAAAATGAAAGCAGTGCTTTTTGCCGATGACCTGATGTTATGGGGAAATTGCGAGAAGCAGGTGCAAGAGCAGTTAGATGTATGGGAGGCAATGGCAGCACAATATGGAATGCATTTCTCTGCAAAGAAAAGTGAAATAATTGTCACAACAAGGAAGAAGAATAGGCCAAATGTGGATATAACTTGTGGAGGGGAAAAACTACAAGTGGTAGAGAACTTCAAGCACCTGGGAAGCATGATTGAAAGTAAGGGGGGAAACGCAATGGAAATAAATGAAAGGTGCAGAAAAGC
This sequence comes from Schistocerca americana, assembly GCF_021461395.2. Taxonomy (NCBI): domain Eukaryota; kingdom Metazoa; phylum Arthropoda; class Insecta; order Orthoptera; family Acrididae; genus Schistocerca; species Schistocerca americana. The sequence goes on along the minus strand of NC_060126.1, from coordinate 207,914,550 downwards.
AGGGCAGTTCTACAAATGCATTAGGGGGCTTATTTGGAGCAAGGAGGTGCCACAGAAATCCAAGGGAATTATATACCGAACCTACTTTGTCCCCATATTGGCGTACGGAAGTGAGACATGGGTAATGCACAAAAGCGACAAAAGTAGAATACAGGCTAGTGAAATGAAGTTCCAGAGGAGCAGGCTGAGTGTAACAAGATGAGACAGATTGCGAAATGTGTATGTGAGGGAAAGACTAAAGGAGGAACCAGTACAGGACAGGATAGAAAAATCAAGACTGCAGTGGTATGGACACATGAAGAGAATGGATGAGGGAAGAATTCCAAAGAGGATGTTTGATCTGCAACTGGAGGGGAAGAGGCCCAGAGGAAGACCAAGGGATAGATGGGTGAAGGGAGTGAAGGAATGTGTGACGAGAAGAGGAGAGAACTGGACGAAGGTGGAAGAGGGGGAATGATGGAAAGACAGAACACAATGGAGAGGCTTGTGTTCCCGACAGACCCAGCCAGTGGCTGGAAACTGTCCAAGATGATGATGATGATGATGATGATGAAGTCGTTTCTGAAAGTATTTGTATGGAGTGTAGCCATGTATGGAAGTGAAACATAGACGATAAATACACTCCTGGAAATGGAAAAAAGAACACATTGACACCGGTGTGTCAGACCCACCATACTTGCTCCGGACACTGCGAGAGGGCTGTACAAGCAATGATCACACGCACGGCACAGCGGACACACCAGGAACCGTGGTGTTGGCCGTCGAATGGCGCTAGCTGCGCAGCATTTGTGCACCGCCGCCGTCAGTGTCAGCCAGTTTGCCGTGGCATATGGAGCTCCATCGCAGTCTTTAACACTGGTAGCATGCCGCGACAGCGTGGACGTGAACCGTATGTGCAGTTGACGGACTTTGGGCGAGGGCGTATAGTGGGCATGCGGGAGGCCGGGTGGACGTACCGCCAAATTGCTCAACTCGTGGGGCGTGAGGTCTCCACAGTACATCGATGTTGTCGCCAGTGGTCGGCGGAAGGTGCACGTGCCCGTCGACCTGGGATCGGACCACAGCGACGCACGGATGCACGCCAAGATCGTAGGATCCTACGCAGTGCCGTAGGGGACCGCACCGCCACTTCCCAGCAAATTAGGGACACTGTTGCTCCTGGGGTATCAGCGAGGACCATTCGCAACCGTCTCCATGAAGCTGGGCTACGGTCCCGCACACCGTTAGGCCGTCTTCTGCTCACGCCCCAACATTGTGCAGCCCGCCTCCAGTGGTGTCGCGACAGGCGTGAATGGAGGGACGAATGGAGACGTGTCATCTTCAGCGATGAGAGTCGCTTCTGCCTTGGTGCCAATGATGGTCGTATGCGTGTTTGGCGCCGTGCAGGTGAGCGCCACAATCAGGACTGCATACGACCGAGGCACACAGGGCCAACACCCGGCATCATGGTGTGGGGAGCGATCTTCTACACTGGCCGTACACCACTGGTGATCATCGAGGGGACACTGAATAGTGCACGGTACATCCAAACCGTCATCGAACCCATCGTTCTACCATTCCTAGACTGGCAAGGGAACTTGCTGTTCCAACAGGACAATGCACGTCCGCATGTATCCCGTGCCACCCAACGTGCTCTAGAAGGTGTAAGTCAACTACCCTGGCCAGCAAGATCTCCGGATCTGTCCCCCATTGAGCATGTTTGGGACTGGATGAAGCGTCGTCTCACGCGGTCTGCACGTCCAGCACGAACGCTGGTCCAACTGAGGCGCCAGGTGGAAATGGCATGGCAAGCCGTTCCACAGGACTACATCCAGCATCTCTACGATCGTCTCCATGGGAGAATAGCAGCCTGCATTGCTGCGAAAGGTGGATATACACTGTACTAGTGCCGACATTGTGCATGCTCTGTTGCCTGTGTCTATGTGCCTGTGGTTCTGTCAGTGTGATCATGTGATGTATCTGACACCAGGAATGTGTCAATAAAGTTTCCCCTTCCTGGGACAATGAATTCACAGTGTTCTTATTTCAATTTCCAGGAGTGTAGTTTGGACAAGAAGAGAATAGAAGCTTTTGAAATGTGGTGCTACAGAAGAATGCTGAAGATTAAATGGGTAGATCACATAACTAATGATTGAATAGAATTGGGGAAAAGAGGAGTTTCTGGCACAACTTGACTAGAAGAAGGGAGCGGTTGGTAGGACATGTTCTGAGGCATCAAGGGATCACCAATTTAGTACTGGAGGGCAGCGTGGAGGGTAAAAATCGAGATGAATACACTAAGCAGATTCAGAAAGATGTAGGCTGCAGTAGGTTCTGGGAGATGAAGAAGCTTGCACAGGATAGAGTAGCATGGAGAGCCGCATCAAACCAGTCTCAGGACTGAAGACCACAACAACAACATTTAGATGTATAACACAGAAATTTTGGGTTTCTTTCATTATATGAATGAGAGTTCATCACTTTGGATACTGGGTGATATCCATTAAAAACATTAGTACTTGGATCACCCAATTTAAAACACCCTTGCATGCATCCAACACACATTCAGATAATTGGGTAGCAGCCTCTGATATGATGTGCACACCTGTCCCATTTAGGGGGACTGTACAGTTATTAGTCCTATGGTGCAAGTCTAAGAAATTGATGCTCAGCTTTCACAGAACCTTTTAGGTCTCTTGTTCAAGCCTTCCAGTTGACTCAGAACAAGAGGACCATGATCAGTTATGGAAACAATGCTACATGTTCTGAGCTTTGGTGAAATTCTCTGAGTAAGGCTGATATTCTCAACAGTGTCTGTCAGTTGGTGGAGTGATCCGAGATTACCTTTGACCCAATCAACAGGCACAGTTTGATCCAAAGTCTGCCACAGTCTGTAATTGGTTGCATCTTGTTCTCTCAATGACTGCCACAACAAGCTCTTCAACATGGTGACTCGTCTTTTTGTTATGTTCGTGCTTGCTGAGAAATAGAAAGAGAAATTCTGCCTTATGCAAGACAACTTTCTTCTGTTTTCTTTCGCCCAGACATGTTTCAGTGCTTTTTGTGCCATCTTCAGTGGGTTATTTTTTTTATTTTCTAACTTACATGGTACTATTGGACATTTATTTTGGTAGCTATTCTGCTACACAATCTACAACTTCTCATGGTTTTGATACTGTCGGTCCTATCTCACATGTTGTTGGTGAAGTGAATAGGCAGATTTTGTGACCTACGGTCGCTTGACACTACACTTTCTCCAATTTTTCTGAATGTATCATGTAAGTTAGAAAATTAAAAAAAACATAGCACAAAAAGTGCTGAAACATGTCTGGGTGAAAGAAAACAGAAAAAGGGTGTCTTGCATAAGGCGGAATTTCTCTTCCTGCGGTGACTGAGGCTATCAGGCATACACACTGAGTGCATAAAATAATCCCTCCCATTCCTTGCTGTCATTTCAGTGAGGAGTACTATCATTTTCAATATTTTTGAACTGCCAGTAGTTAATAATAGACCCCTACACTTTTGTGTTTTCCTCTCCTTGGCACGGGATACAGAATGTTTCCGAACATACAAAGTGTGCCTCACTGACTCTTTCAGTTTCAGTGGAAGACAACACCTTGAACTCATTGCTTAGGAGTTGGATCTAATACCTTGCATTCTCCATGGTCCATGGCTCCCCTGTACAGGAACCCTAGACCAGAGATCAGCAAACTGGCTTGTGAGCCACATGCACCTCTTTGGCCCCTTGAGTGTGGCTCTTCCACAAAGTACCACGTGCAGGTGTGTGTGGGCACTGCTAAAGCTCCTGATCATCACCAATTTAGTTGAAATGGAGTGAACACAGATCTTCTGCTGCGTAACAAGGTATGGTGCCCGTCAAAAGGGACATGTTCTGAAACATTTTGCAGATCTGCTGCATAACAAGGTATGTTTCCTTGACACATTCTGAAATGTTTTGCTTCCTGATTAACAGAAATTAAAGCATTTCTTCTTGAGAAAGGTGTTCATTGTCCAGAACTATTAAAAAATTTTATTTCCAGGTGGATGTTACAGCTCATCTAATCCCTCTTAATAGTAAACTACAGGGAAAAGGAAACAATTTTTTTGATGTTAGAAGAAGTAGTTTGATTGAAAAATAAATTATCTATTTTTGCTCTAGCTTTTGAACCAAAATTTGGTTCACTTTCAAAGCCTGTAGAAACATCACCAAGGAAATAATTCTGGTACTGACATTTGCTATTTTAAAACAACACTTTTAAATGTGAGGCAAGTTTTTCTCAACAGGTTTCAGGAATTCAGAAACAACAAAGCAAGTTTAGCCATTGTTAAGAAAACTCTTAATGCTATTAAATTTTTCTCCCTTTGGTATAGAGAGTGGCAATACTGAAATGCAATTGCTGGGTTTAAAAAACAAGGAATTATGAAGCTGGAGGTTTTGGATGTCTTTGTGCTGATATACAAATGTTGAAGAACAACAAATGTGAACTTGTGCATAGGACAAGTGGTTTACTTTGAAATAATTATAGAAGGAAGACACATTCATTTTAAAGCATGGAACTGTATTCCTGACTCGTGTAATCAGCTGAAAAAGCTAGTGTTTCCTGTTCTTTCATTATTTGGGTTACCTACACGTTCTTGCAAACAATCATTTTCAAGCATGAACTTTATCTAGAGTAAACTGAGATGTTGCCTTATATTGAGAACTCAGAATCACGCCTAAAATTAAAAATAGCAGCATACAGACTAGACTTATCTGAACCTTCCAAGGAGATGCAAGGCCATTGTCTACATTAGTATTTGTCAGTCATTTAATTTTATGGATATCGTACAGTTTATTTTTATCAGTAGATAATATTATATTAAGTTTAATAATTAAGTCTATTCAATGTACCTGTAGTGAAACTAACATATAAAACTTTAACCAAAGTTTATTAAGCCAGCAAAAAAAGATCTAGTGTTGAGTATTGAGAATGGTATGTCAAGGTGATTTGGATGTAAGGAGGAGGTAGAAGAAACAAGTACACAAAGACGAGTTTGGATGGAAGAATTGGAAGAGCTCGGACTGACTCAACAAACGTACCTCAATCATATTGAACATATTTTTAGCAATGGCCATTTTAGGAGTATCGTAATTAAGTTAATTACAGTGTCTCTACCTATACAGTTCAAGTTTAAAAACTTTGGCTCTCAAAAGGAATTTCAGTCATTGCATTGTCAATATTTGGTTCTGTTGACTAATAAGTTTGCGGACCGCTGTCCTAAACCAGTTACTGTCTTGCCACTTACTATCAGGCACAGGAGTAGTGGTAGGTCCTGAATTTCTTACAGAGGAGACAGTATCTGGTGGAGAGGATAATACTTCAATACTTCAAGCACATTTACTATCTCTAGTAAACGACTCTTGGCATTTTGCCCAACACACTCATCTGAGGCAGCTTTCTGTTGCTTGAGAGCAGTCAGAGTGATTTCCAGCCACTTAAGAATAGCAACTAACTCATCCTGTACCCAGGAACAGCCGTCACAGTGGGGCTGGGTTCTAATTGGTGTGTTGAATCATGAGTGCTCTTGAATGTGATGGATCATGGGTGGGACAGCTGCGGGTGGAATGTTTCCTGTCATATACAGAGCTCTGCCAATGCCCACCTTCTTCATCTTGTTTATATTGACTGTACAAAAGACATCCATTACATTTTTAGCCTTCTCACTTTTACTGTTATGAATCTCCTGACTAGATCAGAAAATGTTCTCAGTGGACATCTCTTTCTCCAGATGCACCACTCTTGGATTGAGAGACTGATGACTTCATTATTTGATCTCTTACCTCCTCCCCCCCCCCCCCTCCCCCCTTGAACCACTCATCTAACTAGTACAATATTTGTCTACACGCTAAACAATTAACCATAAATTATACTCACTGATATTGTTTTAATCTGTTATGCTACAAAGATTGCAAGTTCTCTTCTTGGTGTGAAGCTGCAACATGCAAGAAAGTGATTCGCAAAAGTGATGAGGGAAAATCCTAAGATAAAACATACAGATTCCCTGAAGTTAATTTTGCATCTCGAACTTTTGTTGAGGTTATGCTCACTAACAGACTTGCGTACTAGCTTCAAAAAGACTGCCAATGTACAACAAATGTTTTCAATATACACCACTGTAGGGCACACACACTGAATAAAACACAATGTGACAATTGTAGTATGCACAAAAAACAATATTACAGCATTGCACTTGAATTTTGTAAGAGCTAATTTCAGCAATAATAAAAATTTTGGGATGGTACAACATGTAAAATAGGGGAAAGGCAACAGCTCACCTATAGCAGACTGATCATGATGCACAGACACGCATAACAGAAAACAGTGTTCATTAGATTTTGAGCTCTGGCTCTTTTTCTAATATAAAGCACCCACACATACAAACACACAGACACCCACACCCACACTACTGCAGTCGCAGCAACACTGATTACTGATTATTGGTTACTGAGATCAATTGCCTGGGCTGATGCATGTGGTGAGGAGATAGAGGAGGACAAATGAGGCAAGGAAGTGGTACCGAGGTAGTGCAAGAGGAGCGGGAAAGAAAGATGAGTCAGTGGCTGTACAAGGAGCTCTGAAGGAATAAAGCATGTAAAAGATATAGAATGTGGGAGAGGGGAAGGGGGGAGAGGAAGGGGGAAAAGAGAGATGGAGAGGGGGAGAAGGAGTGTGTGTGTGTGTGTGTGTGTGTGTGTGTGTGTGTGTGAGAGAGAGAGAGAGAGAGAGAGAGAGAGAGAGAGAGAGAGAGAGAGAGAGAGAGAGAGTGGTTGGCCAGAAGGATTAGGAAAGAGGTGGTGGGTATCAGAAGAACAATCAAAAAGGTAGTGTTCCATGGCTGCAGGGCCATCAGTATGAGGGATGTTCATGTACAAGGACATTGCATCCACGAGGTCCAACAAGGAGTCTGGTGGTAACAGGACACGAACTGTGGAAAGGTGGTGAAGGAAGTGAGCAGTCTTAGTTTGGAGGTGATGATCAACAAAGACAAAGGTTTGTTCCACAGGAGTACTGTAACCAGCCACAATGGGATGACCAGTAGGAAAAATTTCCACCTTTCTACATCTACATCTACATTATACTCTGCAAGCCACATAATGGTGTGAGGTGGAGGGTACTTCCGGTACCAGTACCACTATCTAATCCCTACGACCCTGTTCCACTAGCGAATAGTGCGTGGGAAGAATGACTGTCGGTAAGCCTCTGTATTGCCTCTAATTTCTCGAATTTTCTTCTCGTGATCAATAAGTGAGATGTATGTGGGGTGAAGTAATATGTTGTCTGACTTCTCCTGAAAAGTGCTGTCCTGAAATTTCAGTAGTAAATCTCTCTATGATGCACAACATCTCTCTTGTAATGTATGCCAGTGGAGTTTGATTAGCATCTCTGTAACGCTCTCTTGCACGCTAAACGATCCCGTGATGAAATACGCCGCTCTTCGTCGGATCTTTTCTATCTCCTCTATCAGTCCTACCTGATACGGATCCCAGATAGATGAACAATACTCAAGAAGTGCCTTATAAGCCACTTCTTTCATGGATGAGTTACATTTCCTTAAGATTCTTCCAATGAATCTGACTCCTGTGTCTGCTTTTCCCACTATCTGTTTTATTTAGTCATTCCACTTAACGTCGCTCTGAATAGTTATGACTAGATATTTTCCGGCAGACACTGTCTCCAGCTGTTTGTCATCAATGTGTAGCTGTACAGTAATGGATTTCTTTTCCTATGAATGCACAATATGCTACATTTATTTATGTTCAGGGTCAACTGCCAGAGTCTGCACCATTCATCAGTCCTCTGCACGTCATTCTGCAAATTCTTACTACCTTCTGGCATTGCTGCTTTGGTATAAATAACTGCATCATCTGTGAATAGCCTTAAAGAGCATCTGACACTTTCTGCTAGCTCGTTTATATATATTGTGTAGAGTAACAGTCCTATCACACTTCCCTGTAGTGCTCTGGATATTACCCTTACCTCTGTCAGTTTAGTTCCATTAAGAGTGACATGTTGAGTTCTATCTGCAAGAAAGTCTTGTATCCCCAATCACAGGTCTTCTCCAATACTCCGTAAGCTCAATTTTTTTTTATTAAACGGCAATGCAGGATGGGGTCAAATGCCTTACTGAAATCAAGGAACATGGCATCAGCATGAGGGCCATTGTCCACTGTGCTGTGGATCTCATGGAGGAACAGAGCAAGCTGAGTTTTGTAGGACTTTGTTTATGGAATCCATATTGATTTTTATAGAGGAGCTATTCATTTTCCAAGAACATCATAATTCTTGAGCATAAAACATGTTTCATAATTCTTCAATAGATTGATGTCAATGATATAGGTCTATAATTGTGTGGATCTGTCTTATGGCCTTTCTTGAAAATGGGGATGAGTTGCACTTTTTTCCAGTCATTAGGTACCTTTTGTTGCTCAAGTGATCTATGATAAATTACTGCTAGAAGGGGAGCAAGGTCTTTCACATAATCTTTATAGAATCTTATAGGAATCTCATCTGGTCCTGAAGCCTTTCCACTACTAATTGATTGTAGCTACTTTTCAGTTCCATGATCATTTTTGCTTCATTCAGCTTTTGTTTGTCAGCTAGGTTTTTACTTGTCTTGAATCTGAGATGAAGTGCTCTTTGTTTATGTACCACTTTTCTCAATATCTGATATTTTGATATTCGCATGATGATTGAAAGGAGGGACAGTGTTATGATCTTCCATGGTGAAATAACTTCAGAAGACCGAATTCAGTATTTTGGCCTTCTCTCTGTTATCTTCTGTTTTGGGGCCAGTGTGGTCGCTGAGCAAATTAATAGATGATTTTGACCCACTTACTGATTTTACATATGACCAAAATCACTTAGGGTTTTTTCTCAGGTCGATTGACAACATCTTACTTTCGAAATCATTGAACGCTTCTCTCATTGCTCTCCTTATGCTCATTTTTGCTTCATTCAGCTTTTGTTTGTCAGCTAGGTTTTTACTTGTCTTGAATCTGAGATGAAGTGCTCTTTGTTTATGTACCACTTTTCTAATACAGCTATTAAACCACAGTGAATCTTTCCCATCCCTTAAAACCTTGGTTGGAACATACTTGTCTAGGGCATATTGAATGATGCATTTGAATTTTTTTCCATTTGTTCTCCACATCTTCATCCTCAACAACGAATATTTGATGCTGACTGCTGAGACATTCTGAATTTTGTATCCTGTCACCCTTGCTGAGCAAATATATCTTCTTACCTTCCTTAACGTTCCTTATAGGACATGTTGTCATAGATGCTGTCACAGCCTTCTGATCACTGATACCTTCCCCTGTGTTAACTGATTCGATAACTTCAGGTCTGTTTGTTGCCAGGAGGTCTAAGATATTACTCTCACAAGTTGGTTCTCTAACTATCTGCTCAAGGTAATTTTCGGACAAGACATCCAGAACAATGCCACATGATTCCCTGTCTCTGGCACCAGTTTTGATAGCATAACACTCCCAATCTATACCTGGCAAGTTGAAGTCACCCCATATTACAACTGCATGATCAGGAAAATTACTAATGATATTCTGCAAGCTCTGTCTGAGCACTCTACAACTACAGATCCTGACCCAGGTGGTCTATAAAAGCATGCGATAACCGTTTTTGACCATTCTTTGATACGCAGTTTCACCCAGTTTAATTCACATTCAGAATCCATGATAACCTCGCTATATTTTATCAAATATTTTACTGCAATAAACGCACCACCACCATTGGCAACTAACCTATCCTTACAATAAACATTCCGGTCTGAACTTAGGATTTCATTGCCATTGATGTCTGGTTTCAACCAGCTTTCTGTCCCCAATACTATCTGTGCATTATAACCTGCAATAAGCGATACTAATTCTGGGACATTTCCTTGGATGCTCCTGCAGTTTACTAAAATCATATTAATCTTTTCTATCTCTGATCTGCAAGGACCAAGATTCTCTGAGGTTGCTGTGGCTCCCATGTTTGTTCCCAAGGGAGGGGTCCTCTAGCTTAAAAAAGCCCCATGTGTATGCCACACGTACTCAGCTACCCTAGTAGCCACTTAGTGCGTGTAGAGCATGCCTGAGCTATTAAGGGGAACCCTACAATTCTGCATCCAACTGTGGAGGTCGAGAAATTCACATCTGATACCATCACAGAGCCATCTGAGCCTCTGGTTTAGACCTTCCACTCTGCTCCAAACCAGAAGACCGCGATAAACCCTGGGTACACTGCTACAAATGAACAGCTTAGCCTGCACTCTGTGTGTGTTGCTAGTTGCCTTTACCAAATCAACCAGCCACTGAAAGGAGCCAAGGATGGCCTCAGAACCCAAGCAGCAGGCGTGATTCATGCCAACATATGCCACTACATGCAGCTGGTTGCACCCACTGCAGTCGAGAGCCGATTGCAGGATCTCCTCTACATCACGGATGAGACCTCCTGGCAAACATACTGAATGCACACTGGAATTCTTTCTTGCCTTACCTGCTACCTCCCTGAGGGGCTCCGTCACACCGCTCCTCCCCCCTTTCCCCCAACATTGGAGCTCCCAATGAGTAGCATACCCACCCTCTGTACTTGTCTGGACTGGGCAGGAAACTTGACCACTGGCCCAACAGGAGAGACAGCCCGTGCTGGCTCAGAGTTATCAACAACACTGGGTAGCACCTCGTACCTGTTGCTATGACATAGGGAGCCAGCCATGCAGCCTGCTCCCTCTCTCACCTTCCGCCCAGTCACATGTGAACCCACCATTGTCTACCACCCACTCTGGAGTGAGAATGGACTGGTCAGATATTACGTATCAGAAGCTTCAGTGATGTACGGGCAACCAGGGGATTCCAGTGACACCAAAGGTGTTGCAGATCTCATCACTGGCACCCCGATGTCACCACAACTTTGAGCATTATCTAGTAGCTTGTCGACAGTAGCCAACACAGCTTCCAGTTGTTTATGGACAGCAGCGAACTCTCCTTGTGTCTGCTCACAACAAGCACAGGCCCTAGCCATATCATACTGTGTATGAAATAGATATGAGGTCTCAAATGGTGCTACTGAGTTTGAAAATATACCAAAGGAGAATAAAGTGTTAATGTGTATGTGGGCAGGGAGAAGGGGGACTGAAGTTTGTTACATAGGCCTTGTGACGACAGGGTGCAGGAGGTCGAGCAGTCAGGATTAGAGATTGGGCATCCAGGGCTGCCATTAAATGGCAAAACAGGAAATTAGGTACAATAAAGAGGATGTATTTCAATGTACGGTGTACAAGGGGCATGCCTAGGATTGGAAGTTGCCAGGTTTAGGCCAGTCTAGGAGGTCAAACAATTAATTGAAATGTGCAATGGAAGGGGAAGTGGTTCATGTTAACTTTATGTTGGTGGCTGGTCATGAAAAGAAGAACCAGAGGTTCTACCTTCCAAAAAGACGTCTGGATTACAAGAGAGAGAAGCAACTGTGTTCCACACCGCAGAACACTCCAATGTCTACACATGTGATCAGTATCCCGCGCATGCTATTGGCCAAAACCAATGGCGTGAATTCACTAGCAGTTTCAGCAGAGGTCTCAGGGCATCTCTTCTCAGCAGCTTTAACTGGACATAACTGCCTTGGTTTTGAAATACAGGCAACTTGTGTCACATAGGCACAGCATAAGTTGCTCTGGGAGTAAATAATTTTTTTAAACCAATTCCCTAAAATATTCCTTGACTGGCTGCCACCAAGTACATTCCTTCCCCCTTCCAGAGAGTAGTGGCAAGCCTTGTTTACAAAATGGTGAGAGTCACTCCCCAGAAAGACAGTTCACCCTAGTAGGGGCCTTAATGCTATGGGTGTGATGTTTTACAATATTTAATTTAGTGTAAGTGGGAGGGGACTAACATGTAGCCAAGTTTATCAAATTTCATGAGTTAAGAAAATAATAAAATGTTAATTGTTCAAATTACAATACAATATCTTCTGTAACAATTGAACTCATCACTGCCCATATAATGAAGTCTTAAGACAAACAAAGTTAAAATGATGCCATAAAGCTTCACAGAATAGGAATGAACTATCATGGTTTCTGTTAGTTTGAGGGAAAAATCTGCTATTATAACAAAATACTTAATTCTATGGTGATCAAAATATTTAGGTATAAAAAACATAATAAATTGACTTACTGCAGAACTTTAACACCTGGCTTGGTTAGAATCGGATTAAGTACATTTCAACCTTAGTAAAATCTTACTGTGCATCTGGCTGTGTCTGAGGGTAGTAGTTGCACAAAGTTGCTCAGGCTATGAAATATTAATACATTTCAGTAGAATGGAGGATTTATGTACGAAGTCCAAGAGATGAGGTACCTTAAAACACACATAATACACACCTTATCTATATTAACCCATGTTAAAATACAAAGTACAAAGCCTTTTCTTATACTGGCAAAACACTGGAATTAAGGATGAAATCAGGGGACTGTCATGTGGCATAAACTAAACTTGTAAAACAAAGTTATAGGCATGGAGAACACACAGGCAAAACTCTACAAAAGATAATTAAAATGTGTGTCCACAGTGATGAAACAGCTAACAATATTCTCATCCTATTCATAAAACTTCATATAAAGGAAGGGAAAGAATGCAGTGAGTTTATAATCAGTTCACAAAATACGAAATATTCACAGCTAGAATGTGGTTCAGTGCGACAGAGGAGCATGCATTTTTATAAACAAAGTTTCTACTGACAGGAGAAGAGCATGTGGCTTGTCCCAGCGGGGAAGTGTGACGTTGACAAACTTTAATGGCACTTCTCTCTAGTGGGTGATGGCAGAACGCATGTCTTGCGGGAGGGGAAAGAGTGGGGAGGTATGCGCAAGGGATGAGGAATGATGGAGGGGGGGGGGGAGGGAGGGGGGAAGCAGCGTGTGCTTGCTAAGGTGATCTTGAGCAAACGTTTTTTGAAGCACAGCTGGTGGCATGTACCGGCAAGATTTAGTGGTTTTGTAAGTGATTTGTGGAATCAGAAGCTTTAGTAATGAATGTTGTGGCTTAGGAGGGAAAGGGATTTGACCAATGAGAAAATTATGTTGCATTTAACGCAGAGTTTTTTTCTGGGTATAATCATGGACAGCCATTAGTGATCGCAACCGTAGCCCAACATATTGGCCATTTATGCCGAGTGGCCCGCCCGTGGCAAACCGGAAGGATGCTCATGTTAAGAAATAAGAAATTGGATATAATGGGAACAAGTTCTGGGGGGAGGCAATATGTCTGGGTAGCACTGGTTACTGACCAGGATGAAGATGAAGGCGAGCCTCATCATGATGTGTCAATGATGAATAGATGAAAGAGGTAGGTAGGCGATCCATTTATGAAAACGAAAACTGAAAGAATAAACTGATCAGCTGGGCACTCTGCGGACACTAACCGCAACAAAGGCACATGGCCCTGGAAGAGGGAGGTACAAAGTAATGGTTGAGGTTGGAACAAATGGATGAACAACTCGGAGCAATGGTAGTAACCCAGTGCAATGACGGGCAAGGGAGGAACTGTGCTCTGTCTCCATAGGGCGATTACGTCTTGTGGGGGTTAACTACTACAAAATTCCCAAAATCTATGAAGTAATAGTGTGGGTTATAAAAAGGGGGGCACGAACTACTGCGACATTGTACAATAAAAACTTTTATTCATTAGGGTGGAAGTCTCTTGCTAGCTATATGTCCAACAAGATAACGCATTACTGCACTTGGGTGAGACGTCACGTCATGGGTGCTAATCATCAACAATCTAGTGCTTATTTCAGTAGGTGCTTCAATCATATAACATTATGGGTGTATTTGTTTGAATAAACAAACGGGGGTCTCTCACTTAGCGAGGATTTCCATGAAAATGCATATCGTAGTGGGCATGTTAAGAATTTATGAAAGGTGGTATGGTGGTACTATACTTCAGAGGAGGCTCATAATTGCAAAGCGCCACCGAACTAAATGGCGGACCATGAGAAAAGACCCCATAACAGCACGCTTCGTTATTGCAATGCATTTCCGCTTTGCATTTCATCAGCTGGAGGTCACTTGATTTCAAATCCCACTCGAAGTTATAGTCTGGTCAGCGGGTATGAGAATGAAAAACTCCCAATCATTTTTTTACTCTTAGGTAGCTTGAAAGAAAACAGGGAAATAAATGCTTCTAAAATGACACTAGGCTTAGCTCATCTGCAAAGCAGTGGAACATTAGTTTCATACGTTAAATGAAAATCTGAAGTATCACAATCTATTGAACAATAAAAGACAAATAGAATAGACACTGCAAGAAGGGGCTCCACATTCTAGGTCTGACAACAAAACAAAACGTTCAATGACGTATGCTTGTAAAGAGTAGCTTTGTAGAAAAACTTTTGTAAGGTAAACTTGGTGCATTCTTTCAAAAGGCAAAACAAAATCATTGTCATAAAAGGAGATCTAAAAGTGAAATACAGCACAATACAAAAATTCTGCAACAATGCTGAATAATGCAAACAGCTTAATATCATCAAATAACAAATACTTATAGAGTAGTTGGGAGAGGTACCTTTAAACACTTAATACACCCCCTATATTGTCACTCAAAACTTGCAATAAATGACTTCTAAATCAAATTAAAAGTAGAATTAATTTATGACAGGCTAGAGAGAGAAAAGAGGGAGAGAAGTGGTAGCGTTTGGGGGCATGACTGGCTTATCGCAAGGCGACAACTGTGCCAGTCCACGTGTTTGCACCATGCAGTCTCTACTTATAGTAAGCATTCACTGTGAACATAGGCCACAATTTACATGACTAAAAAAACATTGTCTCAACTGGAAACTTGCTGCATGGTAAAGTGAATCATGGTTCATGGTTCTGTTCTGACCTCTGGGGTGCCAACATAAAACAGACCATTTAACATCACTTAAAACAACACACACAGGATCTTTTGCCTCCTCACCAATAACCTCAATAAAACAACCTCATACATCACTTCATATCAACAAAACTTCACTGCCCTCTGAGGGATAACAGCCAGAAGTCATCATATCCTCTCTTATAAACATACAGGCGTAGAAGAGATCAATTCTGTTTATCATAGCTTTGTGCACTGAGTTAACCAATCAAGGAGCTACCACTTATGAAAAACAGAAGGCATGGACAGAAAAAGAATAAACGGTCAGGAAAGTGAAGGCAGAGAGATGAGAAAGAAATGAAAGAGAAGGTAAAAAAAGTTCATTTGTTTTGTTCTGCAATCCGGCATGTCACACAACGTCCTATCGGTTTTGTCAACACAAGTGCTAATCGTGTAATTATGACTGTGTATGCGCTTGGGGCCTAAAGTTGCCTAGTACCAGTAGTAAACAATGGACAACACCAGGATTGTCAGAATCCAATGGTTTGTAGCTTTTATTACAAGTCCTAAATGCTGATTTCGCATCTGTGCCTGGTCTTGCAATGAAAACAAGCTCCCATCAAGGTAAAAAGATTTAGTGTACCAATGAGTTTGGAAACGTTGCAGATGGAGTATGACTGCACAGGGCACTACAGAGCCCTTAAAGTGCTCATGTATGTGGAGCAAGGAGGATCCTACTTTCATTATATGGTGGAGGACTAATGCTTATACGAAAGACGAAAGAAAATAGAGTTGATCATGACACGAAAACGAAATGGAAGAAAATGCCCTGAACAGCTGGGAGACTCTGTGGTTGCCAAACACATTGTGCAAGCTGCACATCTCTGGAAATTCGCTGAAGGCTCTCAAAAAAGTACCTTAAAAAACTTCTCATCACAACAACTATGCATGACATACCATGACGACAACAGAGTTTAAAACAAGGATATGACATTTATGGCAGTACACATATTCAATGGAAATGTATTTTTAAACTAACATCCAACTAACATACATCTGAGGGGCTTATCTAGGAATTCACAAAACTTTAAAGTTTACTGATCTCTTTTTTGGATAAATGACTGCAAGGCCTCAGCTCAAATCAACACTCACAGTACAGAAGAGACTGTGGCAGTGGCAATGCGGCAGCTGAGGGCCATATGCACATGGTACTTGCGTAGCAGCGGTGTAAGTCACGGGACGGCTGGCTGCAAGGTGCTGAAAGTACATGCCCCAGGCATTGATGCCAGGACCCAAATTCCGACTGAAGTGGGGGGCTGACCAGCGGTAAATGTGGGGCTGCAGGTGGGCGGCGCAGCTGGGCAACAACAGCGGAGCCCGCAACATGGACATCTCGGTAAGGCTTCATGGCCTGCCACACTGTGCTCAGTGGACTGGTGATATAAGTGGTGACAGAGGTGGTTGGCAGCAGTGGCAGGGAAGTGGCACTGACCGTGAACAGCTTGAGCCATGACAGCGCGTTGGAGGTTCAGCACATACGTGTTGCAGCGTGCTGCACCAGGCAGGCAGCAGACTTTGCCCAGAGTGGTGGTATTTGCGGACGCAGCATCTGGTGAACATCATAGCTGACGCATTGCAACAGCCAGGCTCAGCTTGCGGTGGAATAACAGCGATGATTTCTGTCAACCACTCAACGTCAAACATGAACCAAAGTAAACAGCCACCCTTTGGACCAAACGGTGGGAACAAATCCCACTTCATAGCTATTAAACAGAGATAAATTTCTGTGCACAGAAAATTTGCAATAGGAAGCCATCCTACACAATGATATTCTCAAGACTTATGCAAAAACAAACAACTACAATTAATTTTCTAGCCACTAGTCTACACATTAAAATACACATGTACATTTCACTTATTTGCAGAAGCACATGATCAAAAAACAAAGACTAAATTAATTTACAGTTTATCACAGAAGTTCTGCTGCTGCTCTGCTATGTGTCCTCTCAGCTTGACAGCTGCCACTGCACTCTCTCTCCTTTTCTTCCCCCTCCCCGTCTCCACCTTCCTCTCTTTCCCTCTCCCTCACCCTTTCTCTTCTCCCTCCCTGTCTCCACCTTCCTCTCTTTCCTCCCTCCCTCTCCTCCCTTTCTGTATGTCTTAATACTCTACTCCCTTAGAACTGCTTTTGTCACGTTGCACAGCCATTGAGCCATTGGTCTTTCCCATTTGTTCCTCGCACGATCCCCTCCTTGCTTTGTTAGTCCTTCCCTGACCTCCATCAGTGCATGCAAATGTTATCAATAATCAGTGTCACCATAAATGCAGTGGTGTTCATTTGGGAGTCTGTGAAGTTGTGTGCACTTTCTATTAGAAATGGGCTACAGCTCAAAAGCTAGTGAGCACTATTTTCCTGTATGTGTGGCTCTGAACACTATGGGACTCAACTGCTGAGGTCATTAGTCCCCTAGATCTTAGAACTAGTTAAACCTAACTAACCTAAGGACATCACAAACATCCATGCCCGAGGCAGGATTCGAACCTGCGACCGTAGCGGTCTTGTGGTTCCAGACTGCAGCGCCTTTAACCGCACGGCCACTTCGGCCGGCTGTATGTGTGTGTGTGTGTGTGTGTGTGTGTGTGTGTGTGTGTGTCACACACATCTGCTATGGTGAGAGCTAAGTTTACATCATGGTCATAATATTCTACACACTGCCTTAGAAGAAACATGTCAAAGAGCAGAAAGAAAGTAGAATTAAACCACTATTCACGGAAGTATTTTCACTGCAATAAGGAACAAATTATTTTCTGAAAGGGTATTGCTACCAACAGTCTCCCTAGCATCTAAGTAAACAGAAATTTTGTTCACTTTCCTCATTGTAACAAAATATTTTACCAAATTTTCTGTGATTCATTTTTATTGCATTTTTATCTATTTTCACTCTCTACCTCATGATAGTAGTGAATGATTTTTTTTTCTTGGCTTTACTATATACAACCTGGTAACACACTTTTAAGTTGGTGACAGTGCATGTTCCTCCTGTGCACATTGGTATGAGAACTTTATTATCTTGTTCTTTTATGATACTGAATATATTCGACATGTCATATGTGAAGTGATATATAAGATTTAATTTTTGATTTCAGTTTTAAAGATAACAATTGGAGTCTGTGAAAACCAGTAGTACAAGGATATATTGGTGATTGTGTCTTGAAATAAAAATTATTGTAACAAACAATTGTTGCCATGTTCTTCATATTGTGGATGACAGTAATGGCGGTTTTGTTGGTGGAAACAGTGATGGTAACTGTTGATACTGTAAATATACAAAAATAGGACAAATAACAGCTACAATATTAATTTTCAGTCAAACGTAGTAAATGTAATACAATAACAGACTAAACAGTGGAAAATACTATTGTCACAGTAATGGATTATATAATCAGTGTAAAATGTTGGAAAACAAAACCAATTTATGAGGCCATCAGGTTGTGTAGCCAACAGATGAATCAGTTTCCCAGCCATCTACTTTGTTACTGTAACTGCTTTCATAGTCTGTTGTGGTTGTTACTTCAAAGGCTGATATAATGCAGTTCTCCATACTAGTCTATCCTGTGCAAGCTCCTTCACTTCTGCATAGCTACTGTAACCAACATCAATTTCAACCCACTTAGTGCAGTCAAGCCTTGATCTCCTTCTGCAATGATCATCCCCACACTTCCTTCACTTGTCAAATTGATGATTTCTTCTTGCCTCATGATGTGTTACTAAATTTATTTTAATATAATAACAAAAACTATCAACTATTGACAAAATAATTTAACTGGATGGATAAAAAAAAAATCTACCCACCAAGCGGCGGCAGAATACACTCATAAAAGACAGTTGTAATTGGCAAGCTTTTGGAGCCAGTGGCTCCTTTTTCAGGCTGAAGGGTTGAAGGGGAAGGAAGAGGGGTGAAGGAAAAGGTCTGGAGAGGCCTAGTAAAAGGGTAGATCTTGGAAAAGTCACCCAGAACTGCGGGTCGGGGGGGAAGTACCGCACAGGATGAAAAGGGAAGAGTGATTGTTGGGGACTACATCAGATGAGATTTGAAAACCTGAGAGCTTATAGATGGAAGACAGGATAATATGCACACAGATATTACTGCTTAAACATCATGCATGAGTTAATTAGAGGAAAAAGCTAAGTGCATTGTATGTAACAGAGGTGTGAAGGGGACAGTGAAAAATAGACAATGAAAGATGTAGAAAACTAATACGGAGTGAAGCAAAGAGTAGTTACTGTGAAGAAATGCTGAGATGGAAGAAATTAACATAAATTAAGGCCAGGTGGGTGGTGAGATGCAAGGACGTGTTGTGGTGTTAGTTCCCACCTCGAAGTCCTGAGAAACTGGTGTCTGGGGGAAGAATACAGATGGCACATGTGGTGAAACAGGTATCGAAGTCACAATTGTCATGTTGTAGAGCATGCTCTGCAACAGGATATTATAAGTTGCCAATATACACTCTCTGTGTATGCCCATTCATCCTAATTGATAATCAGGTGGTAGTCATGCTGATGTAAAAGCCCAAACAGTGCTTACATAACAGGTGGTATATGACGAGTGTTGTTTCATGGCTGCCTCTCCCTTTGACAGTATGTGTTTTGCCAGATACAGGGCTGGTAGAAGGGTGCATAGGGCAAGTCTTGCAACAGGGATGGTCACAGGGGTTGAAGCCATAGGGTAGGGAGATGGATGCAGAAGGAGCATAGGGTCTGACAAGAATATTGTGGACATTGGGAGGGTGACAGAAAAGTATTCTAGGTGTGGTGGGCAAAATTTCAGACAGAATGGATCTCATTTCAGGGCATGATTCTAGGAAGTCATGGCCCTGTTGAAGCAGCTGCTTAACACACTCCAGACCAGGATAATACTGAATCCCCAGTGGTGTGCTCCAAAGTTGTTTTTTGGAGGGATCAGCAGTATCAAGATTGGATGTAATGGCCCGGGAAATCTGCTTTTTAACTAGGTTGGTGGGGTAATTATGTGCAATGAATGGCAAGGTGAGAATGGTGGTATATTGCTGTAAAGAGTCTACATCCGAACAAATACATTTGCCTCAGATGCAAAGGCTGTATGGGAGGGAATGTTGACATGAAAAGGATGGCAACAGTCAAAACATAAGTACTATAGTTTGTTGGTAAGTTTAATTTGGACAAAAGTGTGTAACTGGCTTTTGGTGAGAATTAGATCAAGGTCAAGGACAGTGGCATGGGATTCGAAATAGGACCATGTGAAATTTAATTGGGAGAAGGTATTCAGGGATTCCAGGAATTTTAGTACGTCAGCCTTAGAATGAGTCCATGTGGTAAAGATGTCATTAATGTATCAAAGCAAACAAGGGGCTAAAGACTTATGGATCCCAGGAAAGTGCACTCCATGTGACCCATGAAAAGATTGGCATAGGAAGTAGCCATTGTGGTTCTCTTGGCTGTGCCCCTGGTCTGTTTGAATGTCTGCCCCTCAAAGGTGAAGTAGTTGTTGGTAAGTATGAGGTTGACTAAGGTGAGCAGGAAGGATGTCATAGGTTTGGAATCAGGTGGGCACTGACTGAGGAAATGTTCAGCAGCAGACAGACCATGCACATGGGGGATGTTGGTATAGAGAGAGATGGATCAATGGTGACAAGCAAGGCATGTGGAGTGGGATGGGTATAGATTTCAGATGATGTAGGAAATTGTTGGTATCTTTGATGTAGGAGGGGACTCTTAGTAGTATGTGTTGCAGGTATTGATCACCTAAGCCAGATATATGTTCGGCGGGTGCTTTGAAACCAGAAACTCTAGGGTGTCCAGGATGATTGAGTTTGTGGATCTTAAGAAGACAGTAATAGAAGGAGGTGCATGGTTTGGGTGGGGTGAGAAGTTGTGTGGATTGATGTTAGTCCTTGGGAGGGGCTCACATTTTAAGGGGTGACTGCAGGTCAGTTTGAATCACAGGGATGGGGTCTTGATGGCAGACGCTGTATGTAGAGGCGTCAGACAACTGGTGTTGACCTTCCCTAATGTCCTCCTTTTGTCAAGTACTATAATGATAGATCCTTTGTCTGGTGGGAGGATAATGATGGAGTCATCAGCTCTTATGGAATGTAGAGGCTCGAGTTCTGCAGAGTACAGGTTAGGGTCATGTTGTAGGGACCTGAGGAAGGGCTGTGAAGCAATGGATGTGAGGAATTTTTGGGAGGCTTGTAACAAATGACTTTGAGGCAATGGTGGTGGACCAAGTTGGCATTGTTGTCTGAACTGTTCAAGGCAGGATTCAATGTCAGGTTTACTGTTGGAAAGATTTTGGGATTGGGTTGCAAAGTTATATTTCCAATGGATATTAAGTGTGAAGGGAAGTAGGTCCTTCACCAAAGCAGCATGATCAAATGCAGGTTTAGGGCTGGAAGTGAGACACTTAGATAATACAGATAATTCAGGAGGGTAGAGTGCTTTAGATGAGAGATTAAGGACACTGTACTGCTGTGACTGGTTCTCATGATTATGGGTTATTCTTGGTCTGGGAGGCAGTGGTGAAGGCTGTGGGATGTTAAGGATGTTGGACTGGCTTGGGTTGTAGGGCAGGAGTGGTGGTTGATTCTGTGGCTGTTTAGGGAGCTGTAGAAGGACAGGAAAGGGAATACCACTGTTCAGGTAGTTTAGGAGAAGGTGGGGTAGCTTTTTGAGGCATGTTGTTGCAGTTTGAAGTAGGCTTGGCAGACGATACCATTCAAGGAAACATGAGGGGAAGATAACTGCCGGATTTTGTAGAAGGAGAGAAGTCTGGTAGACTGGAAATTGGCTGATGATGCACATAGGTCACAAATTAGCCAGATAAGAGCAAGAGATTGCTGTAATTGAAGCTGTAAAAGAGCCTGGTGTAGATTAGGAATACATCCAGAAACAGGGACTTACAATGTTAGATCTTTTGGAGTAACTCCAAAGGAAAAGGATTCAAGAAACAGAATATGGGATTTTAGTTTTGATAGCACAAAAGCATGTTTTAGAAAAGAACAGATGTAATATGAGATGGGATTCATCATGGTAAGAGAGGACAGTTGGGAGAGGTAGAAATCGTTGGAGTGGCACAAAAAATAATAAATATGCATAGAATGGAAAAGATACAAAAATGGAAGAAAAGCAAGGAAAAAATAAGGTAAAAGTTGAAAAATCAGAAAAATTCACAGGAAAATCATTAATAAAAAGAGGTAGTGAGTGATCTGTTGTTGTTGTGGTCTTCAGTCTTGAGACTGGTTTGATGCAGCTCTCCATGCTACTCTATCCTGTGCAAGCTTCTTCATCATACGTACTGCAGCCTACATCCTTCTGAATCTGTTTAGTATATTCATCTCTTGGTCTCCCTCTAAGATTTTTACCCTCCACACTGCCCTCCAATACTAAATTGGTGATCCCTTGATGCCTCAGAACATGTCCTACCAACCGATCCTTTCTTCTAGTCAAGTTGTGCCACAAACTCTTCTCCCCAATCCTATTCAATACTTCCTCATTAGTTACGTGATCTACCCATCTAATCTTCAGCATTCTTCTGTAGCACCACATTTCGAAAGCTTCTATTCTCTTCTTGTCCAAACTATTTATCGTCCATGTTTCACTTCCATACATGGCTACACTCCATACAAATACTTTCAGAAACGACTTCCTGACACTTAAATCAATACTTGATGTTAACAAATTTCTCTTCTTCAGAAACGCTTTCCTTGCCATTGCCAGTCTACATTTTATATCCTCTCTACTTTGACCATCATCAGTTATTTTGCTCCCCAAATAGCAAAAATCCTTTACTACTTTAAGTGTCTCATTTCGTAATCTAATTCCCTCAGCATCACCCGACTTAATTCGACTACATTCCCTGATCCTCGTTTTGCTTTTGTCGATTTTCATCTTATATCCTCCTTTCAAGACACTGTCCATTCCGTTCAACTGCTCTTCCAAGTCCTTTGCTGTCTCTGACAGAATTACAATGTCATCAGCAAACCTCAAAGTTTTTATTTCTTCTCCATGGATTTTAATACCTACTCCGAATTTTTCTTTTGTTTCCTTTACTGCTTGCTCAATATACAGATTGAATAACATTGGGGAGAGGCTACAACCATGTCTAACTCCCTTCGCAACCACTGCTTCCCTTTGATGTCCCTCAACTCTTATAACTGCCACCTGGTTTCTGTACAAATTGCAAATAGCCTTTTGCTCCCTGTATTTTACCCCTGCCACCTTCAGAATTTGAAAGAGATTATTCCAGTCAACATTGTCAAAAGCTTTCTCCAAGTCTACAAATGTTAGGAACATAGGTTTGCCTTTTCTTAATCTAGCTTCTAAGATAAGTCGTAGGGTCAGTATTGCCTCACATGTTCCCATATTTCTATGGAATCCAAACTGATCTTCCCCGAGGTTGGCTTCTACCAGTTTTTCCATTCGTCTGTACAGAATTTGCGTTAGTATTTTGCAGCCATGCCTTTGCTGTCTCTGACAGAATTACAATGTCATCAGCGAACCTTAAGGTTTTTATTTCTTCTCCATGGTTCATGGTGTGGGTTCCTGTAGTCATGTCCTAGTTCATGAACCACGGGCAATGTATGAGTGGCCAAGTAAGTGGTCCCGACAGTGGGGATACCAGTGACTTTGGCATCTTGGACATATTCTGAGTTGTGGTCACCTTTGTGCTCATATGGCAAAGACTACCAAATCCACCGGTTAGTCCCAAAACCGTTACGGGTATAACCCAATGGGACTCGGGGCAAGTAAGGCTAGCAACCTGCTTCCCTGGTACTTTAAATATGATGCTGGCAACAATCAGAGCAAAATGCCTTGGACGTTTGAAGGTGACAGAGTCCCACCTCTAACTGACAAACCAGGGACTCCTAAGATACGACTTGGGGAGCTATTAATATCAATGGGGGCTACTCTGGGAAGAAGGTAGAGCTGGCAGAGGCTGCAAGTAAGATGGGGCTGGACGTTTTAGCTGTTAGTGACATTCGGGTAAGGGGTGAGAAAGAAGAGGAAGTGGGAGAATACAAGGTCTACCTGTCAGGAGTCAAAGCAGGAATAGCACAATGGGGTGTAGGGCTTTACATCAGGAAAGAAATGGAACCCAGCGAAGTTGCAATAAGGTATGTAAACGAACGACTGATGTGGATAGATTTGACAGTGTCTAGCAAGAAAATTAGGATTGTGTCAGTATATTCGCATTGTGAAGGGACAGATGAAGATAAGATGGATAGTTTTTATGAGGCACTCAGTGATGTAGTTGTTAGAGTAAAGGACAAGGACAGTGTTCTGCTCATGGGTGATTTTAATGCCAGGATTGGAAATCGAACAGAAGGGTTTGAAAAGGTTATGGGAAAATTTGGAGAGGATATGGAGGCCAACAGGAACGGGAAACAACTCTTTGATTTCTGTGCCAGTATGGGCTTAGTAATCACAAACTCCTTTTTTAAACATAAGAACATTCACCAGTATACTTGGGAAGGCAGGGGAACCAGGTCTGTCATTGACTATATAATAACAGATCAGGAATTCAGGAAGGCTGTGAGGGACACACGTGTATTCAGGGGATTCTTTGATGACACTGATCATTATTTAATCTGCAGTGAAATTGGAATTGTGAGGCCGAAAGTGCAGGAGGTCAGGTCCATATGTAGGAGGATAAGAGTGGAGAAACTTCAAGATAAGGAAATCAGGCACAAGTACATAACAGCGATCTCAGAAAGGTACCAATTATTTGAATGTAGTCAATTACAGTCATTGGAAAAGGAATGGACAAGGTACAGGGACACAGTACTAGAAGTGGCAAAAGAATGTCTTTGAACAGTAATGTGTAAAAGTAGGATGAAGCAAACAGCCTGGTGGAATGACAGTCAAGACAGCCTGTAAAAGGAAAAAGAAGGCGTATCAAAAATGGCTACATACTAGAACTCAGGTAGACAGAGAAAGTTATGTTGAAGAAAGAAACAAAGCAAAACAAATAATTGCAGCATCCAAGAAGAAATCTTGGGAAGACTTTGGAAACAGGTTGGAGACTATGGGTCAAGCTGCTGGAAAACCATTCTGGAGTGTAATTAGCAGTCTTCAAAAGGGAGGTAAGAAGGAAATGACAAGTATTTTGGTCAGGTCAGGAAAACTGCTGGTGAATCCTGTGGATGCCTTGGGGAGATGGAGGGAATATTTTGAAGAGTTGCTCAATGTAGGTGAAAATACGATCAGTAATGTTTCAGATTTCGAGGTAGAATGGGATAGGAATGATGATGGAAGTAGGATCACATTTGAGGAAGTGGAGAAAATGGTCAATAGATCGCAGTGCAATAAAGCAGCTGGGGTGGATGAAATTAAGTCGGAACTCATAAAATACAGTGGAATGTCAGGTCGTAAATGGCTACACAGGATAATTGAAATGGCCTGGGAGTCGGGACAGGTTCCATCAGACTGGACAAAAGCAGTAATCACACCAATCTTTAAACATGTAAACAGAAAAGATTGTAACAACTACAGAGGTATCTCTTTAATCAGCGTTGTGGGTAAAATCTTCTCAGGTATTGTTAAAAGGAAAGTGCGAGTATTAGTTGAGGACCAATTGGATGAAAATCAGTGTGGGTTTAGGCCTCTTAGAGGTTGTCAGGACCAGATCTTTAGCTTACGGCAAATAATGGAGAAGTGTTATGAGTGGAACAGGGAATTGTATCTATGCTTTATAGATCTAGAAAAGGCATATGACCGGGTTCCTAGGAGGAAGTTATTGTCTGTTCTACGAAATTATGGAATAGGAGGCAAACTTTTGCAAGCAATTAAAGGTCTTTACATGGATAGTCAGGCAGCAGTTGGAGTTGACAGTAAATTGAGTTCATGGTTCAGAGTAGTTTCAGGAGTAAGACAAGGCTGCAACCTGTCTCCACTGTTGTTCATATTATTTATGGATCATATGTTGAAAACAATAGACTGGCTGGGTGAGATTAAGATATGTGAACACAAAATAAGCAGTCTTGCATATGCAGATGACTTAGTTGTGATGGCAGATTCAATTGAAAGTTTGCAAAGTAATATTTCAGAGCTAGATCAGAAATGTAAGGACTATGGTTTGAAGATTAGCATCTCCAAAACAAAAGTAATGTCAGTGGGAAAGAAATATAAACGGATTGAGTGCCAAATAGGAGGAATAAAGTTAGAACAGGTGGACGGTTTCTAGTACTTAGGATGCATATTCTCACAGGATGGAAACATAGTGAAAGAACTGGAAGCGAGGTGTAGCAAAGCTAATGCAGTGAGCACTCAGCTACGATCTACTCTCTTCTGCGAGAGGGAAGTCAGTACCAAGAATAAGTTATCTGTGCACCGTTCAATCTTTCGACCAACTTTGTTCTATGGGAGCGAAAGCTGGGTGGATTCAGGTTACCTTATCAACAAGGTTGAGGTTACGGGTATGAAAGTAGCTAGGATGATTGCAGGTACTAGTAGATGGGAACAATGGCAGGAGGGTGTCCACAATGAGGAAATCAAAGAAAAACTGGGAATGAACTCTATAGATGTAGCAGTCAGGGCGAACAAGCTTAGATGGTGGGGTCATGTTCAACGCATGGGAGAAGCAAGGTTACTCAAGAGACTCATGGGTTTAGCAGTAGAGGGTAGGAGGAGTCGGGGCAGACCAAGAAGAAGGTACCTGGATTCGGTTAAGAATGATTTTGAAGTAATAGGTTTAACATCAGAAGAGGCACCAGTGTTAGCACTGAATAGAGGATCATGGAGGAATTTTATAAGGGGGCTATGC
Source organism: Schistocerca americana (assembly GCF_021461395.2). Classification (NCBI taxonomy): domain Eukaryota; kingdom Metazoa; phylum Arthropoda; class Insecta; order Orthoptera; family Acrididae; genus Schistocerca; species Schistocerca americana. The sequence continues at coordinate 207,887,886 of NC_060126.1, read as the reverse complement.
TCCAGACCGAACGCTGAAAGGCTTAATCAGTCTTAAATGATGATGATGGCTTATTAAACTGATAGTTTGGTAATTTTCACATCTATCAACACCTGCTTTCTTTGGGATTGGAATTATTATATTCTTCTTGAAGTCTGAGGGTATTTGGCCTGTCTCATACATTTTGCTGACCAGATGGTAGAGTTTTGTCAGGACTGGCTCTCCCAGGGCTGTCAGTAGTTCTAATGGAATGTTGTCTACTCCCGGGACCTTGTTTCGACTTAGGTCTATCAGTGCTCTATCAAATTCTTCACGCAGTATCATATCTCCCATTTCATCTTCATCTACATCCTCTTCCATTTCCATAATATTGTCCTCAAGTACATCGCCCTTGTATAGTCCCTCTATATACTCCTTCAACCTTTCTGCTTTCCCTTCTTTGCTTAGAACTGGGTTTCTATCTGAGCCCTTGATATTCATGCAAGTGGTTCTCTTCGCTCCAAAGGTCTCTTTAATTTTCCTGTAGGCAGTATCTATCTTACCCCTAGTGAGATAAGCCTCTACATCCTTACATTTGTCCTCTAGCCATCCCTGCTTTGCACTTCCTGTCGATCTCATTTTTGAGACTTTGTATTCCTTTTTGCCTGCTTCATTTACTGCATTTTTATATTTTCTTCTTTCATCAATTAAATTCAGTATTTCTTCTGTCACCCATGGATTTCTACTAGCCCTCATCTTTTTACCTACTTGCTCCTCTGCTGCCTTCACCACTTCATCCTCAAAGCTACCCATTCTTCTTCTACTGTATTTCTTTCCCCCATTCTTATCAGTTGTTCCTTTATGCCCTTCCTGAAACACTCTACTACCTCTGGTTCTTTCAGTTTATCCTGGTCCCATCTCCTCAAATTCCCATCTTTTTGCAGTTTCTTCAGTTTTAATCTACAGTTCATAACCAATAGGTTGTGGTCAGAGTCCACATCTGCCCCTGGAAATGTCTTACAATTTAAAACCTGGTTCCTAAATCTCTGTCTCACCATTATATAATCTATCTGAAACCTGTCAGTATCTCCAGGCTTCTTCCATGTATACAACCTCCTTTTATGATTCTTGAACGAAGTGTTAGCTATGATTAAGTTGTGCTCTGTGCAAAATTCTACCAGGCGGCTTCCTCTTTCATTTCTTACCCCCAATCCATATTCACCTACTACGTTTCCTTCTCTTCCTTTTCCTACTATCGAATTCCAGTCACCCGTGACTATTAAATTTTCATCTCCCTTCACTATCTGAATAATTTTTTTTGTCTCATCATACATTTCTTTAATTTCTTCATCATCTGCAGAGCTAGTTGGCATATAGACTTGTACTACTGTTGTAGGCATGGGCTTCGTATCTATCTTGGCCACAATAATGCGTTCACTATGTTGTTTGTGGTAGCTTACCTGCACTCCTATTTTTTTTTATTCATTATTAAACCTACTCCTGCATTATTCCTAATTGATTTTGTATTTATAATCCTGTATTCACCTGACCAAAAGTCCACTATATCTAACTTTAACCTATCCATTTCCCTTTTTAAATTTTCTAATCTACCTGCCCAATTAAGGGATCTGACATTCCACGCTCCGATCCGTAGAACACCAGTTTTCTTTCTCCTGATAATGATGTCCTCCTGAGTAGTCCCCGCCTGGAGATCCGAATGGTGGACTATTTTACCTCCGGAATATTTTACCCAAGAGGACGCCATCATCATGTATATGATACAAAAAAAGGATTGCAAAAGAAAAAAGGAAAAAATCGACTGGTAAAGTTGTGAAAACAGACAAAATTTTAAAAACTGGGTAAATAGAAAGTGAAAGCTATAGGAGAAAATGTAAACTACTTAGCTTGGCAGTTAAACTATGTAAGAGACAGCAATAAATGTCGATCAGAGCAGAAAAACAAACACATAAAAATGTAAAGAATTCTGTACAAACAATTATTAAATCATCAGTTAGGATGAATGGGTGTAGGCAGAGGGTGTATGCTGGCAACTAGCAATGTCCTGTTGCAGAACATGCTCCACAACATGACAACCATGACCTCGGTGCCTGTTTCACCACATGTGCCGTCTGGATTCTTCCCCTAGACACCAGTTTCTCAGAACTCTCCAGGTGGGAACTAGTACTGTAACATGTCCATGGTTCCTGCCACCCACTTAGGCTTAATTTACATTAATTTCTTCCATCTCAGCATTTATTTGCAGTAATTACTCTTTGTTTCACTCTGTTTTAGTTTTCTACATCTTTCATTGTCTTACCTGCCTATTAATCACTGCCCCCCTCCCACCTCTGTTACGTACAATGCACTTAGCTTTTCACTCTTATTAACTCATACATGATGTTTAAGCAGTGTCTGTCTGCATATTACCCTGTCTTCCATCTTTAAGCCCTCAGGTTTTCAAATCTTGTTCGATGCAGTCTCCAACAATCAGTCTTTCCTTCTCATCCCTTGCGGTAAATCTCCCTGACCCGCGGTTCTGGCTGACTTTCCCAAAATCTACCCCTCTTCCTAGACCTCTCCAGGCCTTTTCCTTCAGCCCTCTTCCTTCCCCTTCAACCCTTCTGCCTGAAGAAGAAGCCCCTGGCTCTAAAGATTGCCAATTACAACCATCTTTTATGTGTGTGTTCTGTTGCCACTTGGTGAAATGGTTCAAACGGCTCTGAGCACTATGGGACTTAACTTCTGAGGTCATCAGTCCCCTAGAACTTAGAACTACTTAAACCTAACTAACCTAAGGACATCACACACATCCATGCCTGAGGCAGGATACGATCCTGCGACCGTAGCGATCGCACGGTTCCAGACTGTAGCGCCTAGAACCACTCGGCCACTCTGGCCGGCAGCCACTTGGTGGGTAGATTATTTATGCATCCAGTTAAATTTATTCTAAACTACGCATTCATTCTGCCACATTTTCTTTGTGAATCCCCAGGTGTGTTTGACACACACACACACACACACACACACACACACACACACACACACACACATGCAAATGCAACTTACAATCACAGACTGGCCTTGGCAGCCAGACTGTGGTCCTGTGAGTGAGAGTTGTGTATGTGCTCGTGTGTGTGTGTGTGTGTGTGTGTGTGTGTGTGTGTGTGTGAGAGAGAGAGAGAGAGAGAGAGAGAGTGTGTTTGTGTGTTTTGTCTAATTCAGATGAAGGCATGTAAAGACAAAAGCTTTTGTTTTGTCTAATTCCAATGAAGGCATATTAGGCCAAAAGCTTTGTTTGTCTGACAGTCTTTTTGTTGTGCCTGTCTGTGACTCAGTATCTCAGCTACACGTGAGTAGCAACTATCCTTTTCATAATATTGTCATTATTCTATCCTGGATTTTCTATTGTCTTATTAAGAAGTCTTCCTTCTCTATAGTTCTGATTATTGCTTCATTTTCAGATAAAAAGCTGAGCATTTGATTCTCAGATCTGACAGCAGCCACAAGAACTATATATTCAAAAGTTGCATTATTCTTCACTTTTCTGGTTGTATGTGATGAGTTTACCACCAAGCTTGCAAATGAATGAGGAGGTCCAGTTGTTAAAGATAGTGTACTCACAGTCATGTGGGTGGTACTTAGCATTGAGAATTGTCCATGCAGGAGGACACATCATTGTTTGACCACTGCACAGACTCCTTTATAGAGGACATAGTAATAGGCATCCTTGGTGTGGAGAAGCAGCTGAAAGAGTTTAAAATCAATGTCTAGCGCAAAGTCCCAAGCAACATTCTCTCTCTCTCTTTTTCTCTCTGGAAAAAAGCACATAAGAGTCTTGTATATAAAAAGGCTAAAGGAATGGACACACAAAATTACAGACCAATATCATTAATACTAGCTAGCTTCAGCATTCTTGGACATATTGTAAATTTGAATACAATAAATTTCTCTGACAATGTAAGAAAAGATAAATTGCTACTTACTGTAAAGAAGACATGTCAAGGTGCAGACAGGCACAATTAAAAGACACTCACCTAAAGCTTTTGGCCACAGCCTTCATCAGTAAAGAGAGACACATACAAAATTCACACAGAGACACAAGAAAGCACACCTCATGCACACACGACTACTAACCCCAGTAGGGCCAGAATGTTACATCATGTGGGATGCAGTCAGCAATATCCAGACACCAGTTACTATTTCATCTGTCCAATGTTTACTCACAGCATAGTGTGCATTTACCCGTAATGCATCAACCCAAACATTATGTTCAAGATTTCCTTGTGATACTACTCTCAAATAGCATCGCGTTTTAGTACCTGAATAGTGTAAAAGCGCGTAGTCTCCTTCCACCACTGAGCAGTGTGTCGGCAGTGCGCAAGTAGCAGCATTACTGCATTTACTAGGCAATCTTGTATTTTAATAACCGTTTAAATTTTGTGTCGATTTCTTTGTGCTCTCTGTAGATTAGTTCAGACGTTCTTTGCACAACAGTTTTTAGCATGGATAGGGATTGCAACTGCTGTGTTCGGATGCAGGCTGAGTTGGCATCCCTTCGCTCCCAGCTTCAGGCAGTGTTGACTTCGGTCAAACAGCTTGAGGCTGTTGCCAATGGGCATCACTGTGGGGGTCCGAATGGGGCTTTGTTGGGGACGGCCAGCTCGTCCCACGCATCCCCCGATCGGACTATGACTGTGGCTGCCCGTGATACTGCCCACATTGAGGCTGATCCCTCACCTGTGGTAGAGTGGGAGGTCGTCTTGAGGTGTGGCAGGGGGCGAAAGACATTCCGGAGGGCTGAACGGAAGGCCTCTCCAGTTTGTCTGACAAACCGGTTTCAGGCTCTATCTCAGGCTGATACTGATCTTCGGCCGGACATGGCTGCTTGTCCTGTTCCAGAGGTTGCCCCTCAGTCTGCAAGATCTGGCGGTCACAGAGGGTGGGCTTACTGGTAGTTGGGAGCTCCATACCGGGGGAGTCATTCCAGATGTGGAAAGGGTCCTTCCGGATGCCATGAAGTGTACAGGGTGCACCCATCTGCAGGTGGTCGCTCATGTCGGCAGCAATGATGTGTGTCACTATGGATCGGAGGAAATCCTCTCTGGCTTCCAGCGGCTATCTGATTTGGTGAAGACTGCCAGTCTTGCTAGCAGGATGAAAGCAGAGCTCACCATCTGCAGCATCGTCGACAGGACTGACTGCGGACCTTTGGTACAGAGCCGAGTAGAGGGTCTGAATCAGAGGCTGAGATGGTTCTGTGACCGTGTGGGCTGCAGATTCCTCGACTTGCGCCATAGGGTGGTGGGGTTTCGGGTTCCGCTGGATAGGTCAGGAGTCCACTACACGCAGCAAGTGGCTACACGGGTAGCAGGGGTTGTGTGGTGTGGACTGAGTGGTTTTTTAGATTAGATGGCCTCGGGCAAGTACAGAAAGGGCAACAGCCTCAAAGGGTGCGGGGCAAAGTCAGGACATGTGGGGACCAAGGAGAAATTGGTACTGTAATTGTAAACCATCGAAGCTGCATTGGTAAAGTAATGGAACTTCAAGCGCTGATAGAAAGCACTGAAGCTGAAATCGTTATAGGTACAGAAAGCTGGCTGAAGCCAGAAATAAATTCTGCTGAAATTTTTACAAAGGCACAGACGGCATTTAGAAAGGATAGATTGCATGCGACCGGTGGTGGCGTGTTTGTTGCTGTTAATAATAGTTTATCCTGTAGTGAAGTAGAAGTGGATAGTTCCTGTGAATTATTATGGATGGAGGTTACACCCAACAACCGAGCTAGGTTAATCATTGGCTCCTTTTACCAACCTCCCAACTCAACAGCATTAGTGGCAGAACAACTGAGAGAAAATTTGGAATACATTTCACATAAATTTTCTCAGCATGTTATAGTCTTAGGTGGAGATTTCAATTTACCAGATATAGACTGGGACACTCAGATGTTTAGGATGGGTGGTAGGGACAGAGCATCGAGTGACATTATACTGAGTGCACTATCCGAAAATTACCTCGAGTAATTAAACAGAGAACCAACTCGTGGAGATAACATCTTGGGCCTACTGATAACAAACAGACCCGAACTTTTTGACTCTGTAAGTGCAGAACAGGGAATCAGTGATCATAAGGCCGTTGCAGCATCCATGAATATGGAAGTTAATAGGAATATAAAAAAAGGGAGGAAGGTTTATCTGTTTAGCAAGAGTAATAGAAGGCAGATGTCAGACTACCTAACAGATCAAAACGAAAATTTCTGTTCCAACACTGACAATGTTGAGTGTTTATGGAAAAAGTTCAAGGCAGTTGTAAAATGCGTTTTAGACAGGTACGTGCCGAGTAAAACCGTGAGGGACGGGAAAAACCCACCGTGGTTCAACAACAAAGTTAGGAAACTACTGCAAAAGCAAAGAGAGCTTCACTCCAAGTTTAAACGCAGCCAAAACCTCTCAGACAAACAGAAGCTAAATGATATCAAAGTTAGTGTAAGGAGGACTATGCGTGAAGTGTTCAGTGAATCTGAAAGTAAAATTCTATGTACTGACTTGACAGAAAATCCTAAGAAGTTCTGGTCTTATGTTAAATCAGTAAGTGGCTCGAAACAGCATATCCAGACACTCCGGGATGATGATGGCATTGAAACAGAGGATGACACGTGTAAAGCTGAAATACTAAACACCTTTTTCCAAAGCTGTTTCGCAGAGGAGGACCGCACTGCAGTTCCTTCTCTAAATCCTCGCACGAACAAAAAAATGGCTGACATCAAAATAAGTGTCCAAGGAATAGAAAAGCAACTGGAATTACTCAACAGAGGAAAGTCCATTGGACCTGATGGGATACCAATTCGATTCTACACATAGTACGCGAAAGAACTTGCCCCCCTTCTGACACCCGTGTACCGCAAGTCTCTAGAGGAACGGAAGGTTCCAAATGATTGGAAAAGAGCACAGGTAGTCCCAGTATTCAAGAAGGGTCGTCGAGCAGATGTACAAAACTATAGACCTATATCTCTGATGTCGATCTGTTGTAGAATTTTAGAACATATTTTCTGCTCGAGTATCATGTCATTTTTGGAAACACAGAATCTACTCTGTAGGAATCAACATGGATTCCGGAAACAGCGATTGTGTGAGACCCAACTCGCTTTATTCGTTCATGAGACCCAGAAAATATTAGATACAGGGTCCCAGGTAGGTGCTATTTTCCTTGACTTCCGGAAGGCGTTTGATACAGTTCCGCACTGTCACCTGATAAACAAAGTAAGAGCCTACGGAATATCAGACCAGCTGCATGGCTGGATTGAAGAATTTTTAGCAAACAGAACACAGCATGTTGTTATCAATGGAGAGACGTCTACAGACGTTAAAGTAACCTCTGGCGTGCCACAGGGGAGTGTTATGGGACCATTGCTTTTCACAATACATATAAATGACCTAGTAGATAGTGTCGGAAGTTCCATGCGGCTTTTCGCGGATGATGCTGTAGTATACAGAGAAGTTGCAGCATTACAGAATTGCAGCGAAATGCAGGAAGATCTGCAGAGGATAGGCACTTGGTGCAGGGAGTGGCAACTGACCCATAACATAGACAAATGTAATGTATTGCGAAGACATAGAAAGAAGGATCCTTTATTGTATGATTACATGATAACGGAACAAACACTGGTAGAAGTTACTTCTGTAAAATATCTGGGAGTATGCGTGCGGAACAATTTGAAGTGGAATGATCATATAAAATTAATTGTTGGTAAGGTGAGTACCAGGTTGAGATTCATTGGGAGAGTCCTTAGAAAATGTAGTCCATCAACAAGGGAGGTGGCTTACAAAACACTCATTCAACCTATACTTGAGTATTGCTCATCAGTGTGGGATCCGTACCAGATCGGGTTGACGGAGGAGATAGAGAAGATCCAAAGACGAGCGGCGCGTTTCGTCACAGGGTCATTTGGTAACCGTGACAGCGTTACGGAGATGTTTAGCAAACTCAAGTGGTAGACTCTGAAAGAGAGGCGCTTTGCATCACGGTGTAGCTTGCTCGCCAGGTTTCGAGAGGGTGTGTTTCTGGATGAGGTATCGAATATATTGCTTCCCACTACTTATACCTCCCAAGGAGATCACGAACATAAAATTAGAGCGATTCGAGTGCTCACGGAGGCTTTCAGGCAGTCGTTCGTTCCGCGAACCATACGCGACTGGAACAGAAAAGGAAGGTAATGACAATGGCACGTAAAGTGCCCTCTGCCACACACCGTTGGGTGGCTTGTGGAGTATAAATGTAGATGTAGATGAAATACTGACATTGTTGTGCAACATTATCACTGTGGTTGATTATGATCTTTATCCCAGTAATATATTCTAATAATCAAGTTCTAAACAATATACAGTGAATCAATTTTGGAAGGCTGAAATCAGTATTTTCCCCTCCCCTCTGTTATCTTCAATTTGAGTGCCAGTATGATCACTAAGCAACTTAAAAGTGATTTCAGTCCATTTACTGACTAAGTAGGACTAAAATTTAGTTGGCAAAATCTTCATTCTGAATGCGATGAACATTTCTTACTTTAATCATCTTAATGCTCATTTTGGCATTGTTGAGCTTTTTTATCAAATAGAGTTTGAATTTTCTTAAATCTCCGATGAAGCCTTATTTGCCTTCATAACAATTTACTAACATGGATAGTGAACAGTGGGTCTTTCCCACCCCTCTTGGCCTTGCTCAGCACATACATTATCTGATCAAAAGTGTCCTGACACCTATTACATACACCAGTATTGTGTGAATCCATCCTTCACCTTTATCATGGCTTGAACTCTACCGGGGCAGTTGTAATGAGATGTTTGAATATCTGCGGAGAAATGGCAAACCATTCTTCCTCATCATCCGAAATTGGAGAAGGTAGTGATACAGTATGCTGAGACCTGGAGTGAAGGTGACATTCTAACTCATCCAAAAGGCATTCCACATACATTATCTGATCAAAAGTGTCCTGACACCTATTACATACACCAGTATTGTGTGAATCCATCCTTCACCTTTATCATGGCTTGAACTCTACCGGGGCAGTTGTAATGAGATGTTTGAATATCTGCGGAGAAATGGCAAACCATTCTTCCTCATCATCCGAAATTGGAGAAGGTAGTGATACAGTATGCTGAGACCTGGAGTGAAGGTGACATTCTAACTCATCCAAAAGGCATTCCACTGAGTCCAGGACAGGAAAACGGGCAGACCAGTCCATTTTAGAAATATTGTTGTTCACACACCATTGCCTCAAAGATGCTGCTTTATGACAAGATGTATATCATGCTGACACAAACACTCACTGTCTCCAGACTATTCCTCTAGTGTACGCAGCACACAATGCTGTAAAATGTGTTCATATCCTTTCACATTTAGAGTTTTCTTAAGAGCAATAAGGGGATCACACCCTAACCATGAAAAGCACTCCCATACTGTAACACCATTTCCTCCATAGTTCACAATTGACACTACACACAATGGCAGGCAACATTATCCGCAAGTTTGCCAAACCCAAACCTTTCCATCCAATTGCTACTGAGAATAACTTCAGTCATCATTCCAAACCACTCATTTCCATTCATCTAATATCCAGTGGCGCCTCTGTTTACGCCACATCGAACATTACTTAGTATTGACTACAGAAGTGTGAGGCTTATGGGGAGCTCCTCAACCATCATACTTCTTAACTACCTACACACAGCCAGTGTGCTAGCTGGTGTGCTGGTGGCAGTTTGGAACTCAGGAGTGATTCCTTCTGCTGATTTCATGTGATTTTTTTACAGCCACTCTCCAGAGTGCCTGACGGTCACTGCCTGGACTTGGTTTTGTTGTGGCTGTTCCTTCACAGTTCCACTTCAACGTAACATTACCAATAGCTTTAGAAGGGTTGAAATATTCCTGGATACTCGGGTGACATCCAATGACTGAGCTCTACTGAGTGACCCATTCGGCTGTTACAGCTTCTCTATTGACGACACAATATCTCCCCTACCCTCTGCTGCATTACATAGAGTATCGAGATGCATTTGATCAGATAATCTAAAGTATATTGCACAAAGCTTTGGAATTTTACCCATTTGTTCAATATCATCCTTACAGCTTAATACAAGGATTACTCGGAAAGTAAGGTCCGATTTCTTATAAAACATAAACCATCACAGATTTTTTCAAACATTATTTTTATTTAATTCCTTACCTTTCTCTATTTTTCTACATATTTCCATAGTTGTTTAAAAATTTGTTATGATGTTCTACAAGCTTTTATATCCCTAACTCACAGATGTTTGCCACCTGTGAGGATAACCTGTCTTTAATTGCTTCTTTCATCCCATTTCTGTTGCGAAGCACTTGCTGCTGAGAAACTGATAGTAGTAGAGAAAGTGAAAATTGCTTGGTGACAAGTCTTGACTCTACTGTGAATGAACAATCTGTTTCCATCCAAAATGTCTAATCAGATTTTGGGTGTGTATGTGAGAATGGAGTCCAGTATTGCTGTGCAGCAACAAAACTCCTGGTATCAGAAAGCAACATTGCTTGGTCTGTATTGCACATCTAAGTCTAATCGGTGGAGTGCAGTAAGTAGATGCATTTATTGTTGTGCCTTGCTGCATAAACTTGATTAACAAGACTCCATGTGTGTTCCAAAATATGGTTGCTGTAACCTTGTGTATGGAGATAGGCTGCTTGGCCTTGACTTTGACTGGTGATGTCATGTGATGCCATTCCACTCACTGACATTTAGACTCTGGAGTCATATGAGAAAACTATGTCTTGTCCCCTGTTACAATTTTATCTAAAAACTGATCACCTTCCTTATGATGTTGATCCAAAAAATCATGAGCACAAATGACTTTCCATGTTGTGTTTGCAGAAACAACCTAGGAACATAATGTGAACACAATTTGTGAAATTGCAACTTTTCAGTGACGATTTTGTGCAAAGTTATTTCTATCCACCTCTGGAAATTCTGATGCTAAAGTTGAAATTGTGAATCACTGGTCATCATGTATCTTTTTGCCAAAAGGCTTTGATCAGATCTTCTGAGATCACTGGTCAGCCAGATTGGGGTTCATCATGGACATTTTCCCATCTGTCCTCGAAAGCTCTCACCCTCTTATACATTTGGCTGTAACTCATCATAATGGGGCCAAACATCTCACTTATTTGTTGATGAATTTCTGCTGCTGCAATGTTCTTTGCTGTCAAAAACTGTGTCACCAGCCATATTTCACAGTCAGTGAGCTGATCAATCGTTTTGAACATTTTGAAGTGACATTGTAAACAATACTCCCTGACAATGCCAATGCAAATGGCATCATCTGTCAAGAACGTATGCCTGGAGGTGGTGTGCATTGTAATGACACTGATCTGATTACAACATATTCTCAATAGCAAGTATAATTTTTGGTACAAGGTGCTTTATCACACATTTTAGGATACCCTTTTTTAATTACCATAAATTTTATAAATAATTCTTATAAAAAAAGGTCTTGATTATTTTGATAATTGTAAATGTCAGAGAGGTATGTAAGCATGGAGAAATTTAATAATCTTTGGTCAATGTGTTGTTATCTTTGTATTTAACAATCTATGGACAATCAACAGGTAAAGTAAATGAGTTGCTGTGGAGTAGTTGGGCGAGAGAAGTTGTGTATGGTTGCATATGGTCAAAGTTGGATGAGTGTTGCCCGTTACATCTAAATACCAATCCTCAAAAGTATCTTTAACAATTGTGAACAACAAAGAAAAATTGCTATTTAAAATTTGTGAAATTTGTTCCATAATGTATCAACAAAATGAAAACTGAAATGTGTTCATTGTATTGATTAGAATTGATACAACAAGATCAAACCTGTGAACTCCTGAAAATCTACATATTTTGTCAATATTGTACAGGAAAATGAGAAAGAAGACTCCTAGACATGAACCACGAGAAACAATGAAGAAGAATTTTACCAGCTGAGTACCAATTATTTTGATCATTCAACATTTCTGAACTTTCCATCCGGTTTTCTCAGTGTGCTGTTATGAAGGACAAAGTATATGTCCCAAAAATCAGCAGAGACAGAATTTAAATAATTAATTTGAATCAGTCATTATAGGTAGGGGCCAGAGCATTCACTTTTCAGTATTTATGCAACATTTGATTACCTATGGTGATTCACCTTACTTTCTGAATAACCCTCATATTTGGTGTTGGCAACTGTAATACTCTACAATTTGTTTTCTATCATTCTTGCTAAGCAAAAATATTTTCCTACCTTTCTTACCACTCCTTGTAATTCTGGCAGTTATTAATGCTATAACAGTCTTATGATCACTTGATGTCGTCCTCTACATTAACTGATTCAAAATGTTTGGGTCTGTGAGCTACTAGGAGATCTAACACATTGCCTCCGTGAGTCAGTTATCTATCTGCTCAAAGTACTTTTCGGGCTAGACATTGAGAATATTCTCACATGAACCCCTGTCTCCGGCAGATTCACTCACATGACTCTCTTATTATATAGCTGCAAAATTTAAGCTATCTCCTATTACATTAGAATGATTAGGAAACTTGCTCATTATATTCTCAGATATTCTTCTGAACCACTCTGCCACTATGGTTTCTGAGGCAGCATCTGATTACCATGTTCCACTGTTCCTTGATACTTGCTTTGAAGCACATTCTTTGCACTCAAATTCTGTAACAAACTCACTAGATTTTACCTAATTCTTTATGCCAATAAATATGCCGCTGCCCTAGGCACCTAACTTATCACTGCAATACAAGCTCAGTGAACAAAGTATGTCACACATTTAAAAAAAGCACACTGGTGTCTTTGGAGTGCAGTGGTTGGTGTAGAACTGGTGCCAGGCAACCATGACAGTGTAGTGGTGTGTATGTGCTAGATGGTTGTATGGAATCAGTATAGTTAGATGGGTCGACATCTAGAAATGACAAAATGGCAGAAAGGAACTGTCATGCTTGGATGTGTACATGACTACTGTGTGAATGCTGCTGTCTGATTCGTTAGTGTATTAATGTGTACAGGACAACATATCTACAATTAATTGTCTACCAACTTGCACCCATTTACTTATTTATTTTCTCATCCATTTTTTGACTGGTTCGATGTAGCCTGCCATGAATTATTCTCCGTGGCTTCATTTCCATCTTAGAGTAGCACTTTCTCCCAACATCCTGAATTAGTTATTCGATATATTTCAATCTCTGTCTACCTTTACAGTTTTTATCTGCTGCACCTCTTTCAGGTACCTTGAGAGTCATCCCCTGATGTCTTCATGTATCTCCTATGTAATGTGACAAACTGAAACTCACATAATGTTGTACATGATAAATCAGATTAGTATACAACACAATACACTTTAACTCCATTACATACTTTTATGAATATCGCCATATTTTTATTTTCATTTTACACTAATTATTGTTATAGATACTCAGTGCACTACATGGAAATTAGTTTGGTACAATCTTTGTAAAATGGTGTGTACAACTGTTTGTAATGTAAACAAAAGTCGTATTTATAATATTGGAATGAAGTAATTTTTATAAAGTGATATGACTTTCGTAAAGAACTGCCACAATTGTATGAAAAAGAAAGACAAATTTAATTATGCATAAAATTAGCATTTTGTATTGTTAGTTGTAAAAAATATTCATGATGTAAATTTTGGAACAGAAAGCATGAGTATTTGGTAAAACTAATCAAAAAATGATGTTTATGTTTTATGCTGTGTGTAAAGTTACACTTAAATAATTTTACAAATATCTTTCACAACTGTTAGTCAATTAAAATATTATCCTGTGAAAAAGCCTTGTCTCAGCAATAGCCTTTCTACCAGGAGTGCTCGTTCTGCTGTTCCATAGGAGAGCTTCTTGAAGTTTGGAAGGCAGGAGACGAGGTGCTGGTGGTACTAAATCTGTGAGGATGGGTCATGAGTTGTGCTTGGGTAGCTCAGTTGGTAGAGCACTTGCCCGCAAAAGGCACTCTGCTGCAGAGTGAAAATTTCATTCTGGATACCTAAGGCTGTTGATACTGTTAGAATGACATATCTGTTACACTGCTTGCATCTGCTCAGTGGTTGACAGTTGGCAACTGTATTGTGGGAATGGATGTAGTATGAATATTCGGAAGTAATATTTTGCTAACATGCAGATCTGAACATGTTTTGTGAATAAATTGTACAAGGAATAAAAGAAAATTTCAGGAGTGGAAGTAAAATTCATGGTGAATGGATATCAGTGATAATCATAGATGATATTATGCGGTTCTTCAGTTTTTCTGCCAATTTGTTGACAGAACAGTAAAACTGCCGGTTCATAGTGTCCAACAGGCACAATATTTTGGTGATCAGACATGTCATCATCATCAGGTGCACTGACTGCATGAGCTCCTGAAGACGCATGGTTGACTAATATCCCCTGCCCCTGTGAGCTGCTCTGTCTGCAGTCTGCAACCGCACTTCGGTGGATGTGGAGATGCTAGTGTCGGCGGCTGTGATGGCATTATTGTAAGTCCTCTGTCCACCCTGGTCACCAGATTGTTTTGTTTACTGAGAGTCTTTAATTAAACTCAGTGCTGGTTCCCAAGCCTCGCTAAGATTACAGCCGCAGTGTCAATTTTGGTTGATGAGATTGTCCCTGGTACAAATTTCTATTTCCTCCCTAACAGCACTGTCCCAGTATTTGGAGATCTGTGCCATGGTTCTGGTACATTCATACTCCATCATGTAATTCTGAGACAAACAGTTCTCAGTGACCACTGACTTGTTGGGATACATCAGTAGAGTATGCCTCTGGTGTTCCCAGCAATGATCTTTGACAGTACGCACTGTCTGTCCAATATATGTTTTCCCACATTGATATGGAAACTGGTATTCGCTGGCCTTCAGCAAACCAAGATCATATTTGACACTTTCTAATAATGCTCATGTTTTATTGGGCATGCAAAACACAGTTTTTATTCAATGCTTCTTTAATATGTGTTCAATTTTTCCCAATAGTGCAGCAGTATATAGTATAAAAGCAGTAGCCACCTCTTCCTCATTGGCTTCTTCCATCTTCACAGGTTGTACTGTTGTGTAGCGGAGAACTTGCCTAACCTGCCATTCTGGGTTGCATGTCATTATGGAAAACATATGTTGCACAAACAGTGCGCACCACCAAAGATTGTTGCTGATAACACCAGGGACACATTCAACTGATTTATCCCAACAAGTCACCAGTCACAGATCATTGTTCATCCAAGAATCGCATGATGGAGTATGAATGTGCCAGTATTTCAGCACAGACTCACTACTGGGAGAGCGACATTACAGCGGGTATAGAAGTTCGCAGCAGGGACAATCTCATGAACTGAGATTGTGGCTATAATCTTAGCAAGGCTTGGGAACCAGCACTGAGTTTAATTAAGAAGACTCTCAGCAAACAAATGGTCTGGTGACCAGGGCAGACAGAGAACTTATATCAATGCCATCACAGATGTCAATGCTAGCATCTCTGTGATGCATGGCCACAGAAGGAGCGGCTCATGGAGGGAGGGGATATTATTTGGCCAAATGCCCTAAGGAGCTTGGTTAGTCAGTACCCCTGACGTGGTGACATTTCTGGTAACCAAAACGTTGTGCCCATTGGACACTAAACCAGCAATAAACCTGTGGACTGTTCAGTCGACAAATATGGCATGGACTTTGAAAAATCACATCATATACTTCTACAGGGAGAGATGTATCGCAGCACGAAGAAATTCGACAAGCTGAGCAAGCAAAGATGCTGTTTGCTGAGTGCTCTTGCATTTTTGAAGAGATGTTCTGCCGAGGATGTGCCGAACTTTGCTATCATCACACATCACATCAATTCTGCAGCAGCTAGCAGAATGGAGAAGCAGGCTGGCCTTGCTTGGGTTTGTGAGACAGTGCACGTTACGCAACAGAGCCTAGAATATAATTCCTAAGAATTACTTAGACAACATTTACAACTGGCTAATCACTTTATTCCTGCACTTGGGATTGGATTGATGGTGTCACCTGACAGCTGATTCAGCCCATAGAAAGGCGACAGGATGTCAAATACCAAATTCTCATGTCTCTCTGACAAACCATCACTGGAGGCCCTGTGCAATACAATCTGATTGACATGGAGCCAAGTGACAAGGCAGTTTCGGTTCAGGAGGAGGAACTTAACTTTGCTCCTACCCCTAAGTACACACCGATTGCAAACATCGTCAGTGCAGTTGAAGAAGTTGTGTGTGACTACTGCCTGAAGCAGCTGAAGGAGTACATCGTGAAACCTGCTATGCTCTGATGAGAACTAAGACTACAAAGTCAAACATTACCAGCAGAGAGAGGGTGGCCATTCGGAACCTGAGAGTGCCCTGAGAGTGTTTTCTTACCTGCTGACAAAGGCGATGCGACTGTTGTTTTTTCCCACAAGGACTACATTGGGAAGATGCAGAGCCTGCTAGCTGACGGCTCCTACAGGAAGATCAATGTTGACCCAACAAAGAAGGTGGAGGAGAAAAGAGTAGGGCTCTTCTCAAGGACATGTATTTACCACAGGGTGTCACCAAGAAACTGTTACCTCAAGGACCTCTACCACCAAGACTTTGTGGACTTCCTAAAGTTCATGAAGATGGGTGCCATTGCGCCCCATTGCCAGCAACAGTATGGCACCTACATATTTGCTGGCAAAGTGGCTGGCGGAAATACTATCCCCTTACGTGGATAAATGTACTTATCATATTTGCAATTATGTGTATTTTGAAAAACACATTGACAACTTCAGGGTGAAAGACACAGATATCCTGGTGAGTTTTGACATTGTTTAATTATTCACCAGGGTACCTTTATGAGAGTCACTAGAAATTTGACAAGAAGACCACCAATCTCTTCAGGCATGTTCTGACCTCCTTGTATTTTCTTTATAATGGACAACACTATGAACAAATGGAAGGAGTTGCAATGGGCAGCCTACTCTCACCTATGGTCATGAATTTGTATAGGGTGAACTTTGAGGAGGAAGCCCTGGCATCATACAAATGGAAATGCACGTTTTTTTTCCATTATGTGGATGACATGTGTAGTGGCGTAGCAAGACAGCCACGCCACTCGGATGTAGCCGAAAGGCACGCGCTTAAACTCACGCAGGCTGGCGTGAGGTCTGAAACAGGATACGTAATGAATGCTATAAAGAAAAGTACGTAGCTTCTGGAATACTTAACTTTAATCCACATTTGTAGAACATCGCTCTTGATGATACATTAATAGAATCTCAATATCAATGGAATATGGCGCCTTGCTAGGTCGTAGCAAATGTAGCTGAAGGCTATGCTAACTATCGTCTCGGCAAATGAGAGCGTAGTTGTCAGTGAACCGTTCCTTGCAAAGTTGGCTGTACAACTGGGGCGAGTGCTAGTACATCTCTCTAGACCTGCCGTGTGGTGGCGCTCGGTCTGCTATCACTGACAGTGGCGACACGCGGGTCCGATGTATACTACCAGACCGCGGCCGATTTAAAAGCTACCACCTAGCAAGTGTGGTGTCTGGCGGTGACACCACATTCCTCCCCCGCAAATCGGCGAACGGTTGTGTTATAAGGCTTCCGCCCGCCGTGGGGAGGACCCCATGTTGACGTATGCGATGAGGTGGGGAGCCTAACAACAGGCGAGGCTGTGCCACCCGCACCCTGCCATTCGGTCCGAGGGGAGCTAGGAAACACCTGAAAACCTAGTCCAGGGTGCATGCCAACATGCGGTGTATGCGCCCGTAAAGAGACAGGAGGGGCCGTAGGGTTGACCTCCATCGCGTCGGGGTACCCGACGGGCGAAGACGACATCTGGTCCGGAGCGGGCAAGAGTTCCACGTCGAAGGACAGCTGGTCACGGGAAGCGATCGGCTGCGCGTAACCCAGGGAGGCGCCTGGCAGGTGCAGCGAAGCGTCCACTGCGGGCGGTGCCGGCGGGAGGACCGGTGGCGGCGCGTCGCCATGGGGCAAAATGGAAGGCAGCGTCGGTAACACCTGGGGATGAGGCGAGCCAGTAGATGGGTCCCCAGGGCGCTGACCGGACAGCACCGTGGCTGAAAGCAGACGGGGAGCGGCCGAACCCGTGCGACGACAGAGGCGCAGCTGATTGAGATGCTGACGCACCTCACCAGAGGCCCCCAAAACCAGATACATAGCGCGGCTGAGGCAGCGAAGAATGCGCCCTGTGAGCCAATGCCGTGAACCTCGATAGTTGCGATAGTATATAACGCCGCCTGGAGCAAAAGCAGGAGTCTGCCACTGCACAGGAACCTGATGCGGCGGATGTGGCAAAGACATCAAGGTCCGATGAAGACGACCGTGGAGCAACTCAGCCGGCAAGCGACCATCTCGGGGCTGAGAGCGATACGAGGACAAAAAGAGCAATAACGCGTCCTCCCGAGAATGCAACTCTTTCAGCTTCAACATCTGTGACTTGAAAGTCCGGACCAATCGTTCAGCGACACCGTTTGACTGAGGTGAGAACGGCGCGGATGTCAGTTGTTGAATACCATTGGCCTTGCAGAGTGACTGAAATTCTGCGGACATGAATTGTGGGCCATTGTCGGAAACAATAGTCTGTGGAAGACCTTCAATGCAAAAGATAGCGGATAACACTTGGATGGTGGCAGATGACGTCGTGGAAGACATCTTGACAACAAAAGGAAAATTACTGAAAGAATCGACCACAACCAACCATCGAGCATTCCAGAATGGACCAGCAAAATCTATGTGCAAGCGTTGCCAATGGGAAGTGGCTTTTGGCCATGCAAAGAATTTCCGCGGTGGTGCAGATTGTTGTTCGGCACACGCCATGCAAGAAGAGCACATATTCGTAATCGCAGCATCGATTCCGAACCAAGTACAGTGCTGACGAGCAAGTTGTTTTGTGCGCACTATACCCCAATGTCCTTGGTGGAGAAGCCATAATACAGAGGAGTGTAACGAACGTGGGACCACGACCCTGGACTGATCATTATCAGAACGCAACAGCAAAACACCACGTCGTACAAAAAGTCTCTCCTTGTGAGCAAAAAATCAGCGAACCATCGGATCCTCGATCCGTGATTTCGACAAGGGCCATTGCGTAGCAACAAAACGCAAAACGGTAGCAAGGACAGCGTCAGCAGCTGTGGCTGTAGCTATACGACGAAAATCAATCGGAAACGATTCGACCAAGTCATCGGTTTCCGAATCAATGAACATACAAGCAAGTTCGGAAGAATCGAATGCTCTATCCTCAGCAACAAGCAAACGGGACAACGCGTCGGCGTTTCCGTGCTTAGCAGTGGACCGATACAAGATATCGTAGCGGTACTGCGAGAGGAAAATAGACCAGTGAATGAATTTCTACGCTGTACGTGGAGGTACAGGCTTGTTCGGATGAAAAAGCGATGTCAAAGGTTTGTGGCCTGTGATGATGGTAAAGTGACGACCATACAAGAAATCATGAAACTTTGTAACACCAAATACGAGAGCCAAAGCTTCTTTCTCAATCTGTGAATAATTTCTTTGCGCAATGTCGACGCAAAGGCAATAGGGCAATCAAGCGAGCCATCTTTGTGCGCAAGCACAGCACCGATCCCAAAATCCGATGCATCGACCACCAACAAAAGGGGTTACTGGGGATCGAATGGTGTAAGGCAAGTATTGGAAAGCAACGCCTTTCAACTGGCGAAAGGCGCGTTCGCAGTCCGTCGTCCAGACGAACGAAACACCTTTACGGTGTAAGCGATGAAGTGGAGCTGAAATGGAAGAAGTGCGCGGCACAAATTTTTTATAATAATTAATTTTTCCCAGCACACTCTGGAGCTGCTTCAAATTCTGCGGCGAAGGCAAGTCTTGTATGGCACGGAGGTGCTCTGGACTCGGATGTATGCCTTGTGCATTGATTACATGGCCCAGATAGGGTAAGTCACGAGCAAAAAAACACACATTTGTCCTTCCGCAAGCGAAGACCATTTTGGCGCAAGACCTGAAATAATGTTCAGAGGTTGGCTAAATGTTCTTCCTCCGTCTTTCCGGAGATCACAATATCGTCCAGACAGTTTGCTGCAGTAGGGACCGAGGCACAAACAGTTTGTAGATATTGCTGAAACAATGCAGGGGCGGATGCACACCCGAATGGCAGTCTTTTGAATCGGTACAAACCAAGATGCGTGTTAAGCACTAAAACTCGCTGGGATTCTTCGTCCACCGGTATTTGCAAGTACGCATCTGCTAGGTCCAACTTCGAAAAATATTTACCCGGGCACAGTTTGTCAAAAAGATCTTCCGGGCGGGGTAAAGGGAAAGTTGCAATCACTAGTTGTGGATTCACTGTTGCCTTGAAGTCCACACAAAGTCTCAATTTTCCGGAAGGTTTTGGCAAAATTACTAAGGGTGATGCCCAGAGAGAAGCCTCCACACGTTCAATCACACCTTGTGATTCCAATTCGTGTAATGTTCTTGCGACCTCATCACGCAATGCGTGGGGAACATTGCGCCCTCTGAAAAATTTCGGTTACGCGTTTACTTTCAGTTCCAAATGTGCTGTATAGTTCGTTGCGCAACCGAGGCCCGGTGCAAAAATGTCTGCAAATTCTTCACATAGACGAGAAACAGTGGCGGACGGCACAGTCTGGTTCACTGATAGGACCTGATTGACTATAGACAAGTTAAACAACTGAAATAAATCTAAACCAAATTAGTTCACTGCAGAAGAAGAACGAAGTACGTAAAATGACACAAGTTTTGTTGGTCCCTTGTATGTTGCAAGAAGGCTGCACTGTCCTAACACAGGGATATTCTGACCTGAATAACTATTTAACGTAACATTTGCGGCACGCAAGGGAGGTGTGCCCAGTTGTTTGTACGTGTCTTTATTGATCAATGAAACTGCAGCTCTGGTATCGAGCTGGAAAGGGATCACGTTGCCATTAATGTCCAAGTCTACAAAAAGTTTATTGTCCTGCTGACGACAAGAGTGACTGTCTCGTGCAATTTGAACAGACACTGGTACAGAATCACTTGCTAATTGACGTGATTTCCGGCGACGTCGACGCACACTTTTTGTGGGACGCACACAGTCACTTTGAGAGAGAGTGGCACTGGGCGGAGTGGAATTAACTACATGAATTTCCATGGGCGAAGGTTCACGAGCCTGAGTATTCTTGGTTCGATTCCGGTGTGAAGCAAAGGGCCTGGAATGGTTTTTAGTGTCTGATCTAAGCTTTTTCTGGCAAACACTCTGAACATGTCCTTTTTTATTACAGAAAAAGCAAATAGCTTGGCGTGACGGGCAATTCTCATGCGAATGTCTAGTAGCACACCGTGGGCATGATTTCACCGCATTTGCTTGCTGCCGCGGTACACGTGGTTGAGATCGTGGCGGCAGCTGCGCGGACGGGCGCGAGGGCTGTTTACCGTTCCGTGCAGCTCGCCCGGCGGGCCGATTAATGTGACACACAGCTGGCGAAGTTTCAAATGATTCCTGAGCAAAGTCAAGTGTGTCTTGCCTATCCAATATGTCCATCACTTGTTGAAGGGAGGGATTGACTAGTTTCAAAATTTGCTCCCGTATACAAACATCAGAACCATTCTGTGCAATTGCATCACGCACCATAGTATCTGAATAAGGGAGGCCACATTCACACTCAAAAGCACAATCCCTTGTAAGGCCTTGCAAAGTTGCAACCCACTCCCAATTAGTTTGACCGGCCATACGTTTTGTACTAAAGAACGTATACCTTTTTCCAACTACATTGACTGATTCCTTGAAATATGCATCTAATGCAGACAAAATTTCTTCGTAGGACAGAGTTGCTACGTCGCGGCGGGGAAATAATTTCACTATCACATGGTACGTCTGCGCCCCTACACATGATAATAAGTGAGGCTGCCGCTCATTACCTTGAATTCTGTAGGCGGCGAGATGGAATCCAAATTGGCGTGACCACTCCGTCCAGCTTTCCATCGCCGCATCAAATGGCCGAAAAGGTGGTGCAACTGCGTGTTGTGGCTGCGGTAGCAGTGGAGCGACGGCTGCCGCATCGTTTTGCATTGCACGTTGACCCTGGACGAGCTGTCCAAGGGCATCCAATAACGCCTGTGTCTGCTGATTCTGCAAGCGATAAAATTGAGACAGTACATCTGGAGATTGCGGCGAAGCCATGACACAAGCAATTTAGGGCAATACGAACGCTAAATCCACTTTTAAGCCTCGTCGCCAACTGTAGTGGCGTAGCAAGACAGCCACGCCACTCGGAGGTAGCCGAAAGGCACGCGCTTAAACTCACGCAGGCTGGCGTGAGGTCTGAAACAGGATACGTAATGAATGCTATAAAGAAAAGTACGTAGCTTCTGGAATATTTGACTCTAATCCACATTTGTAGAACATCGCTCTTGATGATACATTAATAGAATCTCAATATCAATGGAATACGGCACCTTGCTAGGTCATAGCAAATGTAGCTGAAGGCTATGCTAACTATCGTCTCGGCAAATGAGAGCGTAGTTGTCAGTGAACCGTTCCTTGCAAAGTCGGCTGTACAACTGGGGCGAGTGCTAGTACGTCTCTCTAGACCTGCCGTGTGGTGGCGCTCGGTCTGCGATCACTGACAGTGGCGACACGCTGGTCCGACGTATACTACCGGACCGCGGCCGATTTAAAAGCTACCACCTAGCAAATGTGGTGTCTGGCGGTGACACGACAACATGTTCATCATCTGGCTCCATAGAAGGGACAAATTCCTTGGCTCCCTTCCACCTTTGAACTCCGTACACACCAACATAAAATTCACCATGGAGACTGAAGCAGAAGGAAGACTGCAATTCCTGGACATCATGGTCAAGAGAAGAGCTGATGGCGCACTGGACCATGGTATGTATTGGAAGGAAATGCATACAGACTTGTCTTTTCACGGAGAGAGCCACCACCCTTTGCAGAGGAATTGGGTGCTATAAACGCTAGTACACAGGGCATGCACCATTTACGATGCAGAGAGTCTGTGCCAGGAGGTGGAACACCTCAAATGGTATTTAAAAAAATGGATATCCAGAATGGCAGACAGGCTTATAGGAGATTCCATGTCAATGTGGGAAGACATATATTGGACTGACAGTGCGCACCGTCGAATATCATTGCCGAGAACACCAGGGACATGCTTGACTGATGTATCCCAACAAGCCAGCAGTTGCAGAGCACTGTTTGTCTGAGAATCACATATCAAGATCTTGGCACAGATTTCCAAATACTGGGACAGCGGCATTAGAGAGCCCACAGAAATTCATACCAGGGGTGAACTCATCGACCAAGATTGAGACTGCAGCTATAATCTTAGCAAGGCTTGGCAACCAGCACTGAGTTTAATTAAGAAGACTCTCAGCAAACAAAACAATCTGGTGATCAGGGGAGGGAGAAAAACTTACAACGCCATCACAGGTGCCGATGTTAGCGTCCCCACGTCCACTGCCTGTTTAAAATTATGAACGAACAGTATACCTGTGTACTTTTTGATAGATGATATTGTTATTTTCATTGAACGTGAGTTACTTCTTATTGTGAGAAAAAGTTACTGTCCCTGAATTGTAAGACTGGATGTCAGTATACTCCCACAGCAGCATTCAGGTTATTTTAGCAATCAGAAATGGAGAACATACATTTTCAATGATTAATTACACCAGCTAATGAATGTAGAATTATCTGTTCTAATTATTACTAATATGAATTGCAAGTGTGGTTAGTTCACAGTCATATACTGAGAATTTTGAAGTTTATTAATTTTTTCTCATGTCATGATTAAGACAGGGAATGTTACACCTATCATCTTGTCCCTCCTTCTTGTCAATGTCTTCTACATGTTCCTCTCATTTCAAATTCTGTGGAGAACCTCTTTTCTTATTTTGTCTGTCGACCCAATTTTCAACATTTTTTTCTTTAGCGCCATGTATCAGACACTTCAGTTCTCTTCTTTTCCAGTTTTCCCACAATCCATGTCACATTCCATAGAATTATGTGCCATGAATGTACATATCCACAAATTTCTTCCTGAAATTATGGTTGATACTTGATGATAGTAGGTTTATTTTTCCCAAGTATGCCCTCTTTGCCTCTGCTAGTTTGTTTTTATGCTGACCATTCTTCATCCATCATCTGTTACTTTGCTTCCAAGGTAGCAGAATTCCTTAAATTCCTGTGCTTTGTGGTCTCTAATTTTGATGTTAAATTTGTTGCTAATCTCATTTCTGCTGGATCCCATTATGTTTATCTTTCATCAGTTTACTCTCAATCTGTAGTGTGTGTTTATTAGACTGCTCATTCCATTCAACAAACTTGCAGCTCTTCCTTCTTTCACTGGAGGTAGCAGTATCATATGATTGATATCCTTTCACTCTGATTTTTAATTCCACTCCTGAATCTCTCTTTTTGCTGCTTCTTCCATGCATTGCATAGTAGGGGACAAAAAATTGTATCTCTGACTTACACCCTTTCTAATCCATGTGCTTTGTTCTTGGTCTTTCAATCTTATTGCTTCCCCTTGATTCTTGTACATATTGTAAATTACCCATCTTTCTCTACAGTCCTCTCAAAATTTTGAACATCTTACATCATTTACACTGCTGAATGCTTTTTCTATATCAGAAAGTCCTATGAGCACCATTTTACATTGTTGAAATTATTTAATTGGATAGATAAAAAATCTACTCACCAAGCAGCGGCAGAATACAAACATAAAAGACTGTTGTGATTGGCAAGCTTCCAGAGGCAGAGGCTCTTTCTTCAGGAAGAAGGGGAAGGAAGAAGGGTGAAGCAAAAGGACCAAAGAGGCCTAGGAAAAGGGGTATGTTTTGGAAAGTCACCCAGAACTGTGGGTCACGGGAGACTTACCATATGGGATGAGAATGAAATTCTGTATGAAACTTAACTTAGCTCATAACTCATAAAGCTTGACGGCTTATGGTCAGGCAAAACAGAGGTTGCATTTCAGAGCCTCATTTGGGGCAAATTATATTAAATTGAGAATACAATCCCACCACTGCTAACGATTAGCCATAAATTTATCATGCATTGCACTATGCACAGTATTTTTCCCACGCATAGTGATGTAAATTCTATATATTCAGTTTGTGAGGTTAATATACATTACGAAAAGGGATTTGACCAAGGCTAGTGTCTCAAAGGATACAATAATGTAAGAAATGAAAGACTGAATTTATATTCTTGAACATAATTTACTGACTTCCAACTAAGAGAATAATATTTATAGTTCCAAAGGATTAACTTATTTCAGTGCTCCAAAAGATTATTGTGAGAAGTATAACCGTCTCCAAATCAAACCCTCAGGCATGAAAAGCATTCAAATAAATTGTACATTCACTCTCAAAGGAATAGGATTATTATTTTGCATAAGGTTCACATTATTGTTGTATCACTAGTATTATTTTAACAGGAATGGATAATAAAAGCTTAGAAAGCGAAGATTATGCACCAGTCCTAATTAGCGCACAGTGCAAAACAATATTGTACTGTTTTTCTACGGGAGTTATTCAAACTGTCAAATGTTGGCACACATGTGGCAATGAACCATTGGTTGAATTATGAAAATAAAATGAAGATACTTGGCCTGACCATGAAAGAATGTGTATTTTAGATTAAAAAAAGTACTTATATTTTACGGATTACCCTTCTGAGTCAATGCAGGTGTCCAAATCTTCTTCCAGAGAAAATGTCCTGTTCATCAAATGAATTTTTGAAGGGTTGCAGAATAACTTTCTAAAACTGTCATAACTTGTTCATTTGAATTAAAACTATGACCAATCAAATATTTCTTTATTTTTCAAACAGATGTAAGTTAAAGGGCACCTAATCTGATGAGTAGGATAGGATAGATGCATTTGCTCTGAAGAGGGGTTTAATTTTTCTGTTACAATCTTCACCACCGTTCATTGGTGTTTTCATCCAATTGGTATTGGTAAGTTGTGCAATATTTACAGGTTACATTATCGCCCTTTGCAAAATAATCAAAATATCTGAAAATGCTGACTGTGACCATTCTGATGGATGAATGCAACTTCACCTTTTTTAGCGAAGTATCACTGGATTCCACCCAGTGCTCTGATTTTTTATTGCTATTTAGTTTCAGACATAAGATGGTAGAGCCATATCTCACCCAAAATAACAGACTGACGGCTCTTATCAATTGTATTCATTTTAGAATGATATAAACATTTTGGTTAGTATCCAAAAAATGTGATACCTATTCTGTGTAAAGCGTTTTTAGGGTTAATTCTTTACGTATAGCACACCATGCTCTCCTCTTCTCTTATATACCTAGGGTATCAGCTGTTTCATACATTATTGACCAGTTGTCAAATTCCATGCACTTTCTTGATGTTTTCAGTGGTGGTTGGAGTTCATGTTGATCATCTTCAAGAGAAATATGATCGAAAGCCACATGTTTTTAACTAATGAAAATGAAGAAATACATTCCTTATAAACATGCACTAGCTTCAGATGAAATTTTGTTAGCAATAATCTGACCAAAATGGAGAATTTTGTGATGATACAATAATCCAGTAATTTCAATAGAACACACAAAAAACTGCCTTAGAAAGCAGTATACACATTATGTCCTCATAAACAAATTGTTTGTTTTTGCATAACATGCACCACCATAACAATAACTAAATAAGACTGTGCCAGACTGAGGGACTTCTGCCTTGCCTTGTATGTGCTCAAGGACACATTACTGTAGAACTCCACGAGCTGCCAAAATCCTAGTACTGGTCCAGGCACATATCAAATAGAGTCTCATGAACTAGGTCCTTCATAAAGCTCCAGAAGAAGTATATTGGTGCCAACCTGATGACTGAGCTGGCCATGGAGGGGGGCAAGCAGATTAAGTAATCATTGTACAAAACTGTACATGCCTGATGTTGGGATGTGATGATGATGATGATTAGTGTTTTTTTCTACTCCTAACATCAGGCATGTCACATCATTTTAATAATACATAAGCTGACAAATTCTCAGTAACTCTGGACAGACATGTAGAAGGAATATTTTGTAGATGTCTCTTTTGAAAAGGATGTAAGATGAACATAAATATGTGCCAGATCAGAACTCAAACTTGGATTTCTTGTTTATCGCAAACAGTTGTCTTAACCATTTCGGTTATCCGAGCACACCTCCAGCACCAATACAAACTTATCTCATGTAATCACAGCTCTTATTCTCACACAATTAGTGATTTCCACTGAGAGACAAACAAATATTATATCCATATACGAGGGTTGGAACTTTAATAGTGGCAACTATTTATTTACAGCTTGTACTAAAGTTTTACTGATCTTCAGAGTAGTCACCAGCATTGTGTATAACCTGTTGCCAGTGATGTGGAAGTAATAGGATACTCTTAGCAGTGCCAGTAAGTTGACAGTTCGAGCGGCGTGATCTATTGCCCGACGAATTTGTAGCAGTTCTGAAGCGAATGCCATGAAGTGTTTCCTTCAGTTTGGAGACTGAGTTGAACTCAAGAGGGCTTAAGCCAGGGGAGTGCAGTAGGTGGTATAGCACTTAGCACCCCCATCAGTCAAACAAATCAGTAACAGCTTGCACTGTATGTACTTGACCATTGTCCTGCAAAATGATGGCCAGGTCCTGAAGAAAGTGTCATCACTTCTGTCTTTAAGCTGGTCATAGGTTGTGTTCCAAAAATGAACAGCACACATCCTGTGTCTATTTCTTTTCCCCCCTGTCTATCTCCTACCTCCGCCTCTCTTTCACCACCTCCACCTCCTGTCATCACCCAAAATTCACAGAGGGTAGATTTGGATTCAGTACTAAGGCCCTTGGAATAAAAGTCTACAGTTTCAATGACTCCAAAATCTCACATAAGAATGTAGGTAGAACAATAACCACAGGTTTGTATGCTGGAGTATGCCTTACCTGGAGAATGGCTGAATCATGTTTTATCATGATAAAGCACTTGCACTCACAGTAGGCTGTACACTAGGTTTTTTATGTTTTTGTAAGCTAGAGCTCAAATCCACTCTGATGCTGGTTCCCCAACAGCATCGTTTTGAATGGATTCTAGAACTTCCTAAGTTGATGAAAATCATTGTCCCCTTTTGTTTGAAATACAGGATAAAAAAGAAGTCATTAGGCAACAAATGCAGTGAATACAGGCAATGAGACATTAATCTGATGTTACTCCACATCAAATAATTAATTACATTAGATCGCAGGTACACTATATAGTGGACCATTAAATGCAAACATTCCAAATGGAAAAGATAATGAACTTTTTGGACTGTCATTATGAAGAAAGATGCAGTGTTTTCAGTTAATTTTCCTAATTTTATCAATGACCTGTGGCAAACCACCTCTAGCAATGGTCATGACATGTCCAATGCAACCTCAGAACAAGCAATCATTTTCTTGGAATGTGCTTTGGAAACAGATTACCTTTGTTGATCTTGCAACACCCATCTGTTGACTGCTGTTTAGTATCCAGCTTGTAGTAATCTACCCAAGTGTTGTCTCCTGTTATGATGTATATAGATTACACATTTCTTGACTGAATATTTTGAGAATTTCCTTGCACTAGGTAATACACACCTGTTTTGTATCTAGATCAAGTTGGGTGAATTCTATAGGAATATACATCTTTCGCAGCTAAATGTTTATGCAGAATGAAATGTATTCAGTCTTTGATATACCTAAGAATACATCACAGTAAGTCAAATGCTGATCCTCTTTACCTGCTTTGTGCACAGTAAAAATGTTTTTTCATCACTGATGGATGCAGAAACCACAATAACTTTCTGCTAACCTATTCTAAATAGTGTTGTCTGAAGGTGATCGATTATGACATGAGACATTGTTGCTGAGTTAGGTTTCCAAGAAAATTTTAAAAAGTGACTCAATGAAAAATTTTGTGAGAAATCTGTTTTTCACCAAACTGTTCCTTTAAAACACTCATTATAAAATTAATAAACTACAGAGCTAATTTCTAAGCTGCCATTGTTTTAACAATAACAAATTTTAAAACACAACTAATGTCACATCCCAACAGCACCATCTAGTGGTTGTAAAAACTGAAGTTTACATGCTTGTTTGCTTACTTCTGATAAATACAATATTCCATTGTCGCTGTTATTCTGATAACAATGCACTGCGGCGACTACAGCATTACTAAACATGTAAGGTAAATTCGCAACGGCGAGTAATGACTACCATCAGCTGTAGAATGGAATGACGAGAATGAAAATTTGTGCCAGACCATGACTCAAACCCAGGTTACCTGCTTATCGTGAGTGGTCGCCTTACCATTTGGCTATCAGTGCACGACGCATGGCCAGACCCAAACTTCCGTATGTCATCAACCATATGTCTACTATCTGTACTCACACATCCATTATGTGTATTCCCGTGCAGATCAGACGTTGTGCTTGAAAGTCACATGCCCAGTATCGGCAGAATAATACAATATTTCAGTGTTGGTGTCATTCTGACAACGACGCACTGCGGCAACCACAGCCATTACTAAACACAATTGTGAATTCATCACATGCGTTTAGTAACAGCTGTCATCGCTGCAGTGCATCATCATCAGAATAACGCCGACACTGGAATGTCATATTTATCTACCAATACCGGGCATGCGATTTTGAAGCACAACGTCTGATCTATACGGGAATACACATAATGAATGTGTGAGTATAGATAGTAGACATCTGGTTGACTACATATGGATATTTGAGTGTGACCGTGAGTAGTGCACAGATATCCAAATGGTAAGGTGACCACTTGTGATAAGTGGGAAATCCGGGTTTGAGCCCCAGTCCAGCACAAATTTTCATTGCCATCATACCATTCTACAGCTGATGGTAGTCATTATTCGCAATTGTGAATTCATCTTATGTAGTTCTGATAAGGTGGCCTCAGGCTTGCAAACACTATTTACCTTTACAACTGATGGTTCATTAACAAGAGAAAGAATGCTACCGTGCAAATCTATTTGCAAGAGTTGCAACCTTCACCAAGAACTGAGAATTACTGAGTGTTTATGTTTGCTGGTGTTCAAGGGAAAACCTGGTGCACGATGTGCCTGAGTATCTGCAGTAGGTCATTGTGGAGTGCAATTGTCACTGGTTTCACCAGTAATTTTGCATTTGTTTTTTGGCTGAATAGATGGCTTTAAAATATTTGTACATTTGTAATATTTCATCTTCAACAGATTGTTTTTGATAAAGGATCAACTTTGCAGGTTGGAAGGTAACCCAAGCACTGGTTGTGGGGTTCTGAATCCAGACACTTCTGCATCCACTTTCCAGCCCAGCCTGGCCATGGAAGATACAGAAACTTTATTAAATGGTATGGGGGGAAAAAAAACCACATGTGAAGGGAACTTCTTATTAAAGTGAGAATTTCTCCTTTTTTTCAAACTTTTACAGATCCTAGCAGGTTGGCTATATCTTAACAGCATGAAGCTGTTACCTGACTGCTAGCATGCTGTAACCATTCAAATGTATTACATTGTACTTTCTGCTACATGTTTAACTTGTGGCAATGTTAGGCAATAGAAGACAAAAACCTGCCCTTGTACAGAGCTACAAGTTATGTGCAGGTTTTGATTGCAAAGGTGAATAGTAACATAAACAAAATACCGCTGAAAGGTGTTTGAATTTATACTACTGTTCACTTACATAATCAAGGCATCCACATAATCAAACAGTATTAAAATAGTTTTTTTTTGTCTTCTGCTGTGACAGAGTCACAGGTAACAGGTCATACAAACAATACATGCATGCCTTACTAATATGTTGATTGCCACAGGGCCGGCAGCAGCCACAGCAGAACCTCATTGCGGAAGCCACGTGCCCACCAGCCTGGCAGTGAAACATTCATCATTATCTATTCGACAATTGACATGTTAACTGACATACACCCACTTGATGGAGGTATAAATAAATGTGACAAGTTACAGCAATTTGTATTTTCAATTGATGTTCAAAACAGTTAGGGTCAAGACTAACCTAAAATGTTAGCATCAAAAGATAAGGTTGAACATATAACCATGTGATCACCTCCATCAATGTGACACACCTCCATCAGCCATTGTCCCTTCCCACACATTTGACAATGTCGACTGTCTGCTCATACGATGAAATGGTGGTTGTTATGCAAAAATGAGTTAAGTGGAGTACACCACCAATGGGTTGCAAAGGGAAGTTCAGTGGATTTTTTTTTCTAATTTTTACTTCAAACTGCATCTTTTTCTAATTTTCACTTAACTTATCATGCCTTATTAAAATGTACTGTGGCACACTGAGAATTTATTTTGTGCTGTTCATAATGTGTACCTGGAACACCTATACTCTTCAAAGCTGTTCTTACGAGCTCTATGCAATATAGTAGATGTGTGTTAGGGAATTACCTGCATTTTTTTTTTTTTTTAATGTATACAGTCAAATGTACACAGAAGATAACCCCAGCTAGAAGAGGGTTTTTATGGTTATCTATGAGTGATTGTACATTCACTAGAAAAAGAAAACTATTTTAGTTCAATAACTGCAATAAGATCAAACAGATATGTACCAACAACGGATGAGAAGGTATAATAGAAGTGTTATTGCTATAATCACAATAGTCACTATTCTGTACAAGAAGGTCAACACTTTTTTTTTGCAAAGTATTCATCCTTTATCCTGCAAGATCTTCCTCTGAAAGTCAGAGCCTATGCATAGCCTTCATTACTAACATCAGCTTCAGCAGATTGACAGTATCCAAATAAAAGAACTTTGTAACAATTATCAGATGTCACAGTTGCAATTGGCTTTACTGTTAGTAAGCAATTATGTTAACATTTTTGCTAACTGATGGTGGCTGTATTTTGTAATCTAATAATAAATTCTCTATGGAATCTCAATGGTTCTACGTTTGTATCTCTTGGCAAATTTGAAAATACCTGCTTAAAGTTCATGAGAATTTTGGTTTTCATAAAATTATTAAGTGTTTTTGTTGTTCTTAATTGTCATTTGTAATATAGAGAATGTTAGTTCAATCTTGGTTTGGGTCTTCCACTCTAAGCATTCACACTTGTCGGACATTCTGAGAAAACAGTTACAACTGTATGAAACAATAGAGTTGGATTAAATGAGTGCTCAACTTACAAGTTTGTTTTGATAGGAAACCATATTTCAACATATTCACACTACTGGAATTTATACTGAAGCCATTCAGGTTCTGTATTGTGATATGTCCAACAACTTTTTAAAAAAAGTACTCTGTGAATGAAGTCAATGGAACGATGTCATTTTAGATAGTAGTACACTTTCAATTGAATGTGGTCCCGAGCCTGCATCGAAAATCAAAAACCATGGGTGATACTAAATACACTTGTTCTTATTGGAAACTGCTGTTTACTGTATTTGCAAAACATATTACACATAAAATTTGAGAACCCATTGCATTACGTGTGCCTTATTGAAAAGCTGTCAACTTACTTATGAACTTACACTTAACACACACAGTATTTTGTATTACTTTTGAAAAACAATGTTTCCATTTTTTTTCGTTTCACATTCACTTTTTCGCTGATGAAAGCACTCATTTTCCAGAGTACCCACCAATTTTTTTCCTGCATGCTCAAACAACAGATCAGCACATTTCAGGGTATGCTTGATAAAAGGGTCTCTAATAATCTTGTCTTTGTTATCCTCCTAAACCAAGCACATGTTCGCTGCTGATACACCCATATTATTTAACTGCCCAAATCCCAGTCAGTAGTGTTGTTACTAACCACTTGCAAATTCTTATATCATCAATGTCTTCACAACCAGATATGTGTTTTACAAGATCAATCAGACAAGCAGCAGTATCACATTTCAGTGTGTGCAGTTTTTTCGATTTGCCAACAATGAATGACATCAATTTTTATTCACCCATTGAATTAGTGCAGAAAAGAAGAGCTTTGTTAACTATGCTTATGTCTGGTATCATACACTTTGGTCGGAATGTTTGTATGGTCCAGCACTCCCAGGATGGTCCTATTAAATAAGCTGTATAAAATCTGCTGCAGTAGAAAATTATTCTGTTAGAGGCATCTGAAGACTTCATCACAAAAAACTAGCTGCATTTTTGTTCAAACGAGGTTTCTATCCCTAAACAGCAATTTGGATACAGAGTTAATATTATCATGCTTGATACAGTCACGTTGTTTCAATATCCAGGTGTGACACCTTAAAGTGATATGAAATGGAATGAGCACATGAGGATTGTGGCAGGAAAGGCGAATGGTTGACTTCGGTTTATTAGGAGAATTTTAGCTCCTCCCGAACAGGCCATGAAGGCCCAAAGGTACCGACCAACCGCCGTGTCATCCCTAGTCCACAAGCGTCACTGGACGCGGATATGGAGGGGCATGTGATCAGCACACAGAGCTCCCAGCCGTATGTCTGTTTCACAGCACTTAACATCAGTGATCTGACGGTAACCGGTGTTACCACTGCGGCAAGGCCGTTGGCTGGTTCATCTGTACAGGAGACTGCATATAGGACACTAGTGCCACCTATTCTTGAGTGCTGCTAGAGTGTTTGGGATCCGTACCAGACTGGATTGAAGGAAAGCATCAGTGCAATTCGGAGGTGGGTGCTAAATTTGTTACTGGCAGGTCTGAACAACACGTAGGTGTTACAGACAACAACAAGGGCAAATACAATGAAAATTGGGAACAAACATGTTTGAAACACCAAAACACGGTTATGTTTTGTAAATAGTGTGATAATGTGACCTCCATGTGACCAGATGAGAGGAAACATTCATGCCAACTAAAAACGCAAACTGTAAGTAATCACTTATTTACATAAATAGCGAGAAGTGAACTGTTTTATAATCTTAGAATAATATATATCAAAACAAAAGTGTATCAGACTATATAATTATAGATCTCACTGATGAAGCCATAAAGTGCAAAATGCAAAACACATCTAGGAGAATAAAATACAGTGCAGCATGAGAAAGCATTTTTTTTATTTTTATTTACAAAACCAATACTTCTGTGCCTGCTGTGGAAGATAGCTACACAAATGAACTCATTACAAACACGCTTTGGGAACTCAAATAGGAATCCTTGCAGGGAAGGTGACATTCCTTTCAAGGAAACAATTTAGAGAACCAGCATTTGATGCCAACTGCAGAACGATTCTACTGCCTACAACATACGTCGAGTTTAAGGATCAAGAAGATAATATACGAGAAATTACGGCTCATACAAAGGCGTATAGACAATCATTTTTCCCTCACTCTACCTACGAGAGGAACTGGAGAGGAAATGACTAGTAATGGTACAGGGTATCCTCTGTCATGCACTGTATGGTGGACTGTGGAGTTTCTATGTAGCTGTAGATTTCTCGAATCCAATAGCAATGGTGAAAATGAGTCACTCATCCTGATGAAGTATAAAATTTCCCTTCAGTCTTCATAGTTTCTTGGAAATCTCCTTCCTCTATTAACATCGGACCTGATATGGGAGTTCTTTATGCTCTTTTCTACTGAAACCTCAAGTGCAGCATGTCAACTAGTCACTTAGTTTGAAGTTTAAAGGCACTTAGATTGCACACGCGAGCTTAGCTGTCAGCTGTGGTTGCTAATTTAACTGCTTTTCTTGAATCCTCTATGTATGTCTATGCCATAATCCTGAAAGCCTTACAACAGATTCGCCCTTTTCTTACTTATCTAAAGAGAACAACCCCATTAGAAAAGCTAAACCTTTTTAAGTGTGTAGAAAATTAACCCAAGTTATTAACAAATTATAGAAAAAGGCAGCATCAAATTTTGTAAAAAAGGTATCCAACTGGTGTACTGAAAATAACACACTGACTATAGAAGGTGTAGCAAGAAATTTGGAAAACAACAGGAAACTGCTTATATGACTATTATAAATAAGTTTCTCAGGAATATTATGTTGGACAACACCGAACATTAAGAGTGGCTCTGAGGGAATAAATTTTTAATCTATGACAGATTGACTGTCCTGCACTTGTTGCCTAGATACAGTTTTGCCAGTTTTTATGTCATCCAGTGCCCACATTTGGCAACATTCAAGGTAAAGGTTGGTTTATTAACATGTCAACTACCACTTACGTACACAGTGGAGGTTCACACATGGCGCTGTGTGTTTAGTACAGTATATATGAGGGGAGGTAGAAAAGTCTTTAGCCTAACATATACAGAATGACAGAAATTTCATAATACCAACTTATTTTTCAATATAATACTCTTGTACACTAATACACGTTCACAAAACTTCTGCAAACCATTCAAATAAAAGGTCTTCGATTTTGAGTCAAGCCAAGCATTCACAGCATCATCATCGTCAAATAGTCATCCTTTGAGATCTTTGTTTGGGAAAAGAAAAATGTCTGATGGAGCCAAATATGGAGAATTTGGTAGATCACATAATTCAAACCCACAGTCATGCAGAGTTGCGAGGCTTCACGCACTGGTGCGTTGTCCTGATGCAAAAGAACTCCATGCGCCAATTTTCCACGCCTTTTCTTCTTTCTCTCTTCTCTCAAAAGGCGCAATAGTATGATGCATTGATAGTTATGACGTTTTGCAAGTAATCCACCATAATTATTCCTTCTACATCCCAGAAGACCGATGCCATCTGCCTAATTTTTGCGCCAGGAATTTTTTTAGGGTAGGGGATGAAGGATGTTTCCATTGTTGTGACAGTTGTTTTGTCTCAGGATCAAAGTGGTGAAACCACGTTTCATCCACTGTCACATACCTTGCAAGAAATCCGTCTCCATCCACTTCAAATTGGATTTCTTCACAACACTACACATGATCCCATCTCTGATCTGGAATCAAGTCTTTTGGGACCCACCGAGATGAAACTTCGTGCATTTCCAAAATATCCACGACAATGCCACGAGCACGCCCATGGCGTCGGGTTGGGCTGTTGTGGGGGAAGAGACCAGACAACGAAGTGGAGGCTGTGCCCTTTCAAAGGGACCATCCTGGCATTTTCCTGGAGTGATTTAAGGAAATCGTGCAAAACCTAAATCAGAACTGTCGGATGTGGGATTGAACCGTTGTCTTCCCGAATGCAAGTCCAGTGTGGACCACTGGGACACCTCGATCAGTACGCCCATGGGAGATTCCAAATGTAGTTCCAGTGTGCTGCAAAATTGTTCGAGGATCCTGCAAAATCATATCATGAGTTGCAGACACCGTTTCATCCGTGGCAACGACAGGCCTTCCACTCTCTGGTGCATCTTCCACACTCGTTCTACCACATTTGAAGTCGGACACCTAGTTTTTCACTGGTGCATAAGATGGAGCACTGTCCTCAAGTGTATTCCCATGTCCTTCGCAATTTCCTTGGGCGTCATTCCCTTCAAATGAAGATATTCAATCACAGAGCAGTTCCTGATATTTGCAAATTTGCTTACACTACGGTATACAAAGCATCATAGTGACAAAACTAACGAAGCTGGAGCTGAAATTTGACTTGCGTACCCACAAAGGGCACCATAAAAGTAGGTGGTGCAGTTTTTGAGAGATATTTTGCTAACTATCTCGGGCTACAAACTTTTCAACAGCCACTCGTGATGCAGCACTGTGTGTTAATTTTTGACACCACTCCACATGAAACCAGGTACAACTTTTTGAATTTTATTTTTGCAGGTGTACAAAAAACCACAACATATGGTACCAAACAGAGTGGATCATGTGGCCACTGTCAGGCACCTGGTTTCTGGCTTGAAAGTCTGCTGTCAGTCCCATGGTAGTCAATGTGCTCCATTTATTTAAGTGAATAGCATCCATATTCCAGATTTGTAATTATTTTCATCAAAGATGACCATAATGTTGGTGTCTAAGTAAAGAGCTACTACTTTATTTGCTGATATTTGTAAGTGTCATAAGGGGACTGATGACATGTTAAGTCCCATAGTGCTTAGAGCCATTTTGTAAGTGTGGTAAGCCTATTATTTTTCCAGTGTAATATGTTTGTGATTGGGCTTTCTTCAATGTTATTTGAAACTTATGGTATTTATTGTCAACTCTTTAAGTGGTATTTGTTGGAGGTTTAACACAGTAAGACAGGTTTTAAATTTGGAAACTGTCTATGTCATGTTGCAGTTTAATTAATGGTGCACTAATTATCCAAATATACTCATGGTGCACTAATTACCCAACTGTAGTCATATAGTATTTAAGAACAGCAACACTTCAGCAACTTTCAACGAATTTTATACATAATTTCAAACCGTTATAGAACTTTTTCTCACTGACAATCCATGGATGGAAGTAAGTTTATGACTTACTACATTTCTGCTGTTTGTGCAGTAAGATTTCAACATCAGGCAAGACATTTTCATTGGGCTGCGAATGGCAGCTTCACACGTCTATCTCAACCAGGACATAATGTGACACTGAAAATGTCTATGGCAATGCTTCAGCACTGTCGCATCTCTACAGAAGACAATTGTTTCTGTAGCAGCTGTTTACACTCGAACTGAAAGCTGCAACAGCTTCCCTGTCTTGACTAATTGCATTTGCAACATTTTGCAGGCAGTACCAGCAAAATCATACTGTACAACACACAGTTCATGAGGTACATCAAATGCTGACATGTATGTTTCATACATGAGAATTTGATACTATGAAGAATACAGGGGTGGGGGCATAGTGCTACTTGTTCAGAACTAGTCTGCTTTATCAGAAATGTTTGGAATACTGTCTTTTTCATTTGCTGAGGTTCATGATTGTATTGAATTATCCTAAACAATGATTTCAAAACAGGATACCACCATGCATCATGAAGACTTCACACTTGTCATAGTTATACCTGTAGCAAATGTGTGACAGAGACGAAAGATTTGTCGTACCAGTGGCAAAATTAATAATCCTGTATGCCTATTTGCTGCATACGGGGTGTCCCATTTATCTTGGCCACCCTAAATAACTGTTTGTCCACATGCAAATTGCAAAATGTTTCAAGCAAATGTTCTTTAGCCTTCAGTGGGGCATCAAACAGCAAGATTGCCTTCGTTGTAGCTTTGTTTTTAAAAAGATATGAACAGCGGTATGACTTTTTTAAATGGCAACCTGTATTTTTTATTTGGTAATTCATTTCCTCTCCTAAAGACTTATTCAAAAATGCATCACAGTGTATCATTCACTGAAACACAACATTATATTGACTTTGAGTCCGGGATCACAAACTCATCCACTTGCTGCAGTTGTCAGAAAAAAAAGGGAAACCAAGTAAAAATATAACACAAAATTGACTTTGACTCTCCTGTACCCTTGCCCAGTAGAACATTCAAAGGTGCTCAAACTGGTGACCCTGGACACCGATACACTCATTCAATGAAAGAATTATTGTGTCCAGTGTTGCCTGCTGAAGAAAATTACAAGCAAGCACAATATGTTCCTGCATGTCCTCTGGAGTTGTTGGAATATCACGATAGACGTCTTTAATGCATCCCCAAAGAAAAAAGTCCAGAGGATTTAAATCAGGAGATCTAGCAGGCGAAGTAACTGTTCCTCCTCGACCAATCCATCTGGCAGGATACCTTTGGTTCAGAACACAACGGCCACGCAAGGCATCGTGTGCTGGACATCCGTCATGTTGATACCACATAAGCATTCTGGTTCTTAGTGGCACTTCAACGAGAAGAGGAAGAATTTGTCTGAGAAAGTTGGCATATGCTGTGCTGTTTAGACTACCATTGATGAAATAATGGCCAATAATTGCCGAGCATCCCCCACCGGACGTTAACTCTCCATTGGCGCTGAACCAATAATGCGTGTTCCTTGTAGAATGAAATTTTCACTCTGCAATGGAGTGTGCGCTGATATGAAACTTCCTGGCAGATTAAAACCGTGCGCCGGACCGAGACTCGAAACTCAGGACCTTTGCCTTTTGCAGGCAAGTGCTCTCCCATCTGAGCTCCGCAAGCACGACTCACGCCCTGTCCTTACTTCTGCCAGTATCTCGTCTCCTACCTTCCAAAATTCACAGCAGCTCTCCTGTGAACCTTGCAGGAGTTTCATATCAGCGCACACTCCGCTGCAGAGTGAAAATTTCACTATGGAAACATCACCCAGGCTGTGGCTGTCTTCACAAGATACTTTCTTCCAAGAGTGCTTGTTCTGCAGGGTTCGCAGGAGAGCTTCTGTGAAGTTTGGAAGGTAGGACACGGGATACTGGCAGAAGTAAAGCTGTGAGGATGGGGCGTGAGTTGTGCTTGGGTAGCTCAGATGCCCGCGAAAGCCAAAGGTCTCGAGTTCAAGTCTCGGTCCAGCACACAGTTTTAATCTGCCAGGAAGTCTCGTGTTTCTTGTATTTACCTGTCCTTTGTTTGAGAAGGAACATTCATCGATAAATAGAACATTGGAGTAGTAGTTCAGGTTGGCGAGGATTTGCTGCTGTGCCCGCTGACAGAACTGTACACAATTCTGGAAATGATTCCCATGCAATTCTTGATGTAGGTGTACATGGTAAGGATGGATCCGGTGACATATAAGAATACGCTGTACATTGGTTTAAGGAATGCCAATCACATGTTCACGCTGTCGTGTGCTCACATGTGGATTCACAGCAGCAGAAAGTGAGAACAGTAACTTCAGCAGCTTCGTCTGTGCGAGTGCTACGACAACTGAAGTGTCGTGCTTTGAAACTTCCCGTTTCCTGAAGCATCGCAGCAAGACAAGGAAACATCTGTCGGGGAGGTGGGTTCTTGTCAGGATATCACTCTCTGTACAGTTCCGCTGCCTGCGTAGCATTTCGCCTACCTTCAACAACAACAATAATAATAAAAGAACCGTTAGCTATGTCGATGCAGTTTGTAGGGAGGACAGCCTTTACTGTATGCCTACTCTACATAAAAGTTCTTAAAAGGACTAAACTACTGTACTTAATGTACCTGTACATAAGAAAACAGTATTGCAATTATTTTTGTGCTAATTTACATTCCCCATAGATGAATAGCATTTCTACCTTCTCTTTGTTGGTGTACATTTAACTTACACAAACATTCAACTGACGATGGTTAACGGATGTGCATTCTACTTATGTTTACATTTGTCCTCCGTCAACGTCAGCATGTGGATGTGTTCCATTACCCCCAGTACCAGCACTAAATGCTGGAACATTAATGTCAACGTTGTGTTATGTAATTAATAACATTATGTTTCAGTGAGTGGTACACTGTGATACATTTTTGAATAGGTCTTTAGAAGAGGAAATGAATTACCAAATAAAAAATATGGGTGCCATTTAGAAGTCATACCGCAGTTTGTATCTTTGTAAAAAAACAAAGCTACAATGAAGGCAATCATGCTGATTGATGTCCCCATATGGCTAAAGAACATCTGATTGAAACATTTTGTAATTTGCATCTGGACAAATAGTTATTTAGAGTGGTAACAAAGTACGATATAAAATTGGACCATAATCACTCAGAAACTAATTTCACAAAGTAAACTCTACAGACATTAATTGCATTTCACTTATATGACAATATTTTTGAAGATCTGAACGCTAGTTTATCAGCAGTTTGAATGTCACCACTGAAATGTCAACTATGATGAGAATTTTTCCATTAAGCATACAGAAAAAGTTTAAAAACAAAAGTAGACTACTTGCCACTAAACAATTTCAAAGGAATGTTCGTTTTTCAAAGCAAGAAAGGAATTGGGGTTAAATATCAATAATGTTCTGAATTACATGCCACATGGTGTGAGTGTAGGTGCAATACATTACACACAGCCCGTGTCAACAGTATCTCAAAAAGTAGTGTGCTTCGTACTGTTACAGCCATTATTGGCCAATACGAGGATTTATAGTTTCCCAAATGCAAGACAAATTTTGCACCTTAACAGAAACAAAAGTAAAAATAGGTTTTTCTTACAAACTTAAACACACATTTCTCATTTGTGTCAACTACCTATAAAATCAGGTCAACTTTAAGACATCACATCAATGATTCACAAAATTCAAAGGCCAATACATAATGAATACAGTTTTATGAAAGTTTAGAATCCATTAATTTCCTGGCTATGCACTGACAAATGATGGTGCTCTTGAAATCGGTCAAGTAGATACTAGTTAAGGACAGGGCTGAAACTTCTCAGTTCATGCAGGTCTCTGAGATAAACGTTGTACATACTGTATGAAAATTGAAGGTGGTTGAACTGGGGGTGTCTTGCAGATTAGATCAGTTCATGCGGAATGATCCTACAATACCAGTGGAAACCACTGACCAACGTGATCCTGTAGCACAAATCCAGTACTTCAGTATTATAACTGTATTTATTTCTGAAGTGAAGTTTCCAAGCAAGAAAATGAAGCCTGGAAGGAGCAATCCCAACTTACTTTGGCAGTTATTGATTACAGACGGTAATAATGAAATATTGTTGAAACTGGTACTTCTAGGGGTGTTAAATACACAAGGGAAATGAAAGAATAGCTGCCACACTTGAAAAGAGCCCGTCAGCAATCACATGGCATGTATGAACACCACCACCACCCCCCAACCAGAAAATTTTAAAAATTGAAAGCCTGGAGGAGGCCTTTAAAAACTATATTTCAGATATTTTCTGATACTTGACATTGTAAATATGTTCTTATTTTCTTGCTGAAATTAATCGAAAACATTTTTAATAAAGAAAATGTCTTCAGCCTCACTGCCACTAACTTCCCACAAGCGGAATGTATATCTGCAACATCCACATTTACTTACTGCTGCCTCCCACAAAATGGGAAGAATTTCTGCCTTATGGAGAGCATTGTGTTTGTCGCCACCATTTCTTATGATGGCAGCTGACAGCTTCCCAAAGTCAAGTAACGAATCTCATTGCTGCTGCAGAGTTTGGATATATGAGACTTTTACTGTTGGTGCAAAATCACAGCATTTTTTGTAGGAAGTCATGCTTCTGTGTAACATATTTATAACTTACATTCCAGAGGCGCTCCTCTGCTTCAGAATGATAAATCCACCAATGTTACTTTTTGTCATACAGGAACCTACATAAAGACAACATGCGGCACTTAAGACAGAGCAAAAACAAACACTAGCACTGCATACCAGCATTCAGCAGTAGCAGGCCAGAAAAAATGTTCCCATATGGCAGCTGCAGGACAATCTTTTTATGTTGCCAAGATGTTTACAAACTGTCGTTAGCATCAGTAACCCAGTACGACTCACAGACAATGTTGCAGAGCAGCTTTCAACGCAATATAAACTGCACCTTCAGTAAGCCAAGGTGACGAAATCATTCAGAGACGCATTTACTTTGTATTCACAAAGGAAGTTATTACAGTCTATAAAATATTTTAGTACCATATGATTAGAGAAACATTAACATTAGCTCTTGACTTAAAACCATCGACCAGTAATAAGCATTTCCGCACTTCTTTAGTAACTTCCTGTAATCCGCAAATAAGGTGATAAATCTGTAACGATCACAATCTGCAATAGTTGGAAGACATGCAAATAACTGACCAATTTCTGTTCACACACACACACACACACACACACACACACACACACACACACACACACACACACACAACGCAGACAAAAATTACTATCATCGACATATAAACTGGGGAGGCCACAGGACATAAAAACAATGATGAGAATCAATAAAGGAGTTTTTCTAAAACATGCATCAACCATGTTCACATGACACTATCCACCTGAAGTGTTCATTAACAGTCAAGTTTCATGGAAAGCTCATTATAGGAGTGGGTGTAATAGATTAAATCAAACTGTGTATCTCCAAACTCTGTATTAGCAAAATTGTCATCTTTTAAAACTATACAAAACATTCATTCACAAATACAAATGTTTAATATTCTAAAACAAAGCAATAAAAAAAAACACCCTTGAGCTCTCTCCAAACATAAAATGTGATGTATTACAAAGCTACTATACACTGTAGAACTTCACGCAAACTTGAATGGAACAGTGTTATTTGAATTTACTACATTGAATATGAGACTAAAATAGGTCTATACAAAATAAGCAACATTTAAACTCTTTCTAAATTTATGTATAAAAACTGAGAATGGGAAATTTTTAATAAATGTGTATATTTACAAGTGAGTTACACCTAAAAATCTGATCAGTCATATCAATTTACAGTACAATGTGTGCTGCACTGTAACTATGAATAAATAAATGTCCATATGGTTCTCACACATCTCATTACGTATTAGCTTTGTAGCTCACTAAAGTGTCTACACGATGTAATGATGTGGAAAATGTGCGCAGCTTTACTTCTTGCGAGTTTGTTATAAATGCAGGCTCTGTCTCATTCCATTTCTCTGGCACTTCACAGTCAGCAGTAGTGTATATCAAAACATCAAACGAACCTGCAACAATTTCAGCCCAAAAATATAACAGCTACTTTTCAACCGTTAAATATACGTCAACTACATCTATTATTTTAATGTAACACAGCTTTTGTTACATTTGCTGAACACTTGGAAAGAAACTAATAGGCCATTAATGATGTTAGATAACATACAGAGATCTGTAGTGCGAAAGACCAGCTGCAACATCAAAAATTGTAATGTGGTTAATCAAGGAATGAAGCAATTTTTAAACATATTAGATCTTTACACAATTAGAACTATAAGTTACAGTTGTATGTCACACAGAGATTTAATGTTTAAAGTCAGCACGTTTCCCACTATAGGTATCAGATTTCCTAGATGAGTATGTGACCAAGTAACTTCCTGTCTTCATTCATTAATGTGCTACAGCATCATATTCTGGGGAAAGGAATTGTTGGTGCGAAGTGTGTAAGGGTATGTGG
Organism: Schistocerca americana; assembly: GCF_021461395.2. Classification (NCBI taxonomy): domain Eukaryota; kingdom Metazoa; phylum Arthropoda; class Insecta; order Orthoptera; family Acrididae; genus Schistocerca; species Schistocerca americana. The sequence continues at coordinate 207,844,057 of NC_060126.1, read as the reverse complement.
AGTCCACTCTAGAAGCTCTTCAGTAAAGCTTGGAACAATTAGCGTTACTGGCAATCTTACATTAGATTTGCTCTATCTTCAAGTTTGCTACCCATCAGTTCGAAAATAGTACCGTATATGACTATATTACACGAATAAGAAATGATATAGCAGCCCTATATACCAATGAACCTTACTGTGACACAAAAAGTGAGATTTCGACAAATAACTGCGAACTTTAAGTAACTAAGCACTTATCTTAATATCAAGATTTTTTCCTTTACTGTGGTAAAAAAGGAAAACACTCACATATACAATCCAATAATGGTAAATAGCTAATGGACGCCGCGATTTGTCGCAGCACATCTCTTATTTCTCTCTGAATGACCTGAAGATCTTTGTTTCCAATTTCTTTGTCTGGATTGTCACAACTCGAACTATTCTCGTACTGGACTTTGAAATCCCATCTTTCCATGATTTCTTTGGTGTCCACATCAGTGATTGTGAGTGCAATTTTTTCCACTTTCTTATTCAACAACCACTCTGCAAAGAAAAGTGTGAAATAGATAGTTGCGCCATAATTCAACATCCACACACTACAACCTACTTGTTATTTCCGTTTCAGCAAGCGAATCGTGTAACGTACCTTGAGCTTGGCCAAGTACCTCCTTAAGAAAATCTTTAACTTTCTCGTCCTGGGACATAAGAATAGTAACACCGAAGTACTCAGCACTGCTGAACGTTTCCGAGGGATAAATACCTCTCTGATACAATATACTGTTAATCCCATAATCTACAAGGATTAAATAATGGATTATTAACTTGTCCTGATCTGAATATAAGCTAGGTAGCATACAATATAAACATACATCGATACACATTAAAAACCGTTACAGCACAAAACCAAAAACTCACTCAGATATTCCGCAACAAGTTTAGCTGATCCTTTAAGTGTTATGCAGTTTGTGTTTTTCACAGCTGCTTCTGTCATTCTGGATCAAAGCAATGGACGATTAACACAGAACGTAAGACTCGATACTACTCCAACGAAACAAACCGTCTCTCTGTTTGGATGCTTCGCGCCGAATTCAGCGGGCCAGAGATATTGTAACTAATCAAAACATTACATTGCGTGACTAGTGTGAAATCGATCTTTGAGCCATGGGATCATTCACAATATTTCTCACGTAGTGGAAATCTGCAACGTAAATAAAGGTGACCATTTTTTGTAATAGTAGTACTAGTAGTTTCATTCGTCTGTAGACCTTCTTTACAAGGATACCGGATATTTCATGCGAAATGTAATCGCTTGCCAGTCTCTATGTGCAATGTCACAATATGAAAACCACATAATCTATAAAATATAGTGCCATAGTGTTAAAATATAACATGCAATATTTAATAACTAATTCACACTCGCCGTCACTTCAAAACATTCCATAGCGGTTTTCAACTGGCGGAATTTACACAGGCTGTCAACGGACCTTCACGTTACCGCCAAGGTTTCTCGGAAAGAAAGTTTTGTCGGTATAGTCGTTGACTCATGGCGGAAGTTCCCTTATTTTTGCCGCGCTCACATACATACACTCCTGGAAATAGAAATAAGAACACCGTGAATTCATTGTCCCAGGAAGGGGAAACTTTATTGACACATTCCTGGGGTCAGATACATCACATGATCACACTGACAGAACCACAGGCACATAGACACAGGCAACAGAGCATGCACAATGTCGGCACAAGTACAGTGTATATCCACCTTTCGCAGCAATGCAGGCTGCTATTCTCCCATGGAGACGATCGTAGAGATGCTGGATGTAGTCCTGTGGAACGGCTTGCCATGCCATTTCCACCTGGCGCCTCAGTTGGACCAGCGTTCGTACTGGACGTGCAGACCGCGTGAGACGACGCTTCATCCAGTCCCAAACATGCTCAATGGGGGACAGATCCGGAGATCTTGCTGGCCAGGGTAGTTGACTTACACCTTCTAGAGCACGTTGGGTGGCACGGGATACATGCGGACGTGCATTGTCCTGTTGGAACAGCAAGTTCCCTTGCCGATCTAGGAATGGTAGAACGATGGGTTCGATGACGGTTTGGATGTACCGTGCACTATTCAGTGTCCCCTCGACGATCACCAGTGGTGTACGGACAGTGTAGGAGATCGCTCCCCACACCATGATGCCGGGTGTTGGCCCTGTGTGCCTCGGTCGTATGCAGTCCTGATTGTGGCGCTCACCTGCACGGCGCCAAACACGCATACGACCATCATTGGCACCAAGGCAGAAGCGACTCTCATCGCTGAAGACGACACGTCTCCATTCGTCCCTCCATTCACGCCTGTCGCGACACCACTGGAGGCGGGCTGCACGATGTTGGGGCGTGAGCGGAAGACGGCCTAACGGTGTGTGGGACCGTAGCCCAGCTTCATGGAGACGGTTGCGAATGGTCCTCGCCGATACCCCAGGAGCAACAGTGTCCCTAATTTGCTGTGAAGTGGCGGTGCGGTCCCCTACGGCACTGCGTAGGATCCTACGGTCTTGGCGTGCATCCGTGCGTCGCTGCGGTCCGGTCCCAGGTAGACGGGCACGTACACCTTCCGCCGACCACTGGCGACAACATCAATGTACTGTGGAGACCTCACGCCCCACGTGTTGAGCAATTTGGCGGTACGTCCACCCGGCCTCCCGCATGCCCACTATACGCCCTCTCTCAAAGTCCGTCAACTGCATATACGGTTCACGTTCATGCTGTCGCGGCATGCTACCAGTGTTAAAGACTGCGATGGAGCTCCGTATGGCACGGCAAACTGGCTGACACTGACGGCGGCGGTGCACAAATGCTGCGCAGCTAGCGCCATTCGATGGCCAACACCGCGGTTCCTGGTGTGTCCGCTGTGCCGTGCGTGTGATCATTGGTTGTACAGCCCTCTCGCAGTGTCCGGAGCAAGTATGGTGGGTCTGACACATCGGTGTCAATGTGTTCTTTTTTCCATTTCCAGGAGTGTATAATATTAGTGCATGTTGAGCTTTTGTTTTTTCTTAACCTTTATTTTTATTGTTTTACATTGTTTTCTTGGAAAATTGAAAGTGGCCAATAACGACTTCAATACGTTTTTCATGAAACATCTTCTATAAGCGAGGTCACATATCTGGCAGCGTCAAGCTGTTTCGGTTTTATAGTAACAGAACAGTGTTGATCCCTGCACTATATGTAAATAAAAACATAAGCTGATGAAGCAATTTTCATTAAATACTGCAACATTTTTAAGTGAAAAAGTCAGCTCTAATAGAGGATGTTATTATTTGTTTAAGGGGACACAGAAGGCAATTTTTATCCCCATTCTGCCAATGCTATTTTACCCTTTGAATAGGTACACTTTTCAGAAGAACTATAAGCCATAAACAATGAAATTTTTATTGCATATATATATATATATATATATATATATATATATATATATATATATATATATATATATATATAAAACAAATATGCCTCAATTTACAAGGAAAATGAACATAATACCTCCTATGGTCATGAACAAAAAAAATTATTCTTTATCTATTAAAATTTAACATTTTTATATACATTAATTATTATAAAACAGCTTCTGATTGTTTGGTGTTTCTCAATTTCCTTGTAATAACTTATTACTATCTGCAGTACCAATTGACCAAATTTCATGTTTCTAACCCTATTAGTTTATCAAATAATGCTACCTGAAATTAAAAGAAAATGTAGTTTTGAGATAAATCCATTTAAAGTTTAATATTGCAATCCTAGTATAGCTATTGATGAGAATTACTTACCACTAATATTTTCCTGCACCATACTGAGCATCACCTGAATCATACTGATCTTTTCTTCTCTTGGTCCGTCTTATTTTCTGTCTGGCTTCTTTTGTGCATTTTAAATTAGTAATATCTGCTTTGTGGATTCTCTCTTTATCGATTTGCTCCAAGGATTTTTCAATATTTCCACTAGATTTTATGTCCAATAATTCCAAAACATCCAGTTTTCTAATTACACCATTACTGAAGCATAAAATAGCATCATAAACACCAAAAGCTGAACAAATACAGTTTTCGGTAACCAGTTCCAAATGACAGAATTCACACATTCATTTAAATTTTGGGTTTCCCATGAAGACACTTCTTCAACAAGGTATCTTTACAAAGGTCTCTAAATAATGGTTTAATTTCATTCATTACTAGTGCAGGTAAAGAATGTTTGTGGTCATATCTGGTACTTCTCCTGTACTTGCTCCAGTGTCAGCATTATTCGGGCGAAGAACGTGCGCTAGATTTTCATTTGTGGAAGCTTATGGAAAAAGATGGCCCATACAGCTTTTTTCATATTTTCTAAAGTCCCAACATTACTTTATTCGCGGAATTTTTATGAAAACACGTGGAACCAAAGTAAATACAAATCAACACGAACTTCCCTCACAACAAACTTCACTAATTACAACCACAGTCTAACATAACAGTCGCGACACTCACTGCTGTAAAAGTTGTTACCGTTTGACAGATGGAGCGACACTAGCGCTCCATGCGGCTAGTAAGGTGAACGTCAGACGCGTCGTAAGCATAATGTTTGTTTTGCATCCATTTCCTACGTAATTTACGAAATATTTGAGTTATTTTCTTGCCTCCAAGGGTTTGTGTAGTATCAGAAGACATATATGTTTCTAAAACTGATTCTAAAATAAGCGCAAGTATGGACAAAAACCGTGAATCGAGTGGCAAGCTACAACACATTCGTGAAGAAACACTTGTGACGTTAGCTAGAACTGCAGCTTACCACGTTGATATCAAAAGAATATAAACACACAGATCCACACGTAAGAAGCACAGACATCTACCTCTACATGCAAAAGCGATCGACAGCTGATTTATCATTCTGTAGGACTACTGTGTTTGTCATTGATGTCGCCTGTTGCCGCAAGTACGACCTTCATCTTTATATTATTCTAAATGGGACAAGCAACTGCCAAATAGTGGGAGAAATATGTTGAAAACATTATAATGAGCTGGTTACATTACATTTCACGCAAAACCAAATATTTGAATAATTTTCAAACAATCTGTCAGTGAAAAAAGTGCTAACAAAATAATGTCATCACACGAAGGAAGCAAGGAAAATTAAGTGACTAACAACCGAAGTGAATGAAATACATGCCAAACATCACGCTTTTGTAAGACACGAATAACTGCACTTAATCTAACCACTTCATCGTCAAAGCAGGTGTGTGTTGACGATTCACACGAATCTGGCACTCACACATGGAGATTGAACTGGCTGCTTCTGTGTCATAGGACTGTTTTACAGCTTTAGATAGATGTCGAATCTTTGTGGCAGTTTCCTCTTCATCGTCAGTTGAGGTGGCTTATTTGGGATGTCAAACAGTGTAGGTACTGCATTCCAAACGAGTTTATTATTGTCTGTGTTCATGAACTGGTTTTGTTCGAAATGTAGCGAACAAAACCTACGATTATTATACAGGTAAACTGGGTCTTCTCGTCTGCTATTAACTAGCCATTTTCTGCTCCTAAAACGAAACATTAATCATTAATACACATGTAGTTTGCAAGTGAATCCTGACGATACAGTTTAGTAATATGATGGTATATACCTTTCAGGATCCTTAGGAAACCTAAAAAAGGTAGCTGTGGTGTCTTCTTCCTGTTGTTGCTGCAATTTATTGCGCTACAAACGCTCCCGCTTGTGAAGACAATTCCGTTCTCGGTCCACGCCCACCTGGTGCTGCTCCTGAGGTTTTGGCCCTTCCCTGGTGCTCCCACGGACGTCCGCGCCTGGCTCGTCCACCATATGTAGTCGTGGCAGCTATCTGGGACCGGATCCGCATTTGGCCAGACAGCTACCACGACTACAGATGGTGGACCAGCCAGGCGCGGACGTCTGTGGGAGCACCAGGGAAGGGCCAAAACCTCAGGAGCAGCACCAGGCGGGCGCGGACCGCGAACGGAACGCCCTACACAGGACGGGCCTCAGAGAGCTGCCACAGATGGCGACCAAGTCGGGCGAGGACGTCCGAGGGAGCACCGGGGAAGAGACAACACCTTACAAGAAGTGCCAGGCGGGCGCGGACGGCAAAGAGAGCGCCCAGCCCCCTCTGGGCATAAATACTGGACAAGATCCTACAATACGGTAGTCTCAGGTAGCACCTGAAGATGGCAATGAGTTACGTGGCCGAAATATTGTGCTAGAGCGACACAAACATCCGGCAGTATACCCGATTATTCCACATGTCAAGATCTCGCCGGGAAAGCCTGAAGAGTTACATTATTTGATGTGTTTGTCTGTATAAGGAGTGTTCAAAAGAAAAGGTAGAATACAACACTGTGTGTAATTGAAGACTTTATTGAGAAGTAATCACCAGAGGCCTGAGCACAGCTATCCCACTGTTTGAAAAGCCAAAGAATCCCTTGTTCCCAGAACCATAGCTATAGACATGAGCCTGTCCTCCACTGTGTCCTTCAGTTTGTCGTCCAAGTTGAAGCACTTCACTTTGAAATACTTTTTTAGCAGGCCAAACATGTGGAAGACACACAGTGACGTGTGTGGCCTGTAGGATGGATGCTCAAGTTGTTCCCACTTGAACTTGGCCATTACACTTTGTGTGACCCTGGAGACATGCGAATGGACGTTATCATGGGGCAGAATCTGTTAGAAAATACAAAATGTAAACTTTCGTCTCAGAATTTAAATTTTCATTTGAACTCTAGAGAGGGATGCATAGTCTATATGGAAGGTATTTGTACTTCTATTATTGCGATTACAAATTGCTGTGTTCATCCTAAATTCGGTCTTGTTATGAATAACAAATACCATTAACGAACTTGTAGATTGACAAGTAAGTGTGAGAATGCCTAAGTCCATGAAGATACGTATGTGAGATGTTCACATATCAGCTTAAAACTCATTCACCTTCCTTATTGCCACAAAAAATAGCTTTTGAAAATTACAGCTAGAGAGTAATTAGACACACACCACATTCTACACTCTTATGATTTTGATGATCTAACTGACAGGTAATAATAATTTATTGGTTTGTATTGCCTATTTTGAGCTAGGAGAACCATATACTGTGAGAAACATCTGAGACTGATATTTTGATGTTTGGAAAACAATATTGCCTCTCAATTTCATTGAAAAATATTTTCTTTCATTTTAGGATGCAGTTTTTGTGCCATTATAATAAAATTCGTTATCACTCCCAATACAGAAATACCTGTAGGTTACTGAGTGGACTTGTTTTTGGCATGAATAACAACTTTTTCTTAATGTTAACATAAATGCAGATTTCACCTGATGCTATTGCTGGTGTTGGAAATTACGCACTACAAAGAATATGAATGATCAATGGGAGTGACACTATACTTAGAAGATATAAATATATTAAAATTTCTGGGCAGTTGTGATGATAGGCATAGTTCTTTCCTTCATTTGAAAGAGAGTTACCAATAATTATATCAGTTATTTTCTCCTGCAATCGCTTAATATCTTTGTAAGTCTCTCAGTTCAGCTTCACTGCAGTACACCGGCTTACAGGAACAGGCGATTTAAAAATGAAGAAGTTATTTTCTTCTGCCTATTTTCATTCCAGTACAAGTCGCTTTTAATGAAGCTCAATGAATATACGTAACATTTGAAATGGCTCAAATGGCTCTGAGCACTAAGGAACTAACATCTGAGGTCATTAGTCCCCTAGAACTTACACACATCCATGTCTGAGACAAGATTCGAGCCTGCGAGCATAGCGGTCGCACGGTTTCAGACTGGTTCGCCTAGAATCGCTTGCCCACAGCGGCCGGCTAACATTTGAAGGATACAGAATAATTATATTAGGCAATGCCTCTACAATGCCTTCAGAGACTAGTTTGAAAAGGTTGATATTTTGACAAATGTATCACTGTAGAGGGTGATCTAAGTGCGTCTTTCAAGCTCATTTAATTCAAACCAAACTTTTTAGTACCATTTTGACAAACAAAATAGCAGAATTCTTTTCTGGGATAATATAATGATAGTGTAGATGTTTCAGAGCTGGAAGAGAGCAGCACGCAATTAATATTATAAAGCTATATCAGAATGTAAACTATCACAGATGTGAATAACACTTACAACTGGTTGTGCACGCTCAGACCCAGAAGTGCTATATATATTGGAAAAAGTTCATTGACTCTGACCCTTTATTAGTTCAACTGAAATGAGTTCATTCAGTGTTGGAAGAATGCACAGGACAGTTGTAGGGCAATTTGAGTCCTTAGCTCGCACTAGATGGTAAATATTTTTACCATAACACAAGGGTAAAGTACAAAGCATGTCGTGCTGGAACTATAATAGTATGTCACAGCAGGTGCATATGAAAACCTATAAGCTTAGCATCTTGAATAAAGTCACAACACACATGTTATTCATTTCCTAACAATGGCAAAACAGTAGTAAGGACATGGACATTCATAAGAAAATTAGGAAAAATGCTTTAGAGGTGGAATGCCTGTACAATGAGCACTATTACATAGATTACAACCATCATCTGCTACATTTAGGAGTTAAGTAAGGCGTCTGTTAGAAAGCTGGTCATATGGCCTGCTGAAGCTCCTCCACTTCTTATGATCACAACCTGGTCACTGGCCACTGGAAAATGACCCTTGCACAGTAGACTAACATCTGGTGAGTCCAGGAAATCCGCAATCCTAATTTTGATGTGAGAGCAGAGTTCTGTAGATGGTTTCAGCACAATATGGGCATTGACAGTGTCTTGCAGCATACGAGTTCTGGTTTCCCAACAATTGAGCTACTGATCGTTACAATTTGTGTTGATGCAATGTGAGTAATTTGGTACATATCTACAAATGTGTGAATCAGAGTCTTGGGTTATTTGTATTATGGTTACCAACAGTCCATGACATAATTCAAGTATCTGCCACTAGTCGGCACTTCAGTCGTCAAAAAATCATAGGTGGCAGTGGTGGGAAATTAAAAAGTGCAAGATAATGGTGGTGGGAAATTCAAAACAGTTCATGTTGATAGCGGTAACCCCCATCTGACACTGCAGTCCTAGATGGCTCTGTGTTACAAAGCTTATGTCAAATGCTGAGCCTATGATCTGAGATGGAAGCATGCACCATCAAAAAACACTAACTTTCATCTGAAATGTGTAAAATAGTACCATCTTAAAAAGAAATTGCCAACGCTACAGTACTTCCAAAGAAATAAGCTTCACCAGAATTGCATAAAATGGCACCATTAAAATTCACCTGTTTCTCTCTCTCTTTCTCTTTCTGCTCCCTCTCTCTCTCTCTCTCTCTCTCTCTCTCTCTGTCTCTCTCTCTGTCTCTCTCTCTCTCTCTCTCTCACACACACACACTTATATAGATACACCCACACATACCTAGCTTTTGTGCCATGCCTAACACCAAGAAACAGTATAAAAAGTATATCAACTTTTGTAACAAGCGTAAGATGACCTTCATAATTGGTGCTGATACAGTCTTTATCAGATTCGAGTTAAACATACATACATACACATTTCAAGTTAGTCTATAATATATACTGCATATACTGCAACTACGATGAAAGATATTCAGAGCTTAAATTGTACAAAGTTTTTACATTTTCAAACATACACTAAAATCAGTTACGTTTTCTGATGGTGGTGACTCAAAGCTAAGGTATTCTCATCACTCTCATTTTCACACATATACCAGAATTAATTACAAAACCCATTTAATATTTTTACAATTTTTCACATACACTAAAATCAGTTACAAATTTCATTTAATATTATTACATTATTTAGGTGGTAGTGAACCTTAGTTTAAGGTATTCATATTACTTCAAATCACATTTTATGTTTTTACATTTTTCACATGTTCACTAAAATAACATTTAATGCTTTTTAGATTTTTCACTCATTCACAATAACATCAGTCATCGTCACCTTAAGGCAATAATGATCTACATCGCTACATAAGGGCTACAAATCACATTTAACGTTTTGACACTTTTCACTCATATACAACAAAAGTTGTCATCAGCTTCATCTTTCAGACAGTAGTGACCTCAAGCTACGGTACTCCCGACTATTGTATTGCCAGTTACACTGCTCCCAGTAGGTCCTCAGATTGATTGTGAGCAATAAAACAAGAAGAGATCTATGTTTGATTAATTCAATTGGGCTGGGACTCGATGCCTCATAAATAATTACCTCATATATAAAAGTTTAGTTGGAAGTGGGTAACGAGAGTTTAGAAATTTACGTCATGACGAACAGCTTACAAATTAGGAAAAGATTTCTGAAAGTGTATACTTAGAGTGTGGCATTTTATGGTTTGAGACTTGGATGCAGGAGACTAAGCAAAGGAAACGACTGGATTCGTTTAAGATGTGATGTTATAGGTTAATCCTGAAAATGAAATGAACCAATAAGATAACAAATGAAGTTCTTAAAAGAGAGGGAAAAGAGGTAATGGAAAACTATTGTGAAAAAATGGTTACGATTTCAGTGAAACCTTGCTTAACGAACATCTCCCATAATTCGCATAACGAGCAAGACAAATTATAAAAAAAATGACTCACTTAACACCGGCTGTTTTGCATAACGAGTGACAATGATTTGCGTGCAGCAGGGGAAATGTCAACTATATGTCCGCATGGCATATGAAGAATGCCTTTAGCATGTCTTACAGTCTGGGTTTAGAGCTTTTTCTGCTACCATATCAATGCATCTTGTGGTCACACGTTTTTGTAAACTCGTGATCACAGAGTGTTTTTTGGTTTGCATATTTTAATAACCTTCATAGAAATGTCCCCAAAGATAAAGCCACAAGAAGACGGCCACAAGAAAGAAAGTGACCTTGGAAATGAAACATAAAATCACTGAAAAACGCTAAAGTGGTGTGAGCATTGCTGATTTAGCATGCACATACCAACCGTCTACATCAACTGTTTGCACTAGCCTTAAGAGAAAGGACAAGATTAAGAAGACAGATGCTTCAAAAAGAGTGACAAGAGCATCTACACAATGGTTTCGTATTCTGGACAATGTCGAAAGGTTGCTCCTTATACAGATGAAGCAGTCAACAGATTTTAATTATTATTATTATTTTTTGGGCTCATTCGTTTGCTGATAGAAACAATACAATGAATTGTAGTAATGAATACCAAAAATGTTTCATACAAACTCTTGGTGCTTGAGCATGGAGTTGTTTGTTAAAGGACCATTCATGTATTTTTACCAGTATTTATTCTCTCTGTGGTAAATCGGACTTCGTGGAGACAATGGTGGATCGAGCTAGACGACTTTTTCCTTAAAAGTACTGAACCTTTTGCTATGCCAAGTCACCCAACACTCTTATAATGACTAAAGATACAAAATAAAACATACATAGGTTAGTAACAACAGTGTATTCTTAAATAAAAACACAATGTAAAGTAGGACACTTACATTATGCAATTAAGAGTGCCATTTGGTTGCAGTTCCTGAATATATTAATGAAATAATGTAGTATTAATGGCGGTGTGCCGTTATGTGTCCCATCCAGACAAGACCTAGAGAACAAAAGGTGACTCTTCTCCGTTGCCAATAATATGACGATCAAAAATCATCAAATGTTACCAGCAGTTGCATACAATATTACACAGCTGTGGACTATATCTATGACTCAAATTATTTCTTTATTTCATTACTTATAATTACGTTTTCTGCTAGTAAAAGTTCAGCATGCAAATGGGCCATTAAACTGCCCCCTGAGGTTCTAGGCGAAAGGACAGACCTGCAGGCGATGCAGGCGAGCAACTCACTCCAAAGCACATTGCACACATAAGTCTACAAATACACATACATGTCATATATAACATATATATCGTAACATAATATTTACACAAAACAGATTTTCAATGTTTGAATGTGGCACGTGAACCTATAGCAGTTTTATGTTGGTATTGCGCCTACCGCACATGTACAGTCATTTAAAGTTCAATCCTAGTATGGTCATTGCGAAGCAAGTTCATCACACTACACATAGTTTATACGCAACCTGTGTGCTCATGTGCACATGACATCACAGAGAGAAGATCATCATGGATTTCACAAATGTGGATTAACATTTAAAACAGGTACAAAATCCTAAAGTTACCACTACTACACTGTATTAAGAAAAGTTATTAAAAAGTCCAGAAGTATGTGCTGAGATTATCATATCTGATAATAAAATTAAGGCAATCTGAAATATTGTGGAAAGGGAAACAGAGCAACCGAGAACACAGGAAGTCTGTATTTCTATCAAACACAGTGAAAGGTTTTTAACAAGAAGTCAGAAGTACAAAACATTTTTAATAATCATTTTTAAGTGTTGTAGAGATATTAGGAACCAAGTATTCATTAGAAAATGCAAGGCAGTATAAAGAAGAGGCAGTACCTATGCAATTTGATAAAATTGAAATTCAACTCACCTCTCGTACTGAAATTAGGAAAATAATAAATTCACTCAAGTGTAAAAGCTCACATGGAATTGATGGCATTTCCAACAGAGAACTAAAAGCCTGTTCCCAACAAATAAGTAGCATTCTCAGCCAGATATGTAGTATGTCACTGAAACAGGGCATTTTTCCTGATAGACTGAAATACACTATTGTTAAACCATTGCATGAAAAAGGGGATAGATTTGATGCTAACAACTACTGCCCAATCTCACTTCGGACAGCATTATCCGAAATTCTTGAAAAAGTAATGTATTCAAGAGTAGCATCACATATTTGTAAAAATGAAGTACTAACAAAATGTCAATCTGGTTTTCAGAGAGGCCTTTCAACAGGAAATGCTATTTATGCTTTCACTGGTCAAATATTAAATGCATTCAAAAACCGAACATCACCCATTAGGATATTTTGTGATCTCTCAAAGGCTTGTGACTGTGTGAATCATGAAGTTCTTCTAGATAAGCTTAAGTATTGTGGTATGAGTGGGACAGTGCACAAATGGTTTAATTCATACTTAACCAGAAGAATGCAGAAGGTTGAAATTAACAATAGAGATAGTCTGCAAAAATCAGCAGAGTCCTCTAACTGGGGAGGTATCGAGAAAGGTGTCCCACAGGGTTCAGTCTTGGGACCTTTATTGTTCTTAATATATATTAACGACTTGCCACTCTATATTCATGAAGAGGCAATGCTAGTTCTTTTTGCTGATAATACAAGTGTAGTAATCATACCCAAGAAGCAAGAATCAGCTGAGGAAATTGTAAATAATGTCCTTCAGAAAATTATTAAGTGGTTCTCTGCAAATGAATTCTCACTAAATTTTGAGAAAACACAGTTTATAAATTTATGTACGGTAAATGGCATAACACCATTTATAAATACAGACTACGAATGGAAGTCTGTTGCTAAGGCAGAATACTCAAAGTTTCTGGGTGTGTGCATTTATGAGAAATTGAATTGGAGGAGACACATCTATGATCTGCTGAAATGGTTAGGTTCGCTAGTTATGGTATTAGGGTTATTGCAAATTGAGCGAGTTCAATGAATTGATCGAACAGACTTCCGATTTTAGAGTTTTTCTGATGCATGATGGCACATTTCAACCATATTACAGAAGGATGTGTAAAAACATGAGCAAACTACAGAAGGAAGACAATAGATGGAGACAAGTTATACAAAAACTGCAGGCAGATGACATAATACATTGAAACAATATCACATACTGTCAAATGATGTTCTTTTCTCCAGGTGCAATCCACTATCCAACACCTGGTGTGTATGCATCCCAGAAGAACACATAGACAATTTGATAAGACACACACATAGAGTATGGGGACACTATGGGGTATCAAAATGTACAGCGAAAATATCAACATATTGTTACTTCCCGAATCTCAGACGCAGGATTGAACAAATAATAAAAAAGTGTACAACATGTCGGAAGGTTAAACATCTTAATAGATCTTGTTTGGACATATTACACCCAATCATTCCAACTAGACCAAGAGAACTAGTTTCCGAGGACGCAGCAGGACCATATCCATGAGCTAGGGGAGGAGTTAGATATGTGATCGCATTTTATTATGTCTTCACAAAGTACTTAAAAATGTCTGCTATAAAAGCAGTACTCTTGGGAGCAATATTCAAACGCATGATGGAAGACTACATACCACTAGTGGGAAAACCGAAAATTGTATTAACTGATAATGCAACAAACTTCACTAGTAATAAATGGAAAACATTTCTCGAATCTCAAAACATAAAACATATATTGGTATCCAAATTTCACCCAGAATCGAGCCCGATTGAGAAAAATTTTAAAGAATTTAATCGCTTTATAAGAACTTATATACCAAATAAACAAAGTGGGTAGAATACATAGCCCCATTTCAGCATATTGTAAATAATTTAATTCATACTTCAACAGGCTTTACACTTACAGAGGTAATGTTTCAAGGCACAGAACTTGACGAATGGGCTAAACCTTTACTTACATTAGCCACAAAGGAAATAACACTAGACGAAAAGGTACGTCAAGCATTACTACAGATGGAAGAACAAGCAGAAATAAGGAGAAAGCAGTTCAACAAAAATATAAGAAAGGTTACAGACTTTAACATTGGACAGGAAGTACTATTACGTACCCACCCAAAATCCTCTAAAATTAAGGCATTAAACAAAAAGTGGCAGTTGTTGTATGATGGTCCTTTCATTATAATAGACAAACCTCACCCAGGATGTTATCTGTTAGGTAACACACGAACGGGCAAGGTGAAAGGGTTAAAGGGTTATACCCCCACGAGGATATCAAGGAATTTTTTCATTAAAGGTTATATGTTATTTTAGCAAAATTGAAATTATACGACCTTGGATCACATAGTTAAACTGCTGTCATTAACCTGAAAAACTTGCGAACACGAAAATATACAGGGTGATTCAAAAAGAATACCACAACTTTAAAAATGTGTATTTAATTAAAAAAACATAATATAACCTTGTGTTATACATCATTACAAAGAGTATTTAAAAAGGTTTTTTTTTCACTCAAAAACAAGTTCAGAGATGTTCAATATGGCCCCCTCCAGACATTCGAGCAATATCAACCCGATACTCCAACTCGTTCCACACTCTCTGTAGCATATCAGGCATAACAGTTTGGATAGCTGCTGTTATTTCTCGTTTCAAATCATCAATGGTGGCCGAAACACCATATCCTTAACATACCCCCATAAGAAAAAATCGGAGGGGGTAAGATCAGGGCTTCTTGGAGGCCAGTGATGAAGTGCTCTGTCACGGGCTGCCTGGCGGCCGATCCATCGCCTCGGGTAGTTGACGTTCAGGTAGTTACGGACAGATAAGTGCCAATGTGGTGGCGCTCCATCCTGCTGAAATATGAATTGTTGTGCTTCTTGTTCGAGCTGAGGGAACAGCCAATTCTCTATCTCCAGATACTGTAGTCCAGTTACAGTAGCACCTTCGAAGAAAAAGGGACCAAAAACTTTATTGGCTGAAATGGCACAGAAAACGTTCACCTTAGGCGAGTCACGTTCATACTGAGTTGTTTCCCGCGGATTCTCAGTGCCCCATATACAGACATTGTGACGGTTGACTTTCCTGTTAGTGTGGAAAGTTGCTTCATCACTAAACACAATCTTTGAAACGAAAGATTCATCTGTTTCCATTTGAGCAAGGATAAAATCACAGAAATCGATTCTTTTAATCTTATCAGCTGCAGACAGTGCTTGAACCAATTTCAGACGATAAGGTTTCATAACTAACCTTTTTCGTAGGACTCTCCAAACAGTTGATTGTGGAATTTGCAGCTCTCTGCTAGCTCTGCGAGTCGATTTTCCTGGGCTGCGAACAAATGCTTGCTGGATGCGCGCTACATTTTCATCACTCGTTCTCGGCCGTCCAGAACTTTTCCCTTTGCACAAACACCCATTCTCTGTAAACTGTTTATACCAACGTTTAATACACCACCTATCAGGAGGTTTAACACCATACTTCGTTCGAAATGCACGCTGAACAACTGTCGTCGATTCACTTCTGCCGTACTCAATAACACAAAAAGCTTTCTGTTGAGCGGTCGCCATCTTAGCATCAACTGACGCTGACGCCTAGTCAACAGCGCCTCAAGCGAACAAATGTACAACTAAATGAAACTTTATAGCTCCCTTAATTCGCCGACAGATAGTGCTTAGCTCTGTCTTTTGTCGTTGCAGAGTTTTAAATTCCTAAAGTTGTGGTATTCTTTTTGAATCACCCTGTATATATACTCTAAGTCCAGGGTTTGTAGTTTGAGAAGTACACTGAAAAAGACAGTCAGTTATTGGAAAACATGATGCATTAAAATAGAAAACGTAACTGAAGTTTCAATTAAACATCGAAACTAGTAACCAACTGGGGGCATATGCCAGCTTTAAAACGCATAGTTAACCACACTTAATGAAACATGTGTTACTGAGAGTCTTAACACTATAAAATAAACCATACGGTACTTTTGTAGTCTAACTTAGTTATTTAAGAGAGAGGAACAAAGACAAATTAACGCGAAGGTCAGAGTTTGTTAGCCTGAGACGAGCAACAAACCACGCGTCAAAGTTGCAATACAACGCTCAGCTGACGAGCACGCGATAGAGGCATGGCAAGACGATGGCATTGGTCGCGCTGTAGGCAGCGAGCCGGGGAGAAATCTTCCCCCCTTCCCTGTCCGATCAGCGAGTGTATACAAAGCGCGAAGGCGCATGCGCGGTCAAGTCCAGACGACACGTGACTCATATTACACGATGGCGGCTATCGCGAATAATGTTCAGCAACAATGCAGAGTTATCCCCGCGCTTGCAGTCCAGTCATGGTACATAAGCGTGCAGGCGCGGAATGTTCAAAAGTTTTGAGACCATGCTTACTATGAGACACAGTGACGAAAGTCATTCAAAAACAAGAAAGAAAAGGGTACACAAGTCTTGTAAATAGTAGCTTTGAAAATTTAATTATAAGCTGGTACTAAAAGTGAACATACAAGTACATATTGGTCATGGACAATATTGTAATATTATATTATATTGAGTAAAATCTTAGCTTGTACGGAAGGAGAAAGAAAATAGCACAATAGAAAAAAAAATAATGCAGATATATAACCGGAAGAAAGGCTATGTACACGAGAACAACATACAATTACATATAGGGAAAAAGAGGAAAGTAAAGAGATAACGCATACATTTGCATTACACAGTAGCGAGCGATTTTCAGAATGAACAACAAGGCAAACGCGTTAATTTTTGTGACTAAGGAAAAGAATGACACAAGCTTTAGAATAGGAAAATAAAAAACAGATCTATGCAACGTGAGTAATGAACTGAATCGCCCTCAAAACAAATACCTAGGCTTTATAGAGAGAGAAACACATTAACGTTAGGAAACGCCTAAAGCACTCAGCAAACTACTTTGTAGAATATATAAGCTATACACGAGGGTACATGTACGAAAGCTAAAGTGTAAAGGAGGAAAATATGGAATGATTGCGCATTAATGGACTGTAAGGCAGCTATGTATGTAAGAAGAAATATTTAGTTGTAAGTATTATTAGTATAAGGGACGATGCTCAGCACACCCTGAATTATTTTGGAATATTGAGGGAATGGTGCAGTGTACCGAAAAGGGGCCCCACCAGCAAAGTGTATACTATAGTGGTAGATATTTTTTGTGTGTATAAACGTATGTATGAATGTGTGAAAGGCGAAAGAAGCTTTGTACATGTACGGAACGTAAACAACATAGAAGTGTATAAGGAAAATTAAACTCTAAGACAACCTCGTATAAACAGGTATACCTAACGTCAAGAAACAACTTAATTAAAACCGTAAGACTCTACGAGTTTACGAGGAAATACGAAAAACCTGATACACAGTGCAACATTAGCGATGCTTCACTCATGTATGCAGAAGGAAGGTATGAATTACTTTACACACTTAAAACATGAGATAAATCATGTCAAAATTATATATTTCATACATATCACGATTTACAGTCACAAAGAATGAAAATGATATCGTCACTATACGAGAAACAGGTAAGTAGTGTGATCGACGACCTGTAAGCAAAGGCATCGTCTATGAAATGAATTATGAACAAAAACGTCATACAGAATTTTATGCTGCACTGAAGCTATGAAAGTTGGATTATTCGTGTACATAGATTTTCATGACAACCGATACATTAAAATGTCTGTATTTTTTCTCCCATGATAACACAAGACACCTATAAGCGCACTTTAACTGAAGATGATACACGCACACAAGGGCGTGCCGCTATTATGAAACACTGTACATAGTAATAGTAGCTACACCCTGAACTTCAAGATTTTATGTTTATATGTCCATGTTAATGTAGGAAGTTTTATTAGGGGTAATGATTTACAAGCACACCAGAACGTGCTTAAGCACAAAATACTGTACATATTAGGGTTATGCTACATATAAATGATTATTTCGTGCATTTTCAGATTTTATACGTAAAAACCGTAGCATACACGTAGTCGTTGGCATTACCCTAAGTAGAAGGTAGAAAATTCCCTTTCCAAGCTGCAGCGGAGCGGCTACAGGTGTATTCTCTGCATGCTGATGCATGTCGTTGCGCATGAAGAATACGTAACGAAGGTAAACCTTAACTTACACTCGAGTTCATGAAGGAAAACAAAGGACTTTTTCCTTCTAACAGATTAATGGAAAAAGGTGTGTGTGTCAGTAAAATCCAAGACGAAGAAGCCATTATGAGTGGTCAAAAATTTTTTCAATTTTCGTCGATAGTTTTTCCAGTAATTAACGTAAACAATGTATTGTATGTGTTATATGTTATTCCATTGTATGTGATATATTTTGTATTTTATGCCAAGTCCGGTGACTTAAAAATTTGTGAATACTTATGTTCATTGACCAGAAGTATTGAGGGGAATGAACCTCGGTACAATAGGTAAAAGGGGTTAATGCGAAGAAAAAAGTGTAGTGAAAAAGAAAGTTTCGATCGCAATACTCCCAGTTAAAGTGGTGTGTGTAAAAATTAAAATTGTGCAAAGTAGTGCTACGTTGCAAGTGTCAGCGAGCCTAAACAAGTGACATCGAAAATTGAGGCTTGTATCGTCAAACGTCCCATGGCGTCACAATAAGAAAAGACAATGCCAAACAAGTTTGACATGGTACGCTTCTTACCTGGAGCTGCACCGACGGGGTCATTCTCCGCCTCGCACATAGTGTGGTGTGTTCTTCGGGGCACATATTCCAATGTACCCCGTCGTATCCAGTCTAAGTACTGGAAGGAACTACAAAAAGCACACGCATACTGAGGTTCGGAAGTCTCGACGGTACCCGCACGTCGGTGCATATTCAGTGCACTGGCGCGCATTCAACCAACGTCGCCCGCTAACGGACAACCAAACAATCAAGCGCGCCTATCACCCGCCCATATTCAACACTGGGGCTAGCGAACAAAGCTCGTCGCCCCAGAATAAATACAGAAAGCAATACAAGGACTTAATTTTCGCCTCTGATGAGGAAGGAAACATTTGTAAATAACGTTGTATTCATTGTATATTTTACTGTACAAACTTTAGCACGATGATGTCGTTTTCTCAGTGTTAACCATAACTTTGTATAATAGGATTAAGGTTTATTAATATTAGCATAAGTATACCAAAAAACTGACACACACTCAGTAATACCAAAGAATTTACAGTGCCATGAAAATGAGACAGTAAAAATGAAGTTTGTGAATAAAAAGACCGCCAAACCTATCAAATGCAAGGTCGACTACTGTATCCTGTCAACCAAATAAAATTTTCAAGTGACAGTATACAGTAGGGGGGCAGTTGTAATGACACATTCCGACGCAGAGACGTACAATACCTTAAAGGCTGCGCCAAAGATTAAATTGAGAGGCATATAGATTATAATCTTTGTGATGTTCACATTGGATTCTCTTCTGTTTCATACTCCAAGAAGGAGCTAAGAGACACTTTCGATTGTTGCCTTGCGGAGGATGGACGTAATTTTTGGAGTGTGCGGAAAGGCAGCCATATAGTTAGTAATTATGGTTTGTGCGACGAGCACAGCAAGTCTTATTGTGTTGTGAATAAAAAATAGTGAGAAGTATATAAGTTTTACGAGAGTTATTTAGAGTGACGTAGCATTGCATACCTTGGTTTCCACCGTCTTCGTGAATGAAATCGATGCCGACTTAGGAAGATACACACGGTCAACAAAGAGAAGAACATCGATGGCGACTAATGAGTTAATATTGTGGCAGAAGGACTAATTCTACGTCTAAGGTGAGAACTCTGATAAAATCAACAATGACGTAGAATTCAAAAATGTAATTAATCGGGATTGTAAATTATATTACAGGCAAATTTCACACGGCACTGAATTTGTCCGCATTGAAGCCGGTCAATACAGTCCGTAACAAAGCCTTTCAAAAATTCTAAATTTACAGTTTCATATCCATAATTTGCTCTCTTTCCAAAAAATCAATAAATTTAATTTTTTTATTTATTTCGCCACATACGACCTGTGGCTCTACCCTTCATTCGATTCCTGCGAAACCCTACATTTCAGCAGGATAATGCACGACCGCATATTGCAGGTCTTGTACGGGCCTTTCTGGATACAGAAAATGTTCGACTGCTGCCCTGGCCTACACATTCTCGAGATCTCTCATCAATTGAAAACGTCTGGTCAATGGTGGCCGAGCAACTGGCTCGTCACAATACGCCGGTCGCTACTCTTGATGAACTGTGGTACTGCGTTGAAACTGCATGGGCAGCTGTACCTGTACCTGTACACGCCATCCAAGCTCTGTTTGACTCAATGCCCAGGTGTATCAAGACCGTTATTACGGCCAGGGGTGGTTGTTCTGGGCACTGATTTCTCAGGATCTATGCACCCAAATTGCGTGAAAATGTAATCACATGTCAGTTCTAATATAATATATTTGTCCAATGAATACCTATTTATCATCGGCATTTCTTCTTGGTGTAGCAATTTTAAAGGCCAGTAGTGTATGTATGTATGTATGCGTTTGTTAAGATAAAATTACAAATTCTTTTTGCTGATAGTCTCTTTCACAGAGTATTGTGCTTGAAATGTCTTTTTGTTTCAGATGTAATGCCTTTCCCCGACGTTTCGTCGTTCATAGTTCCATGAACAGAAAACGTACGATAACATTATAAAGGTCACCACTGCTTATGGCAATTAAATGTCGCAGTTCACAGGTTTGATACAGATGCTTGTGCGCGATCACTCGAAGCACAGTTTATATTTTTGCACTGTTTATTTAGACTGATGTAACTCTCTCTCTCTTTTTTTTTTAGGTCGTACATAGCCTGGTAGAAGACTGGTGGATTCACAGCATAAGTTCATGATGGCATGGAAGCAGGACCTCGGACATCACTCCTCGTTTAGACCAGGTAAGTGTGTCCGTCATTTCCGAGAACATTTTGCTCCTTGAGGACCTGTCCAGAATTCCTCCACTCATATAGTGGTCTTCATTGTTTTGGAGCAAAGCGAGTATAGGTGCAGTAGGGAACCAGTTCTTGCTATTCAGACTTGTAGAGATGCAGATATACAGAGATGCAGCGCAGTAAATGTCAATTTGCGATGGAGTCAAAGTGCCGGGGCACTTCACTATGACAGTTTTTTCATGTACTCAGTTTGTCAGTTGACATTCAAATATTCATACACAAGTAGTTATGACGTTTAACAAATGTCCATTGACATGTTTCATGCAGACAATTCGTAACACGACCTTTTTGTATACAAATTTCAAACATAAATATTTCATCAAGTCTATATACATAACAATGTATCATGAACAGTCTTTTTCAATTATGCGATTTTGTGCACCAGTTTCCTCGTAGTTACAAGTTCAGTGACATGTAGCGAACGTCCACAAGTGGTTTAAGGTTGTGCAAGTCTCATAACTTTTCCCATATGGGCACATGGAACAAGTACAGATAACATACACAAGTGAGCATATACCATTTAGCTTTCCCTAAATATAGATAAATACATAGAAACACGTTACATATAGGTTTTTACATAGTTACAAATACATACAAACATATTACAGATTGGCTTTACATAAATGTAGAAACATATTTCCCTTGTCTTCACACGAGTATGATTGGTCACACAGAAATATTTTCATATAGCTCTACATAAGTTTACAGTATTTAAGTATTTACAATCATTACAAGTTTAGATCAATGTTTTTCTTTTGCAAATGATGTCACCTGAAATAGAGGAGGATTATGCACGTCATCCCACACCAGCAATAAGACCAAGAGCACAACTACAAGTAAGCAAATAACAAAAGATATGAACTAACATCAAACACATAAAATGCTCATGACACGAGAGTATGTGTGCAGTATAAGCATGTCCTTAACTACTCATAAGTGTGTGTGTTCAATGGTGAGATGCGTATCCAATCAGTTTCAAGGTGAAAGTGTAAGGGTGTAGAATGATTAAGTATTCACGTCAATCAGTTGTTGGTAGTCAAAGACAGATGGTGCAGATAGTCAATGTCGTAGGCTGAAAATATATCTTCTTCACACCTGTACAAAGTTAATATAAGATTTGCTGTAAAATTTTAAGTGGCTGCTGTAAGTATTCGGCGAAGACATATCCCTTCTTTCTCCTTCTGCTGACGAGGAGAACAGCTGAAATAAATCTCTTATACTGTGTAGCTTCTCTGTAGAAGTTCTGAGAGGTATGTGTATTTGATAGTTGTGTATAGCTTAAGTATGATCCATAGATTTGTTTACTGTTGAGCATGGTATACTCTAAGATCACGGCGAGGATACAGTCCAATAATTCTGTCTGTTTTAGGATACTGCAGCAGATAAGCACCGGGATGCGGAATGCTGACATATGATAAGGACCATCGTACAGCAGACGCCATTTCGCGTTGCACCGCTGAAGAGGAGACAACTTATGGTAAGTATGCAAAAGCGCTAACATACCATCTTTAAATTCCTGCTTCCTCTTGGCAGTGTGCGCATAAGTTTTGTTCCTGATTTTGGCTTCCACAGTCAGCGTCGCACAGACTTCCCTTCCTTTTTGTCATGTGTCGTTTGCTGAAAAGGAAGTTTTGGTAGTGGCGTTGTCCAATCATTGTCTTCTTTGCGATCGAACATGAACTCATTAGGAGTGTACGGTGTTTCATAAACATTGAGGTTGTTGTATATCTCTTCAAATAAAGACAGATATGCTACCCAATTGATATCTTTGGTTGAATTGTAGGTTCTCATAAATCTGTTAATCTCACAGAACACCCGTCCAGTGGAATTACACCTTGAGATAAAAACACTCTTAAGAGTATGTCTTTGAGAAATTTACGCCACTTGTACCCAATATAGTATGGAGCATTATTGGATAAAACTGATTTTGGTTTTTCCACGTGAGGAATGTAGTCACATGAGAAACGACGAATGATAGCAGTGGCAGTAGCAGATGTTATAGCACACAGTTTAACATGCTTGGAGAATAAATCATAAAATGCAAGAATATGTTTCACACCACCACTGCTTGTGGGATGTGGGGCTGTTACAGTTTCTAGAGGTTTACTAGGTTGAATAGAATGCGAATCAGTCTTCGTAGAAAAGTTCAGTGGTTTAGATTTTTGACAAATCCCACATGTTTTGAGAATACTGTGGATCTTACATCTCATATTGCTAAAGTAACAGGTACTAAGCTTTGCTAGGCACTTCTTGGTACCATAATGAAACCAAATAAAATGTGTGTGCCAAATTAAGTTGTGTTCAGAGTCGTTAGGAATACAAACACACCAAGTAGTGGCTTCAGGAGGATGGCGATGAAATAACACATCATTAAGTATCAAAGATCGGTTGGAAAGAGGATGGTCAGGTTTATTTGTGAGTAAAACTCTTACCTTATTCTAGTGAGGATCATATTTCTGCAACTTTGACATATTACTACGTAAGTGGATATAATGCTGGTGATGTAGCTTACTGCATAAGAAGTATCCAGTACTCATTCACATTCTGCAGGTCAGAGTTACTGTCATTCAAGCCTTGAGGCAGATGAGACAAAGAGACGACAATTACGTTGTCTTTATCCTTAATATATACAATTTCAAAGGAATAGTTTTGCAAAGATAAAGCCCAGTGTGATAATCTGGGATGTACAAGCTTACAAGTTAACAGAAATGTTAGAGCTTGGTGGTCAGTATAAATTTTAGTGTGCTTACCATACAAACAATAATCGAATATCTTAATAGCCCGCACTATAGAGAGTGTTTCAAGTTATGTGGCAGAGTAAGTGCATTCACATTCACTAAGTGTGTGGCTCGCAAAACTAATAATTTTACATGTTCTTGTTCTCCATTCTTTACAACTTGAAACAAACAACAGCCTAAGCCATTGGTTGAGGTGTCACATATCATACAAAAATCTAAACTAAAATCAGGGTGATCCAAAATTTTTGCGTTAACCAAAGCGTGCTTAATACTATCAAAGTCTTTCTGATACTGGTCAGACCATGTCCATATCTGATTCTTTTTGAGTAGGGTGCATAGACGTTTGATGTTTAAAAGATGGCGTGGTAAAAATCGTCGAAAGAAAAAACAAAGTTCAAGGAAAGAATTCAGTTGCTTTCTAGTCAGTGGACTAGGAAAATTCCTAATTGTATCTAATTTACTTGGGTCAGGTTGTATACCTTGAGCATTAATAATATGTCTAAGATACTGAATTTCACAGGAAGCAAATTTCGACTTTTTGAGATTAGCTGTCACTCCAGATTGTGAGAATTTACGCAGAATCTTTTGCAAAGTATCAATGTGTTCAGACCAAGTCTTACTAGCTATGAGCACATCATCAATGTAGTGAGTAGTTGATTCAACCAATTCATCACCGTGTACAGTATCCAATGTAGTGATGAACATGCCTAAACTGACATTCAGACCGAAGAGGACACAGAATTATAGGTTCGCCCCCGAACACAAATGCAGTATACTTTCTAGAATCTGGCGTGATTGCAACTTGCCAGAACGAATTGGTCAGATCAATCGTAGAAAAAAGCCGGCCGAAGTGGCCGTGCGGTTAAAGGCGCTGCAGTCTGGAACCGCAAGACCGCTACGGTCGCAGGTTCGAATCCTGCCTCGGGCATGGATATTTGTGATGTCCCTAGGTTAGTTAGGTTTAACTAGTTCTAAGTTCTAGGGGACTAATGACCTCAGCAGTTGAGTCCCATAGTGCTCAGAGCCATTTGAACCAATCGTAGAAAAATACTTAGAATGTAAAAATTTCTGGAGCGGCTCCTCTAAATTCACGGGTTTCGTGCAAACAGGTAAAATAATATCATTAATTGCACGACCATCCAAAACAACTCTGATATTCCCATTGGGTTTCTTTACAACAAGTAAAGGGCTGCAGTAAGGTGATGTGGAACTTTCAGTGATTTTCCAATCTAACATTTGCTTCAACTTGTGCCACACAGCAGTTCGTTGGGATAGTGGCACATTATGGATTTTGTGGAAGAATATCTGGTGAGGCTTAACTTCTATTTTATACACATATGTGTTGATCACACCTGGTCGTTTGCTAAATACTTGTATATGCTTGGAAAAAAAAATCATAAAGCTTATTACGTTCATCATGTGTGACAGCTGTGGTTTCTAATAACTTCTTACTAATTAAAGTTGTCAAGCCTGCAAACTCGGCATCAGGCACGTGTCCTGTATTAACTGAATCTTGTACCCTGTACAGTATTTATTCTGCTTCAGAGTCCTTGTATCCATGTCAATTGAAATATCACTACTCTTATCTCTAAGTATACATCTACGTTGGGAGAAATCAATAGTGGTGTCCTTCTCACACAATATATCTAAACCTTAAATACAATTAGTGACAAGGTTTTGGACGACGAGGAATGGCCATTGTACGATTCCATTACCTACCTAGACTGTCACAAACACCTGTTTCTTAACCCTCTGAGGCTTATTGTGTATGGCCGTTAAAATTTTACAGTTCTGAACAGGATACTTTGGTATGGGTACAAACTCACACATTTTCTTGTAAAAATCATAGGACAAGGCACTAACAGCGGCTCCTGTGTCCAGAACAATAGTAGTAGGAATACCACCCACAACACCTGTAATTGAGGCGAAAACAATCTCATTGGTCGATGAACGACACTGTGTTCTCTTGTGACAGATCATCAGACAAGTTATCGTCATGATTATACCTAATGAATAATAATGGTTGCTGTGAAGAACTGTCAGGTACAAGATCATTGTGCTGTTGCAAAGTGGGTGTGTCAAATAATAAATTTAAATCGAAGTCGCCCCCCCCCCCCCATATCTTCCGCAGCCACTACCTGGAGAACAGTAGTAACGTATTTAGTTTAACGTCCTCGCATTTGTAGTGGGTGCAGGCACAGACGGAGGAGTATCTCTAGTTACTTCGATAATATTGACATTTGGGTATTGTTTATTCCAGTCTCCGAACTGTGGCGGTCGTTGCATTTTCGTGTTTTGACTCACATGTGGGTTCGTAGATGCATTCCGGTTTTGACTTTGCATTCGCGGCGATGGCAATCGCCACTGGCCTGTATTGTTTTGCTGCGATGGCGTGGCACTATTTTGGTACTGAGCAACGTAGTTGTTTTTACTCCAGCTCTGTTGCTCGTTTAGTGGGGACTGACAGTTATTTTTGTTCCTCTTAAAATTTTTGTTGCATTTCTGATAATTATTATTAACGTTGCAGTAGTAGTTGTTGTTGCTGCTGTTGCACTGTCTCTTATTTGGATTGCCGCCAGTAGAATAAGAAGTTTTATAATTACTGTTTGCCGCGTGGGGTAGCCGTGACGTCTTGGGCGCCTTGCCACGATTCGCGCGGCTCCCCCCGTCGGAGGTTCGACTCCTCCCTCGCGCATGGGTGTGTCTGTTATCCTTAGCGTAAGTTAGTTTAAGTTAGATTAAGTAGTGTGTAAGCCTAGGGACCGATGACCTCAGCAGTTTGGTCCCATAGGAACTTAGCACAAATTTCAAAAATAAATAAATAAAGAAATTACTGTTTGTGCTGTGTTGAGCATGTTGGTTCTGTTTTGTATATACGAGGGCAGTTCAATAAGTAATGCAACACATTTTTTATCTGAAACAGGGGTTGTTTTATTCAGCATTGAAATACACCAGGTTATTCCACAATCTTTTAGCTACACAACACTATTTTTCAACGAAATCTCCATTCAATGCTACGGCCTTACGCCACCTTGAAATGAGGGCCTGTATGCCTGCACGGTACCATTCCACTGGTCGATGTCGGAGCCAATGTCGTACTGCATCAATAACTTCTTCATCATCCGCGTAGTGCCTCCCACGGATTGCGTCCTTCATTGGGCCAAACATATGGAAATCCGACGGTGCGAGATCGGGGCTGTAGGGTGCATGAGGAAGAACAGTCCACTGAAGTTTTGTGAGCTCCTCTCGGGTGCGAAGACTTGTGTGAGGTCTTGCGTTGTCATGAAGAAGGAGAAGCTGGTTCAGATTTTTGTGCCTACGAACATGCTGAAGTCGTTTCTTCAATTTCGGAAGAGTAGCACAATACACTTCAGAGTTGATCGTTTGACCATGGGGAAGGACATCGAACAGAATAACCCCTTCAGCGTCCCAGAAGACTGTAACCATGACTTTACCGGCTGAGGGCATGGCTTTAAACTTTTTCTTGGTAGGGGAGTGGGTGTGGCGCCACTCCATTGATTGCTGTTTTGTTTCAGGTTCGAAGTGATGAACCCATGTTTCATCGCCTGTAACAATCTTTGACAAGAAATTGTCACCCTCAGCCACATGACGAGCAAGCAATTCCGCACAGATGGTTCTCCTTTGCTCTTTATGGTGTTCGGTTAGACAACGAGGGACCCAGCGGGAACAAACCTTTGAATATCCCAACTGGTGAACAATTGTGACAGCACTACCAACAGAGATGTCAAGTTGAGCACTGAGTTGTTTGATGGTGATCCATCGATCATCTCGAACGAGTGTGTTCGCACGCTCCGCCATTGCAGGAGTCACAGCTGTGCACGGCCGGCCCGCACGCGGGAGATCAGACAGTCTTGCTTGACCTTGCGGTGATGATGACACACGCTTTGCCCAACGACTCACCATGCTTTTGTCCACTGCCAGATCACCGTAGACATTCTGCAAGCGCCTATGAATATCTGAGATGCCCTGGTTTTCCGCCAAAGAAACTCGATCACTGCCCGTTGTTTGCAACACACATCCGTTACAGACGCCATTTTAACAGCTCCGTACAGCGCTGCCACCTGTCGGAAGTCAATGAAACTATACGAGACGAAGCGGGAATGTTTGAAAATATTCCACAAGAAGTTTCCGGTTTTTTCAACCGAAATTGGCCGAGAAAAAAAAATGTGTTGCATTACTTATTGAACTGCCCTCGTACATTTGCCATGTGAAGCGGTTGATTCTGTTGGCTTGCGTGTCCGACAGCAGCCGGCTCACCGGAATTGAGTTGGCTACCCAGCGTATTTTGCATGGCGCTGGTGAAAACATTGTAGCAATTGTTTTGCTGTACGGAACGCTGGTCCTCGTAAAGCATATCAGCAAAATCGAGCACTGTGAGAAAATACCCTGCGTCGTTGTCTGGGATGTGCAGAAGTTTTTCTTTGATATTAAATGGCAGTCTTGCCTTCAATGAGCGGAGGACGTCGAGCGTTGCAATTGTCTCGTACAGGAAATGTCCCGTATTTAAATATTTCTCAAAATACCGGCGCAAATCGTCGTGCTTAAGCTTGAATGGTTCAGGATCCACAACCTGCCAACGAAGTTCGTGTACAGATTGTAACCAAACTTTAGATAAAACGGGTGTCTCAAATTGTTCGTGCGTGACGCATCTGTCGACTTCAGTATACGCCTATACGGCTGCGTCGCCTTGGATATAACCGACAACATAAGATATCCTCTTAGGTCACTCCCTGTACGAGGAAATGAATTTCTGAAGGCTTTAAGAAACATAACAGGATGTACGGTTCTTTTTTCAGGTATAAATGGCTTATATTGTCTGTGTTTTATGAGACTCTCCTCTTCCTTGGCATTATAGTTATGTTTAGTTTCAGAATGATTACTGTGAGGTTCAACAGGCAAATGGCAAGGCGGCCGAACGGTTCTAGGCGCTACAGTCTGGAACCGCGCGACCGCTACGGCCGCAGGTTCGAATCCTGCCTCGGGCATGGATGTGTGTGATGTCCTTAGGTTAGTTAGGTTTAAGTAGTTCTAAGTTCTAGGTGACTGTTGACCTCAGAAGTTAAGTCCCATAGTGCTTAGAGCCATTTGAACCACTTTTGAAATGGCAAGGAAAATGTTGTTAATTATCACGTCTGCAAGGTAGTGTGTCACGTCGAGGTGCGTACCGTTGTTGTGAGTATGTAGTATGCCTTGTGTATGCGTCATAAATGTATTTGAATACATTGTCAAGCTGTGTGTTTTGGTTGCTGCAATCATTGCACACTGGTTATACGCAATTGTCAAACTGTTTTGATTGCGCAGCGGCATATTGGGCTGCTTGACTGATTATGTGTTTGTTGTTATTTATAAATTCCGCGACAGTGTCGTGGACAACAGCAGGCAATTTTTCTTGTAACCACTCGTCAAAATATTTGTCCTTTTGCTCTATCCAACTGTGAAATCCTCTATTGATGCATGATAAATGGTTGTCTTACTTTATTAGAAAGCTGTTTGTAAATTGTGAAACCTTGTTCTCAACATCGGCAAAGGGGGCACTGCCGGATAAGATTTAATCTGAGTAACTACAGACTCGCGTGTTTTACTCAGATTGTTTACTTGTGCTTGAATATCTGTTAATGTTTATTTGCGTTTTCTAGTTGTAATGAAAGCTCTGAAAATTTCGGGTCGAGATCGGTCACTTGGTTAGTCAGTCTATTGTTTATCTCCTCGACACAAAGTGCAGCTAAATCTGATTTAATTTCGCCATGTCGTGTTCTTATCTCGTCATGGGGTGTTTTCAAAGCGGCGCGTATAGACGTCATCTTTTGGTCGATACGTGCGTCGAGGTCCTGTTTATGTTGTGTCATTTGATTCTGAATGGATTCCATCTGATTTTTGTTGTCAGTCATCATGTGTTTTTGTTCTTTCATCGAACATACTTGCAAGAATTTTTACTAAAGAAAACTGCACACATTTTGTTAACTGTCTAAGCAATGAAAGCTGGATAGATGTGAGATCAGAATCAAGTGCAAATAATGCATATAATAACTTTTCTTCTATATTCATGTCACAATTTGAAATGTGTTTCCCTAAGAAGTTAGTGAGGTTTAAGTCTTCAGAACAAAAAGCTCACAAACCTTGGATAACTACAGGCATTAGGATTTTCAGTGTAACCATGAAAAGACTGAACCAAGAAATTAAAACTTTCTCAGATCCACAGTTTGTAGAATTTGTAAAAACATACAGAAAAATATACCGAAACGCAATAGCAAAGGCAAAGTTGCTATATAATGACAATTTAATCAGTAACTCAGACAACAAACCTCAAACTATATGGGACAGTGTGAGGAATGAAACTACTACCTTGAGAGAAGAGGAAGAAATAATACTCAAAACCAGTGAGAATTGAAATTAGAAAAGAAGGAAATGGCAAACTATATTAATAACTATTTTTTAAATGTACCACATTCACTAAACTTAAACTTCACAAAACAAAAAATAATACATGCTACAAGGGTTGCCTGCAGCATGAATATTCCTTCAACAAATGAACAGGAAGTAATTAGAGTGATTAGAAGCTTAAAACCAGAAATGGCAGCAGGTGTTGATGAAGTACCAGTTTCAGTCATAATAAGGACTGCAGTGCAGATTGCAAAAACCTTTAGCACAAATTGCAAATTTATCCTTTAGTGAAGGTGTGTTTCCTCAGCGACTGAAGATCTCAAAAGTGAGGCCACTATTTAAAAATGGAGACAGACATAAAATAGAAAACTACCATCCCATATCACTTCTTCCTGCTTCCTCTAAAATGTTAGAGAAACTGATGAAATTGAGAGTCACTAGTTACCTAGACAATAATAAACTTTGGAATAGTAATCAACATGGTTTTCGTGCAAAACGAAGCACAGAAACTGCAGTCATAGAATACACCCAGGAAATAATTAAAAATTTGGAGGAAAACAAAAGTGTAGTAGGAATCAATTTAGATCTATCTAAAGCTTTTGATACGATTTACCACGAAATCCTCCTTGATAAGCTGGAAGCAATAGGTATTAGAGGAAGAATTAAAATGTGGTTTGCGTCATCTCTCAAAAACAGATCTCAGATTGTAGAGCTCACCACTGTAAATTCAAATCAAAAAATGTTAGTTTCAGAAGCAAAAGAAGTTCCTTTAGGAGTACCCGAGGGCAGCATCCTAGGGCCACTACTCTTTCCCATATATGTCACTGATTTACAGTTACGATATGATACAGCCAAAATTGTACTGTATGCAGATGACACAAGTCTGATAGTGAGCGACTTTAATAACTCGTTACAGTCAACTACTGACAAAATCCTAAAAAGTATTGAGACTTGGTTCAGTGCAAATAAACTTACACTCAATGCAAAGAAAACAAATTACATACAATTTTGGTAAAAGGATTCAGGATAAAGACATTAATCTAGAACTGGATGACAGACTAATAGAGAGAGTGCACTTTGGAAAAGTGTTAGGAATGCATATATGTGAAGCTACGGATTGGAAACAGCATGTAAAATGTCTTACACATAGACTTAACTCAGCCTGCTTTGCACTGAGAGTTATTGCAAATGTTTGCCCTCTAGAAGGCATCAGAATGGCATACTTTGGATACTTTCATTCTGTTGCCTCATTTGGAATAGTGTTCTGGGCCAGCTCAAAATCTAATTTGAAAGACATTTTTATTTTACAAAAACGGGCTGTTCGAACAATTACCCACAGTCCAACACAAGTTCACTGCAGACCTCTTTTCAAAAGGTCAGGAATACTTACTCTGCCATCAGTCTATATACTTAAATGTGTACTATTAACTAAAGCTAATCTAAGCAATCTCCACACAAATGCAGACTGTCACAGCTATAACACAAGGAACAAGAATGATCTCCACATAGAACAAGTAAGAAGAACATGAACTCAGAAGCATGTAAGCCACTTGGGCATTAAGCTCTATAATGCACTGCCTCAGTACATTAAAGATTTAAAGGACAATACAAATTTTAAACTGGAACTTAGAAAATTTTTTATTGATAAATGTTGCTACTCAATAAATGAATATCTTGAAGACCAAGAAAATGACTTTACAAACTAACCTCCAAAATTTTCTATCTTCGTTTGTTTCAGCTTTTATTATACTTTACCATCTATAGTACTAGTTATATATTGTTACTGAGAAACAAATAACTATAAACCATTTATGTGGAAAGAAACTGTAAGTTTGCTGTCATTTATTGTAGACAATTTCGATTTGTACATTATATATCTTAATTTCTGTGTATGACAAATCCAATTGTAGACCATTTCATTTTGTATATTCTATATTGTTAATTTTTATGTATGACAAGTCCAATATCGTTTGTACGATGACACGGATGCTAAATAAAAAAACATGACGTTAGATACCAAAATGGGTTCGGAGCTAGATTTAGGCATATTCGTGGTAGTCTGTCTATTTTCTAAATTTACGGCACCGGAATAGTCAATGATATGTCGCTCGTTAGTATTCGAGTAAACCGTAACGTCATTTTCATTATTTAATGGCGTGTCAGAGTTGGATTGGGTCTGTGTTTGCCGTCTCTGGTTCTCCATCTTCGCTAATTTTTTTCTGGTCAGTACCATGTCACACGTAATTTAAACTGTGTAATCAGAATGAATGTAAAAATTAATCTCGCGTGCGACAATGTCTGAACAAGAAAATAATTGTCGTAAGTAATTGTGGAATTTTGAATGGTTGCGCGCCATATTACGTCGCACAGAACTATAGTCGGCCATATTGTGAACTGATAAAACTATATTGTTGCATTGTATGAATTGTGAAAATAATTTTGGAAACCGCATGTAGCTTAAAGTCACTGCTACGGAAACGGGAAATTGTGGTAGATCTACCAAGCAAGCTACGATAATACAAAGCGCTTGGGCAAGATTGCTCATGTAAAGATGCGGTGCCTTACATTGTATCCGCGATTAGAGTGTAATTTCAAGTGTCGACATACAATTCTTCTTGCTTCAATGTGTTCCGATCTCGTATCCAGTTTGTGGTATCCAAGAAACATGTAACAACATTGCTTTTTTTTGTTAAAGGTCCGTTCATGTATTTTGAACCATGTTTCTTCTCTCTGTGGTAAGTCGGACTTCGTGAAAAAACAGCACTTGAAGACGATGGTGGATCGAGCTGGACGACTTTTTGCTTAGAAGTACGGAACCTTTTGCCATGTCAAGTCACCCAACAATCTTACGATGACTAAAGATACAAAATAAAACATACATCGTAATAACAGTATATTCTTAAATAAAAGCACAATTTAAAGGAGGACACTTACATTATGCAATTACGAGTGCCGTTTGGTTGCAACTTCTGAATATATTAATGAAAACATGTAGTATTAATGAAAAAAATGTAGTATTAATGGCGGTGTGCCATAATATGTTGTCTGGGCAAGACCTAGAAACCAAAAGGTGACTTCTTCCTTCACCAATAATATGACTATCAAAAAATATTCAAATGTTTCCAGCAGTTGTATACAGTATCTATGCATCCGTGGACTATATCTATGGCTCAAATTATTTCTTTATTTCATTACTTACGATTACGTTTTCTGCTAGTAAAAGCTCAGCATGCAAATGGGCCTTTAAAATGTTCTTTATCCACAAAAGAGATAGTATCAGAATGTCATTTCAACTTATGATTCCCTTAAAAGTGTATGAAGTTTTTCGTAGAAGCTGTGGGTGGTGCAGGAAGTTTAAGAGAATAACCAACGTCCACAGCGTTCTGAGGCGTTACGAAGCAGGCTGCTCCGACACAAAGGCAAGAGAGATCTTCATCAGCTACTTCAAGATTCTCGTAGATTCTGAAGGTTATCTGGCGCAACAGGTTTTTAATTGTGACGAGACCGGTCTAATCTGGAAAAAGATGCCGAAGTGTACGTTTATAACAACAGAGGAAAATGCATCGCCCGGTCACAATCCAATGAAAGGCCGTCTCACACTGCTATTCTGTGCCAATGCAGGCGGCTTTTCGGAAATTAAACGACAGCTTGTTTACCATTCAAAAACTCCACGAGTCTTCAAGAAGTGAGCAGGTTAAATGTGATGTGGAGGACCAATAACAAGGTTTGGGTGAAACGTGACCTTTTTGTGATTGTATCAATGAAGTGTTTGGTTCTTCGGTGAAAAAAGTATTTGCTTGAGGTTAATCTGGCACTCCATGTCTCGCTTGTTATGGACAACGCTCCTGTCCATCCTCCAGGTCTTCAAGACCACCTTATTGATGAATTTCAATTCATCAGGATCCAATTTCTCCCTCTCAACACCACTCCATTACTCCAGCATGTGGACCAGCAGATTATTTCTAAGAAGCTCCAAATTAAAGCGCTCTTCGAGCATTGCTTTGAGTTGACTGAAGCTACCAATCTCAGAGAGTTTTGGAAATATCACTTCAATATCGCTGCTTGCCGAAGATGATCGAAAAAGCGTGGGAAGAGGTTACCACTAGAACTCTCACTTCTGCTTGGAAGAAGCTTTGGGCGCAGTACGTTGTCGAATGTGACTCTGAGGCGTTTGAGTCAGTACCTGTGGAGCCTCTAGTCAACGAGATTGTGTCTTTGGCCAAGAGGACGGGGTTATAGAAGTGGACAATAATGACATCGATGAGCTTGTGCAAGATCACAGCCAAAAATGACCACTGAAAAGCTTATGGAGCTGCTGTGTGTTTCTCAGCAGGAAATTCTGGAGAGGAGTTCATCAGAGGAGGTGGAGGAGGCGGGAACAACAAAGCAGCAATTTTCTGATGCAATGAGAGAAATTCTGAAAGCATGGGAATCGTTTGTATCGTACATTGAAAATCATCACCACAATAAAGCAGTGGCTACGTTCACTAAAAATTTATTTGGCGATAGTGCTTTGTCGCATTTTCGCCAAGTGTCAAGGCGTCGTCAGAAACAAACGACTGTAGATAGCTTCCTAGTAAAAAATAATCAGTGAATAATAAAGCACTTAATACTGTATGTATAATTTTCTTTGAATAAATGGCATTAATAAGATAGAACTTTTGGTACTTTTCTGTATGGAACGCATTACCATATTTTATATTAATTTACATGGGATAAACTGCTTCACGTAACGAGTATTTTGCACTACGAGTAAGATTCTGGAACGAATTATGCTCGCTATGCGAGATGCCACTATATTGGTCATTTACTGAGATATGATGGGTTTATAAACGGAATACCAGGGAAGAATGTCAATAGAAAATGACTAGAAGAAGGCCATAAAAAAGGTGTATGGTGCAAAACATGAAAGTTGTCGGTAGTAGCTCCTACAAAGAAATGCAGATGAAGTCAGAAAGTCAATAAGATTCTAAATATGTTGTTATTGATGTTCCTGCCAATTACACTGATCCTAATCAACCCTCGGACTGACTGTGTGCCATAAAGGAAGAATAGATCTAAGTTGGATTATATCCACTGGAAATGGGACTTGTTGACTCATAAATAATTACCTCATTAACAAAAGCTTAGCTGGAAGTGGATAACGAAAGTTTAGCAATTTATGTCATGAGTCATGGAGTGCTCGCAGGCGTCAGTAAGAATATAATAAAAAAGAAATTTAGAAATCAGCTGAGAAGAGGAAATTATTGTCTGCTGAGGATTTTGATTCCATAATAAGAAAATACTGGAGGTGAAAAGCTGAGAGAAATGTTGGAGAGATTAAAAAGAGGAATTCCTGTTTTGGTATAGAATTGAGAATATGGTGCTATTGTGAGATGTGAACTGTAGACTATGAGAGCGATATTCTTCGACAGACTTCATACACTTTTAACGGAATCATAAGCTGAAATGACATTCTGATACTATCTCTTGTGTGGATAAAGAATATGTCGACTACTATGAAACTACTAAAAATGGAAGTTTAGTTGCAAACAATTGCTGTAACGTTGATCTTTCAATCTGCTATTACTTGGCGCACACTGAGTCATTGTTTGGGGCTGCCTGAATCCATTCAGTGGAAACAGATTTATGTAGAACGAATTTTTCATTTGGGAGCCTTTTAATTGCTAATATAAATCCTTATTAAGCAGCATTTACTAAAAGTGAAGCGTTGGTCACATGCAACACAAGTAGAATTTTGATGGTACCTTAAAAATCTCGCGACATGTGCTCATCGAATATATATTTTAGCAGTGAAATAATTCATCTGCAGACCATGTAGACTGATGCGCCAAAACATTATGACGACCTAGTTAACAGCTTGTTTCTTCGTATTTGGAGCGAAATACACAACTGATTCAGCGCATCAGAGATTGAACAGATTGTTGGTAGGCTCGTGGAGGTATGTGACATTAGATGAAACTTGAAACTTCCTAGCAGATTAAAACTGTGTGCCGGACCGAGACTCGAACTCGGGACCTTTGCCTTTTGCGGGCAAGTGCTCTACCAACTGAGCTACCCAAGCACGACTCACGCCCCGTCCTCACAGCTTTACTTCTGCCAGTACCTCGTCCCCTACCTTCCAAACTTTACAGAAGCTCTCCTGCGAACCTTGCAGAACTAGCACTCCCGAAAGAAAGCCGTGAGGACGGGGCGTGAGTCATGCTTGGGTAGCTCAGTTCGTAGAGCACTTGCCCGCGAAAGGCAAAGGTCCCGAGTTCGAGTCTCGGTCCGGCACACAGTTTTAATCTGCCAGGAAGTTTCATATCAGCGGACACTCCGCTGCAGATTGAAAATTTCATTCTGTGACATTAGATGTCTACGCACAGATCATGTAATTCGCGTTAATAACGGGTCGCTGATTTGCGTACGCGGCGATGGCGCCCGATGGCGACCCATATGGATTCCTTATGATATACATCAGGTAAATTTGGTCGCCGAGACATCAACGTGAGTTCGCTATAATGCTCCACAAACGACTGTAGCACAATTCTGGATACGAGATAGGGGCAATTATAGTGTTGAGAGATGACGCCACCGTTGGGGAAGACATCAAACATGAAGAGAGGCTGGTGGTTCGCAACTGTCAGCGTGTCTTCGAGTACTACCATAGGTCCCATACAAGCTCAGGAGAATGTATGCCATAGCATAATATTGTTCCCGTCAGCCTGCGTCCGTGGCGCGCTGCACGTTACGAGCAGCCGCTCACCTCGATGACTGCGTTTGTGGAGAAGACCAGCGACCTAATGTAGCAAAAATGTGATTCACCCAAAGAGCCGGCTCGTTTCCACTGATAGACGGCCGAATTCCGATGGTCCGGTGCCCTCTGCAATCGTAACTGATGATGTCGTTGGGTCAACTCGTGAACCAGTAGTAGTGATCTGCTGCGAAGCTCTATATTCAACAATGAACGATGAATAATGTGCTCCGAAACACTTGTGCGTCCACCAACATTGTGCTCTTTCAGCAGAGATGCCGCAGATCACCATATATCCTACTTTATATAACAGACAAGTCTCTGACTCGCACGTTCTGTAAAGAGTTGTGGACGTCCAACCATTTGGTGCCTAGTGGTAGTTTCACTGTCCTTCTACGCCTTTCCGTAGTTGCTAACGACAGTAGCACATAAAC
Organism: Schistocerca americana; assembly: GCF_021461395.2. Lineage (NCBI taxonomy): Eukaryota > Metazoa > Arthropoda > Insecta > Orthoptera > Acrididae > Schistocerca > Schistocerca americana. Next base: position 207,806,245 of record NC_060126.1, on the reverse strand, counting down.
ATTCGACCAGCTTCGCTGTTTTCGACTTACTCGTTCACAGGCTCTGCGTAATAACAATGTGCTCTTTGTCAAAGTCGATTATCCCAGTTTATGTCTCCATTTGCAGCCCATATCTTTGCTATGGAGATATCCTGCCCATGTCTGCTCTGCTTACATCCTTTTGTTTCCGCGTCACGTCCCGCAACGCCACCAGGCAGCATCCAAAGTCGCGGTAAGCAGTGATCATAATGTTTTCACCTATCAATGTAATCTTAAACAGTAACTTTGGGTATTAAACGGCATTTGTGTCATAGGCAACGACTGGCCTGTGTGTTCCATATACTTTCTACACTATCTGCAAGGTGATAAAGGCACCTTTAGACATCTTTCAGAGCTTTTGGAATTCAGATGTATCAAATTCTTTTTTATGTCATATCCTCCTCAGACCCAAGCAAAATGTTTCTATTATTTCAATTATCTTTTAATAAGGATGTAGCACATGGATGTCATAAATGAGCATTGTGAAGGTAGTTTTGTGTTACTGCTCTACCAGATAGAGATTTTCCTATTTTCAGCCGGTTGGAGAATGGAACTCAGAGCGACTATTCGTCATATACGGCGGTGAAAGTAATAAGACAAATTCATGTTTTTTAATATTTATTTAACATTTTAATACGTTACTTACAGAGTATTAGAAAAGTATAACACAGGAAAAGCAGTTTCAGTCATCAATAATTCTGAAATTCTGATAGTACACTGCAATCACTTTTCAGTAGTGGAAGTCAAAGAAACATTTCTTCCCGTTACTGATACACCGATGTACTTGGCATTCGGAGCATATGAACTTGGTTTTAGTTTTGCAGCCCTTGTTTCAGCACCTCATCCATTTATTTTTGTCTGTAATTGGGCAGAGAGGCAAATGTCTGCTCTCACTTTTCCTAATATCTCTGTTTGGAACGTGAATTATCTTTGCGCGTTTTCTAAGAGCTACTTCATGAGGTTCAGATTTATAGTCTGAAGAGTAAATGTCTCGTTGTGGTGCAATTTCAGCTGAACTCATGGATTCACCAATAGAAATCTTAAAATCCAATAGATTCGTGATTGATTTCTTGTTAGCATCTAGGGCTGGTACTTTCTGTACTCAGTCCACGAGTTTACAATCGACAGTCAACGAAATTGGAGAAGACTCTTACAGGCCACTTCTTTGTGCCGCCATAACGCACTGGGCGGAACATCTCAGTGTAACTAATAACAGAAACAAAATGTCACTGAGGAAAAAAAAAAAATATGCGTAGACAGCTACAATGTCCAGCGTACTGGACACGTGGTTGCAGTGTAGAAGAAACTGTAATTGCACTTAAAGAAAGACAGAGAAGTAATGTCCAGCTGGCTGGACGCAGAGCCTGAAGAGGTTGTAGCAACATGTTTCTTTTATCAGTCTTGCGTCTTCATTTGCATAATAAAATCAAGGGGCTGTTAAAGGAAAGCAGATACAGAGAAAGTTTAGTGAAACGTGTTGGTAATACCATGTGGTTATAATTAAAGTGCAACTACATACTGAGGTCCAGTGTGAGCTGTAACTGAAGGACACAGGAAAAAGGTGGTACAAGTGATAAAAATTTAAAGAAACGTTTTATGTGGTATCTGTGTTGACAAGTATGTGAGAAAAAAAAGGTTCAAATGGCTCTGAGCACTGTGGGACTTAACAACTGAGGTCATCAGTCCCCTAGAACTTAGAACTACTTAAACCTAATGACATCACACACATCCATGCCCGAGCCCGTTTCGAACCGGCGACCATAGCGGTCGCGCTGTTCCAGACCGAAGAGCCTAGAACCGCTCGACCACATCGGCCGGCAAGTACTTTTTTGAGAAGCTCAGCCTTGATTGGTGCTACGATCCGTTGGCCATCAGTTTGCAGTCTTTGGAGAAGCATTTATTTTCTGAGAAAAAAAGGTGGTACAAGTAAATGAGTATATGGCATCTTTGGCCGGGAGGCCCCTCTTCGGGGAAGTTCGTCCGACAAGTGCAAGTCTTATTTCATTCGACGCATTGGGCGACTTGCGCGCCGGTGATGAAGATGAATTGATGATGAGAACAACACAATACCCTGTCTCCGAGCGGAGTAAATGTCCAACCTCGCCAGGAATCGAACCCGGGCCCGCTTGCATGGGTGACGAGCACGTTACCACCCAACTAAGCAGGCAAAGTCTCTGTTACAGTACATGATACAAAATGACGAACAACCGTGAACAGAGGGCCTTCGGTGCTGGATAATCGACGATGATCGGAAGGTAAGCATCTATTAGTCATTTGTGTATGAATCATTATTCGATATTGCTTATTTCAATGCTGTACAGTTTTGTTGTATGGAACGATTAAGTAGTAATGTTTTCATGAATGGTACCGTAATATAACGTGTTACATTCCTGTTTCCAGCCAGCCTATTATTCATAAGCTAATATAATAATTGAATAATAAAAATAAGTGGCCGCATATTCTACTAATAGAACATTATAGAATATGGGTATGGCAACGAAAATGAAATAAAGGACGTGTGTGACATAGAAACAGAGACCTTGGATTTTTTATTGCATGTCAAAGTGGATATGCATTTTCTCAAGAATAATGCTAATGTCACTTGTACCAGCGTGTTTCTGAGCCCTTAAACTATCGTATGGCAGAGAAACTTGCTAGACGTTCTAAGCTGTTAATGCGGAACCGGTCTAAGCTGGAAGAAGTTAGTACCAGTTTCAAACACCAGGTGCAAATCTGGCCCTGTGAATGCCAGAAAGACATATATAAATGTTTTCATGTGTAATGAATTAGGGACGGGACGTGGGCAGAAAAGCTCAGACCAGAGAGAAAGAGCCGGCCGCAGTGGCCGAGCGGTTCTAGCCGCTACAGTCTGGAACCGCCAGACAGCTACGGTCGCAGGTTCGAATCCTGCCTCGGGCATGGATGTGTGTGATGTCCTTAGGTTAGTTAGGTTTAAGTAGTTCTAAGTTCTAGGGGACTGATGACCACAGCAGTTCAGTCCCATAGTGCTCAGGGCCATTTGAACCATTTGAACCAAGAGAGAAAGGCATAATGTTTATTTTATTATTAACCGCCGCTTACACAATTTGTTCAGCATGAGTACCAGAGACGTCGACAGTATGCTGAATCCGTAAAACGACGGGATCAACAGTTTCACGCAGCATTTCCGTTGGAATATGAGCAACAAGTTCCTGTATACTGGCCTTCAGATTAGGTAGAGACAGAACCCGTCCCTGGTAAACAGGTCCCTTAGATATCGGCAGAGCCACAAGTCTCAGGGTTCAGATCAGGTGATCTTGCAGGCCATGTATCTGGAAAACCTTTGGAGATAAGACGTTCGTGGAAGGTTTTATTAAGCAGCCCTTCACTGTGTGATCGACGCGAAGTGTTGCCCCATCTTACATGAAAATACTGGTTTCTATACAGTTGCGCTCTTCCGAAAAAGGAATAACATGCTGAATAAGGAGGTCTTGATAACATGCAGACGTCACGGGCAGCTGACAGGCCCTCTGGATGCTTTCTCTTCAAAGAAGTACTGACCAAGAATAAAGGTGATTGTGAATCAATACCACACAATACATGGAAAATTCTCGTGACACTGTACGAGCAATAGCCCTGACCGGGACATGGTAAGTTATAGCAACAGCAGCATCGTCAATAGCTTCCACTGAGATAGGACGCCTTCTTCTTCCAAGTGCCACACCGAGTTCACTCGTGTTTTCGAATTTCACTATCATCTTCTTTAAACAATTTCATGTCATAGGAACTTCTTCAGACATTCTAGCCGGCGACACTTATCAGTGCAGCTGTGCAATTGCAGCCATTCACACGAGACAGTTTCCCAAACAGTACACGGTCTCTCTTTTCGATAATCATATGTTCACCTACGTTATGGCTCATCAAATAAAATCGTGAGCGTCATATCGTCGTATAAGCAGAGTATAGCGCCAGATTTGCACCTAAAGTCCAAAATTGGAACTAATTTGTTTTCTATAGTAAATCAGTTCCATATTAATACATTATAGTCTGTGCTATACAATAATTACAGCCCATACTGGAGCTCCGTGAGTAACTGCACTTTATAGGCTCTGAGCACTATGGGACTTAACATCTATGGTCATCAGTCCCCTAGAACTTAGAACTACTTAAACCTAACTAACCTAAAGACATCACACAACACCCAGTCATCACGAGGCTGCACTTTACAATTACAACCATCCGATACGCAGGTTATGAATAAGGAATATCTTTTTATGTTGACAGAAAACAAATTAATTCCAACTTTGGCCACCAGATGCAAATCTGGAGCAGTACACCCTATATATTTCAGAAGTAATGGTCAGTACTCGGGTGTATGACAGGACTGATCATTCGAAACAAAAAAGCCAAGTAACAGGCTCTAAAACGCATACCTTAAGAGATATGAGCACTTGTTCATCTTCGCTACTTTGAAACACAGCTCTTCTAATGAACAAGTGCTCATAACTTTTAGGGTATGCATTTTAGAGCACATCTTTACTGGACATTTTTTTTTCTTGTTTTGATCAATACTACCGCTTCTCAAAATATGGAAAGTAAAGAGCTTGCAGTAGAAAAGATTTGTTTCACAGTATCAGAGAATTGCTCACAGCTCTTCAGGTATGCGATTTAGAGCCCATGTTTACTTGACCGAATTCTGACCACTCTCAGAAAACACGTTACCACTACGGCTGATTTTTTTACGTCTATTTTTCTCTTGGTGCAAATAAAAGTCAAATTATAGTCGTTTTTACATAAATCATGCTTCTTGAACTAATTTGTGGTCTCTCGTATTCTGCTTAACTTTGTATTGTGTTCCATTTTTACTTATTTGGTATGGTGAATAATAGATTATGTTACATAAACTCAGTCTGACATTTCGTATTGTGCTGTCTTATAGCGTGGAATAACAGAAGAACGCCTATTACTAAATAATTTAAAAAATTGACTCTATAAAATGTTTATTTTTAACCTGTGGTTTTCACTGTGTTTAGATATTAGCAAGTCATTGCAAATATCATTAATATTTTTTGAACGAGAAATGAAACTTTTGTTCTGATGATATTCTGAAATTGCCCTTATCCGGCATGTATGACATATTTAGAGACGTGAACGATGTTTCCATATAAAAAAAAAGTTGCTAAAGAGAAAGACAATAAATCACTAGTTATTGGGTAACTGGGTAGTATCCTTTGTGTATAAAGTATGAGTTGAGTAGCTCAATGCAATATTTTTGAATTTCATGCGAAAGAAATAAGTGCTAAGTGTGCTACTGACACCCAAACCTCCAGATGTCAGACACTCAGATCAGTACCAAACGTTGTATGTAGAGAGATAGGGTATCAACCAAAACACCAATGTAGTTCGGGCTATGTGCTGTCGTCCAGCAGAAAATGCGTTAACGGTAATTAAAAGTAACAAGAAAAGTGTGTCTGCGAGTGATACTTTCGTAGATCTCGCGTGATTGAGTTGGTAGAGCCTCGTTGTGCCAAACGTCCCGCGTTCGAATCCCACTGAAGACAGCTTGTTTTAACTGTTTACGCGTGAAACTACTATAAGGGAGAACATTTTCTTGACGTGTAAAAGGACTCTTCGGAGTTTGTAGCAATGTTCTTTTGGCAGTCTGCTTTTGCTTCGTTAGCTGAAAGTAGCAAACCTATAGAGTATATTTGTATATAGATAAGGGTGGTGTTCGGTTGGACATGTGTGACAGAGCAGACACCAGTCGTGATGAAGCAGCTAGTTTCACAGAATAAACATATACTATAAGAACAGCAGAATAAAGAAACAATTGCATCGCACGTGCGGAAGTATTAATATTCCATACATCACTTCATAATACAGTGAAAAAAAAATTGTCGTCACTAGGATATGAACCCACGAGGTATGACGATCTAACGCTCTACAAACTTCCCCACGGGAGCTACACATTTTAGTTACAGTTCTGCTTTTCCAGTGCTCCGTCATTCTGGTGTTACTTTTAATTAATGTTTACGCCCGTTCTGCTGGCCGACGCCACATAGTAACCACTAAATTGGAGTTTCGGTTGATACTCTATCGATGTACAACGTTTGCTACCGATCTGTGTGTCTTACATCTAGAGCTTTGGGTGTGAAGTTCGTTGGAACTTTTCAACTTAAATGTTTTGCCTTTTCATATCACACTTCGTTTCTCAGCTTCAAAGGTCTCCCTTGCTCTAAGCCTGAATTGCCTTCGAAATCTTTCATACAGTTTTTCCTTCAACTGTGCCGAGATGCACAAGCTTTTATTGTGCTCATCTGACTTTTCAAGCAGACGATGGATATTTTTTCTATGATACAACTGAGCTATTAGGAAATGCAGATACCGTGTGATACACATATTTCTGAGCAATAACAAGAAAAATATTTTCTGAGAGTCTGTGCCATAATACTCAACTATAGCAGAAATTTCAGATTAATGTGCGACTATTGCTCCTAATTTTTCCATACATATAGAGGACTCTTATTAAATGGATTATCATACCACGTCACATACGATTTCTTTATGCTTTCTTTTACTCTTTTTATCTCGTATTATACACACATAAAAAAATTGCATCGCCTCGGTTCCAAGAGTTCCGGAACCTGTACAGAAAATTGGAATAGAGATCAACATAAACATCATTTCCGCCCTTTTTATTGCTCGTGCATGTTGTATCACCATACAGCGAGACCTTCAGAGGTGGTGGTCAAGATTGATGTACATGCCGGTACATACCCAGTGCACATCCTCTTGCATTGATGCATGCCTGTTTTCGTCGTGGCGTACTATCCACAAGTTCAACATGGCACTGTTGGTCCAGATTGTCTCACTCCTCAACGGCGATTTGGCGTAGATCCATCAGAGTGGTTGGTGGCTCACGTCGTTCAATCTATCCCGGGCATGTTCGACAGGGTTCATGTCTGGAGAACTCGCTGGCCACTCTAGTCGAGCGATGTCATTATCCTGAAGGAAGTCATTCACAAGATGTGCAAATGGGGGCGCGGATTGTCGCCCATGAATACGAATGCCTCGCCAATATGCTGCCGATATGGTTGCACTGTGGGTCGGAGGATGGCATTCACGTGTCGTACAGCCTTTACGGCGCCTTCCATGAACACCAGCGGCATACGTCGGCTCAACATAATGCCATCCCAAAACGGCAGGGAAACTACACGTTGCTGCACTCGCTGGACAGTGTGTATAAGGCGTTCAGCTTGACCGGGTAGCCTCCAAACCGACTCCGATGATCGTCTGGTTGAAGGCATATGCAACACTCATCGGTGAAGAGAACGTGATGTTAGCCCCGAGCGGTCCATTCGGCATGTTGGTGGGCCCATTTGTGCCGCGCTGCGTGGTGTCGTGGTTGCAAAGACGGACCTCTCCATGGACGTCGGGAGTGAAGTTGCGCATCATGCAGCCTATTGCGCACAGTTTGAGTCGTAACACAACGTCCTGTGCCTGCACGAGAAGCATTATTCATCATTGTGACCATGCTGTCAGGGTTCCTCCGAGCCATGATCCGTACGTAGCGGACATCCACTGCAGCAGTAGCCCATGGGCGGCCTGAGCGAGGCATGTCATCGACAGTTCCTGTCTCTCTGTATCTCCTCCATGTCCGAACAATATCGCTTTGTATCACTCAGACACGCCTGGACACTTCCCTTGTTGAGAGCCCTTCCTGGCACAAAGTAACAATGTGGACGCGATCGAACAGCGGTATTGACCGTCTAAACATGGTTGAACTACAGATAACACGAGCCGTCTTCCTCCTTCCTGTTGGAATGACTGGAAATATCACATCTCCAATTATAATATAACTTGGTATATCTCTTCATGTCATCCAACCTACACTATTTGCAGGAAATAATATATGTGTGAGGTTCGTTTCGTACGAGGGACCCACCAGCTTAGCCGAGGGCGCTAATGCGCTGCTTCCTACTCGGGAAGGCGCGCCGGGCCCAGATCGAACCAAGGCCTCGGCGCTTGTTCGTGACGTCACGTCAGCTAGGCACGGCGAACGCCATGTCTGTTGCAAGCATACTCATTATGGTGGTGTCTCCCTCTCTGACACAGGAAAATGAGAAACTATTGGCCGTAGTTGACCAATACGGATTGTTCTGAGAGATTTCTGCAATCAATTAATTGTGCAATTCATTACACTTCTTAACAAATAGTGTACTCTTGAACATAATTTCCCACCTGTTTTAAGGACTGACATACAAAAACAACTTCATGGTCCAGCAGCAACAGAATTCGTGCTTCTTTACCTTATTTGTAAATCTGAGGAAGTTACGTTCGTACTGGGTTGCTTTTACAAGAAACTGTGAACATACTGGTGCTCTTCTTTAGGTATCTTGGTTGACTATGGGGTGAGGAGCACTGAATGTTAATGAAATATCTTGCGATTGTACGCGTTGGGGGAGTGGGTGGGGGACAGAAGAAGAGGCAAAAGAGAGATATTTGTTTTATCAAATAACATTTTTTTATCTTATAAAGTTTCTCCTTTGAGTGGCAAGAGGGAAATATTTATCTTTTCTAATGTGCATGTTTAAAAAAGTTTAAGCTCAGCAGTATTTTCGATGTAAGAAGCTATTTTGTTTCCTGTTTAGAATTCCTTTCGTTGAAAACGACTGTAATCTAATGACTGGCCACAGTTGGACATTTACACATGTAAATTAGTTCACATTTCCAGTGACGATGCCAAACGAAAATAAATAAATAAATAAAAGAAACGAGTTCATTTTAAGGGGGTTGGGGGTAAGTTTCGATATAAAAATGGATCAAGTAAATATAGTTACTTGAATGTAAAATTTCCGAAGCTTGCAATGGGGCAAAGCATCTTCTCATATTGATCTACGTTTGTTTCGACAGGATTCAGTAATACAAAACTATGATCTTCATTTGTAGCTTTACGATAGTAAGAAAATCTTTTGCCTAAATAAAACTGCAGAATCCAAAACAATACCAAACATTTTGTCCAAAAATAAGAGATTTATAGTGAAAGCACGCCCAGGCGTTTCTGCCTGCAACAGACTTGGCGTTCGCCGTGCCTAGCTGACGTGACATCACCAACAAGCGCTGAGGCCTTCCTTTGCGTCGGTGTTGATCGAAACCGCCCGGTACTGGCTATTAAAGGAGAAACAATTTATTTCCATTTAAGGTAATTCCTGAGATCTTTAAAAACATCTATCAGAGCAGGAAGAACTCTATCTATTTTTCTCGTGATCAAGATCGGATTGAATGTCGGAAACGATTCAAGAGAAACCCGGTGAAACTGAACCGTTTGATATGGAGCGATAACACCGGATGTTGAGTGGGAACACATAAGACAACAAACGAGGAAATGGGCAGGTGAAGGCACCACTGGAGACAAGCAAAGTCCAACGAGTAATCAGAAGAGACGGAACCTGAGCGGCAGCAAAACGGAGACCAATCGTATTATGACAACGACATGATAGCGAAGCGAATGCGGCCCTGAGTTGTGTGTCATTATAGAGCTGAACTTATAGCGTGACGGCGATTTCTACTTGGCCAAAATTTTCGAACTATTTTACTTCCCAACCGAAAAATTGAGACATAAATATAAAATTTATCAGTTAATTTTGTACTGGCGGGCTAAACATGAGACACTGTTGATGTGAGTAAGTGTATGTTACATGTGAATAAAACTCACGAATAAGTAGTTTTATTTTGGTAAATTTTCCATTTCAGATAAGAAGAGAATAGCAACTTTTGTAATGTGGCACTGCAGAAGAATGCTGAAGATGAATTGGATAGCTCAAATAACTAAAATCTATGGATTCAGAATATATTTAATATGGACGAAAGATTTAGTGTATTCTTTGGATTAAAATATGTTCACTAGGTTTTTAACTTGCCTTAGTACATACATCATAAAGTCTTAGTTGTGTTTCTTAATGAATATAAAATCAATATTCACCAATCAAAATAAAGACTAGAGGTAGAAAGTTTAATGAATAAAATATACACACATCAAAAAAAGTTTTGCATCATCCCAGTTCCCAGAACTCCTGAAGGTAGGCGTTGACTGTGGATATTGTATCACAGACACAGTCCCTTTGACAGTTCAGAGATGTCACTAAACCTGGCCAGCCTGGATATGGTTTTTAGGTGGGTTTCCGCATCTCCTAGGTGAATACCGGGCTGGCCCCACGTCCTGCCTCAGTTACGCGACTCGCAGACATTAGCAAAACGGTCGTACTATTGCATGGGTTACACTAGACACAGACAGCTGGGGTACACTAATTCCGTCCCGAGGGGTTACGGGGTGGCAACAGGAAGGTCATCTGGCCACCCTCTGACACTAACATCGCCAAAATCCATAGTAACAAGGCCGACCCCGCGTTGAGTGGGACAACGGCCCCAAGCAAATGATGAAAATGTTCATTTCGTACGAGGGAGAACTGCAAAGCAACGCCTCCCATTTCTTTATGTGAAAACTCTTAAAGCTTTGAAATAAAACAAACGTTATTAACATTCTACATCTCTATTCTTCATGTATACATATTCGCAGCCCTCTCCCGTTAGAGTGCCCCGAATTGTAGTGTGGAACATGGCGGTGTGTAACGTAACTATTATAAGCTTTCTCTAATAATTTATCTATAAATGAAAATACTGGATAATCCTTTTTAAAAAACTTTCTCGTCGTTTAATGTGCGCTTTAGAGATTGAATTCAATTGCTGAGCAATACTGACTATTAACAGGCCCTGCGCTGCGCATTTTAACAGTGCCGTGAAACAAAACTTTAGTCTAAGTGGACTTCTGAATTTGAAATAATGAAAACCGATCTCATTAAATCCCAAAAAAATTAACAGTGTACTCAGTGAAACCTGTTTAACTGTAACTCAAAACAGAATTACGATGGGAAAGTTGCGTAACATGAAGTGCAAAGTTTGACTTGAAATATCCACGAAATAAAATACTCTTCAATTCGGAAGGAAATAACTGTTTCATATTATCTGTACGCGACAAAATATTCAAAATTTTACTAAGAATGATGGAGGTGGGTTGTGCATTACAGAAAACAGTTGTTGGAAAATTAAAATCTGTCTGTTGTCAAAAAACACTACAACTTCAGAAGACTAACAATTACAAAATCCTCTCATTACTAAAAAACTTACACACATTTAAACCAGTTGCGCTACTTGTGACGTAATGGCCACAAATAGATCAAATTAACACTAATTCTGAATATTATTAGCTATCTAAGGGACAAAGATTCCCTTCAATAAATAATTCTGACAAAAAAACATTTCATTCTTGCGCATGCATCGATTATCTAGAAAAAGATTCCCTTCAATTAATAATTCTGACAAACAAACATTTCATTCTTATATGCATCGATTATCTAGAAAAATTTCTTCAAAAAGTCTTCTCCATCGATAGAATCAATAGAATTCGTTTACAAACACGTTTTCATCTCCATAATAAAATATTCCTGATAATGTCTCTCAGGATCACAAGTATCAAATCTACTTCTCAAAAAACGCAACTGCTCGCTACTATGCCTCGAGTAAAAGTGCCCCAGCGCTGCTCTAACGGCCAAGCGCACCACAGATTACATTCGACACAGAGTCAAGGATCTTAGTTACTACACGTGCAGCGCGCTCATTCATCTTTATCTCAAGGCAGTAAAGGTGAATTATTTGTTGTTGTTGTTGTGGTCTTCAGTCCTGAGACTGGTTTGATGGATCTCTCCATGCTACTCTATCCTGTGCAAGCTTCTTCATCTCCTAGCACCTACTGCAGCCTACATCCTTCTGATTCTGCTTAGTGTATTCATCTCTTGGTCTCCCTCTACGATTTTTACCCTCCACGCTGCCCTCCAGTACTAAATTGGTGATCCCTCGATGTCTCAGAACATATCCTACCAAGCGATCCCTTCTTCTAGTCAAGTTGTGCCACAATTCCTCTTCTCCCCAATTCTATTCAATACTTCCTCATTAGTTATGTGATCTACCCATCTAATCTTCAGCATTCTTCTGTAGCACCACATTTCGAAAGCTTCTATTCTCTTCTTGTCCAAACTAGTTATCGTCCACGTTTCACTTCCATACATGGCTACACTCCATACAAATACTTTAAGAAACGACTTCCTGATATTTATATCTATACTCGATGTTAACAAATTTTTCTTCTACAGAAACTCTTTCCTTGCCATTGCCAGTCTACATTTTACATCCTCTCTACTTCGACCATCATCAGTTATTTTGCTCCCCAAATAGCAAAACTCCTTTACTACTTTAAGTGTCTCATTTCCTAATCTAATTCCCTCAGCATCACCCGACTTAATTCGACTACATTCCATTATCCTCGTTTTCCTTTTGTTGATGCTCATCTTATACCATCCTTTCAAGACACTGTCCATTCCTTTCAACTGCTCTTCCAAGTCCCTTGCTGTCTCTGACAGAATTACAATGTCATCAGTGAACCTCAAAGTTTTTATTTCTTCTCCATGGATTCTAATACCTGATCCGAACTTTTCTTTTGTTTCTTTTATTGCCTGCTCAATATACAGATTGGATAACATCGGGGATAGGCTACAACCGTGTCTCACTCCCTTCCCAACCACTGCTTCCCTTTCATACCCCTCGACTCTTATAACTGCCATCTGCTTTCTGTACAAATTGCAAATAGCCTTTCGCTCCCTGTATTTTACCCCTGCCACCTCCAGAATTTGAAAGAGAGTATTCCAATCAACATTGTCGAAAGCGTTCTCTAAGTCTACAAATGCTAGAAACGTAGGTTTGCCTTTCCTTAATCTTTCTTCTAAGATAAGTCGTAGGGTCAGTATTTCCTCACGTGTTCCAACATTTCTACGGAATCCAAACTGATCTTCCCCGAGGTCGGCTTCTACCAGTTTTTCCATTCGTCTGTAAAGAATTCGCGTTAGTATTTTGCAGCTGTGACTTATTAAACTGATAGTTCGGTGATTTTCGCATCTGGCAACACCTGCTTTCTTTGGGATTGGAATTATTATATTCTTCTTGAAGTCTGAGGGTATTTCGCCTGTCTCATACATCTTGCTCACCAGACGGCAGAGTTTTGTCAGTGCTGGCTCTCCCAAGGCTGTCAGTAGTTCTAATGGAATGTTGTCTACTCCGGGGGCCTTGTTTCGACTCAGGTCTTTCAGTGCTCTGTCAAACTCTTCATGCAGTATCGTATCTTCCATTTCATCTTCATCTACATCCTCTTCCATTTCCATAACATTGTCCTCAAGTATTCCCTTCTTTGCTTAGAACTGGGTTTCCATCTGAGCTCTTGATATTCATACAAGTGGTTCTCTTTTCTCCAAAGGTCTCTTTAATTTTCCTGTAGGCAGTATGTATCTTACCCCTAGTGAGATAAGCCTCTACATCCTTACATTTGTCCTCTAGCCATCCCTGCTTAGCCATTTTGCACTTCCTGTTGATCTCATTTTTGAGACGTTTGTATTCCTTTCTGCCTGTTTCATTATCTGCCTGTTTATACTTTCTCCTTTCATCAATTAAATTCAATATTTCTTCTGTTACCCAAGGATTTCTATTAGCCCTTGTCGTTTTACCTACTTGATCCTCTGCTGCCTTCACTATTTCATCCCTCAAAGCTACCCATTCTTCTACTGTATTTCTTTCCCCCATTCCTGTAAATTGTTACCTTGTGGTCTCCCTGAAACTCTGTACAACCTCTGGTTCTTTCAGTTTATCCAGGTCCCATCTCCTTAAATTCTCACCTTTTTGCAGTTTCTTCAGTTTTTATCTACAGTTCATAACCAATAGATTGTGGTCAGAGTCCACATCTGCACCTGGAAATGTCTTACAGTTTAAAACCTGGTTCCTAAATCTCTGTCTTACCATTATATCTGATACCTTTTAGTATCTCCATAGTTCTTCCATGTATACAACCTTCTTTCATGATTCTTGAACCAAGTGTTAGCTATGATTAAGTTGTGCTCTGTGCAAAAATCCAACCAGGCGGCCTCCTCTTTCATTTCTTAGCTCCAATCCATATTCACCTACTATGTTTTCTTCTCTCCCGTTTCCTACTCTCGAATTCCAGTCACCCATGACTATTAAATTTTCGTCTCCCTTCACTGCTTGAATAATTTCTTTTATCTCCTTATACATTTCATCAATTTCTTCATCATCTGCAGAGCTAGTTGGCATATAAACTTGTACTACTGTAGTAGGCGTGGGCTTCGAGTCTATCTTGGCCACAATAATGCGTTCACTATGCTGTTTTTAGTTGCTTACCCGTACTCCTACTTTTTATTCATTATTAAACCTACTCCTGCATTACCCCTATTTGATTTTGTATTTATAACCCTGTATTCACCTGACCAAAAGTCTTGTTCCTCCTGCCACCGAAATTCACTAATTCCCACTGTATCTAACTTTAGCCTATCCATTTCCCATTTTAAATTTTCTAACCTACCTGTCCGATTAAGGGATCTGACATTCCACGCTCCGATCCGTAGAACGCCAGTTTTCTTTCTCCTGATAACGACGTCCTCTTGAGTAGTCCCCGCCCGGAGATCCGAATGGGGGACTATTTCACCTTCGGAATATTTTACCCAAGAGGACGCCATCATCATTTAATCATACAGTAAAGCTGCATGCCCTCGGGAAAAATTACGGCTGTAGTTTCCCCTTGCTTTCAGCCGTTGGCAGTACCAGAACAGCAAGGCCAGGTTGGTTAGTGTTACAAGGCCAGATCAGTCAATCATCCAGACTGTTGCCCCTGCAACTACTAAAAAGGCTGCTGCCCCTCTTCAGCAACCACACGTTTGTCTGGCCTCGCAACAGATACCCCTCCGTTGTTGTTGCACCTACGGTACGGCTATCTGTATCGTTGAGGCACGCAGTCCTCCCCACCAACGGCAAGGTCCACGGATCATGGCGAGGGGGAGGCGTTTATGGGGGGGGGAGGGGTCCCTGGCAAAAAACATATGAAAACCTTACACTATATAGGTGCGTGTGAAACTTTTTTTTTTTGGTCATCAGTCTACTGACTGGTTTGATGCGAATTCCTTTCCTGTGCTAACCTCTTCATCTCAGAGTAGCACTTGCAACCTATGTCCTCAATTATTTGCTTGACGTATTCCAATCTCTGTCTTCCTCTACAGTTTTTGCCCTTTACAGCTCCCTCTAGTACCATGGAGGTCATTCCCTCATGTCTTAGCAGATGTCCTATCATCCTGTCCCTTCTCCCTATCAGTGTTTTCCACATATTCCTTTCCTCTCCGATTCTGCGTAGAACCTCCTCATTCCTTACCTTATCAGTCCACCTAATTTTCAACATTTGTCTATAGCACCACATCTCAAATGCTTCGATTCTCTTCTGTTCCGGTTTTCCCACAGTCCATGTTTCACTACCATACAATGCTGTACTCCAGACGTACATCCTCAGAAATTTCTTCCTCAAATTAAGGCCGGTATTTGATATTAGTAGACTTCTCTTGGCCAGAAATGCCTTTTTTGCCTTAGCGAGTCTGCTTTTGATGTCCTCCTTGCTCCGTCCGTCATTGGTTATTTTACTGCCTAGGTAGGAGAATTCCTTAACTTCATTGACTTCGTGACCATCAATCCAGATGTTAAGTTTCTCGCTGTTCTCGTTTCTACTACTTCTCATTACTTTCGTCTTTCTCCGATTTACTCTCAAACCATACTGTGTACTCATTAGACTGTTCATTCCATTCAGCAGATCATTTAATTCTTCTTCACTTTCACTCAGGATAGCAATGTCATCAGCGAATCGTATCATTGATATCCTTTCACCTTGTATTTTAATTCCACTCCTGAACGTTTCTTTTATTTCCATCATTGCTTCCTCGATGTACAGATTGAAGAGTAGGGGCGAAAGGCTACAGCCTTGTCTTACACCCTTCTTAATAAGAGCACTTCGTTCTTGATCGTCCACTCTTATTATTCCCTCTTGGTTGTTGTACATATTGTATATGACCCGTCTCTCCCTATAGCTTACCCCTACATTTTTCAGAATCTCGAACAGCTTGCACCATTTTATATTGTCGAACGCTTTTTCCAGGTCGACAAATCCTATGAAAGTGTCTTGATTTTTCTTTAGCCTTGCTTCCATTATTAGCCGTAACGTCAGAATTGCCTCTCTCGCCCCTTTACTTTTCCTAAAGCCAAACTGATCGTCACCTAGCGCATTCTCAATTTTCTTTTCCATTCTTCTGTATATTATTCTTGTAAGCAGCTTCGATGCATGAGCTGTTAAGCTGATTGTGCGATAATTCTCGCACTTGTCAGCTCTTGCCGTCTTCGGAATTGTGTGGATGATGCTTTTCCGAAAGTCAGATGGTATGTCGCCAGACTCATATATCTACACACCAACGTGAATAGTCGTTTTGTTGCCACTTCCCCCAATGATTTTAGAAATAGCTTCCTGTAATTGAGTTTCGAATTCGAAGAGTTCGTCCAAATTTGGACTACCCTCTCCCTCGGCATTACAGTGCCAGACCCCAAACCCGAGCGTTGCGACATCTGCAACAATTCGACGTCTTGGTTTTACTGTGGTCGATTACCCTCTATACATACCTGGCTTGGCACCATCCGATTTTCTTTTGTTTCCAGAACTTAATGAACACCTCCGAAGAATTCACCTTGATAGTGAAGAAGCGGTGAAAGCAGAGCTGAGACTGTGGCTCCACCAACAAAGTCAGACAATTTTACGGTATCGGTATCAACAAAGTGGTCTCTCTCTGGGAGAAATGTGTTTATCGCCAGGACGAACATGTTCATAAATCAATATGTAGACATGAAGAATAATGATATAGAATGTCAATAATATTTGTTTTGTTTAGAAACATGTAAGAGTTTTCACATAAAAAACTCAGAGGCATTATTTTTCAGCACGCCCTCGTGCATATTGAAGAAAAGAACATTATACGCTATGAACGTTCCGTCATCGTGGAGCTCGTTGCCGACTGAGCGCTAGATCAGCTGCAAAATTATGAGGAAGTCGAGCAAGAAGAAGAGCTGCGGCGTGTTATGAGGCCATCCCAGTATTCACTTTGAATGATTTAGGGGAAATCACGGCAAAAAACAGTGGGAAGCTAGATACGAAAGGCTGGCGGAAGAAACAAAAGTACTTTGCCTGACAAAATGAGTGAAGCTACCATAAGACATGGTCGAGTGTCAGTGTAACATCGTACACTTTACACTATTGGCTGGATGTAAATGATTAAAATCGTAATTCTCTGTGACAGGTAGCACAGCCCCGGAGTTGATGACGATGTTTGATTTGTGGGGCGCTCAACTGCGCGGCCATCAGCGCCTGTACAAAGTCCCAATTTTTTCACAGTCCTAGTTGTTTACACAATTCAATCTAGCCACTGTCACGAATGATGATGATGACAAAATGATAAGGGCAACACAAGCACCCAGTCCCCAGGCAGAGAAAATCCTCAACACGGCGGGCAATCGAACCTGGGACCCCGTGATCCAGAGGTGGCAACGCTAGCCACTAGACCACGAACTTCAGACCAGGCCCAGACTGAGTTGTTGTTGTTCGTGTTTAGTGTTGCTCTGGTTGTGTATATAAGGGGAGTGAACGGCGTCACATATTGAATGAGCTGTGTGAAGGAGGCGGAGTTGCGGCGTAATCGAGCGAGACAGTCTACAGTTATATTTCTGCATTCTGTCTAAGCTAACATAACGGGGCTACAGTTGAAATTAAAGGAAAATATTAGTATTACTGTCGGTACTACTATTATGTCTCCTAGTCGTCAAATATGTGGGGTCTAGGAAATCTGCTTACTCGGATCGCTTGACAACATTCAAACAAATCGTATTAATGAGTTTTATTACAAAATGAAAAGAGAGAATACTTAACTTTGCAATTAGGCAGAGGTGTCGAAAGCAAAGGGCGAAATACAAGTTAAGCAATTTTCTTCAGTATACACAATCCTAAGCCACTGCTATACAAGTGCCTAATCTAGAAGCTGCTATTCAACTGGGGCGTCGCCAGTCGGTCGCGACGCTTATGTCCTCTTCACATAGGGACCGCTACTGTCGCGTTGTCGTCCTGGAGAGGGGTGCGTGCGATTGGCTGATGTCTTCCCACAGCCATCTCTTCTCTATCTTTCCAGACTGTCGGGCCGGTGCTTGACTTTACGCCGTAACAACTACTTACACCGAAAGGTCAGAAAATAAGGAACACCTGAAAAATAGGATGTCAGTCGATTTTTGGAATGCAGTACAGTAGGGATTCTGCGTGGCACTGATTCGACAAGTCCTAGACATTTTTCCGCCGCTATGTGGCTCCGGATGGCTATGCAGAGGTCATATAAACCGGGTCTAAGAGGTCATGTAATTCAAGTTAACTATGGGCTGGTGGTTGGTGGGCGCGGAGCTGGTGCCCGATGCTGTCCCAGAACTGTTCCAGATCAGGCGATTTTGGTGACCAAGGCATTAACTTGAATTCATCATCATGCTCCTCAGACCACTGCAACAAGAGTCTGGCCTTGTGACACGGACAGTTATCCTATTTGGTGATGCCACCGCCGTCGGGGAAGGCATCGAGCGTGAAGGGATTCAGGTGGTCCGCATTAATGTTCAAGTAAGCCACAGCTGTTATGTTGGGTTACTGACGTTGCTGCAGCAGGCTCCACGAAAGCCCAGGTGAATGCCTCCCGTATCATAATACTGCCCTCGCCGACAGGCGTCAATACCGAGTCTCTTATTTTGGGACGGGATGACAGCATATCCGGACACAAACATCGGCTTGGTGAAACAAGACACGTGGTCCATCCAACCAGGCGACACGTTTCCATCATTCCACGGTTCAGACTTTATGATGTCGTGTCCACTGAAATCGTAATTAGCGATAGCGTTGTGCCAACATGGGAACATGTAGTTGCGGAACCCCACGTCCAACAACGCGCGGTAAACGATGTGTTCCGAAATGCTTATGCCTATACCACAAACATACTTGTCGTCAGGTGTGCCACAATAGGCTCCCTATCCTCCAACCTCATTGCTCCGTGATGTGGTATGGATGTCCGACACCTGTCTACTACTTCTGGTTTCTTCGTCCTTCAACCATTCATGACAGTAGCACGCGAAAAGTCAACCAGCATCGCTGTTTCCGATATCCTCGTTCCGGGGCGCTGGACCATACCAGTCTGCCCCTTTGTGAATGTCGCTTATTTAAGTGGGTTTCCCAACTGCTATTATCTGTTTAACAGTTTCCGCATCACATATTCGTCACAGCAATTCCTTGACATCCTGTCGGCTGTATGCACACTGCAGACGATACTGGGAAAGAATCGGTATTCTATGCCCATTTCTGTGTGAATAGCGGTACCTGTTGGCACATTACTTTCTTGTGCTCCATGCTAGGAGTGGACGTTGCCCTGGTCCTTATCTACTCTTTGTACCGTAGCTGTATAATGATCCGAATTTAAGTTGAGAATCCGTACGTCATCGTAGATGATATCTTCAAAGAAGCCAGTCTGTAACTCTGTCTATAGTCAATACATAATAATTCAGCACGTTTTAAATAATTAAATGCTTGATCAACTTAATAAATCATGGTAGCAAATTATACTGATTTGGAGCCATAATGTATGTGGAGAATATCTGTACAGAATATTGTTAAAATAATATTGAATACCAGGCCATATTCCTACAGTACAGCACAGTCGACAAACCTGAATGTTTATGTGCATCTGAGACAATAGCCAGGAAGGGACTTTCAGACTTCGAAAAGAAAGAAAGGAAATTCCTAAGAAAGAATTCTTGGGCCCAGAAAAATATCAAATGAATTTACGTTCCGCCTAAGATCAAATCAAGAACTTTATCAACGATTTGAAAATATCACTACCACAATGAAGAAAGGAAGACTGTCTTTCTATGGACATATTAAAAGAATGGAATCAGAGAGGATCGCCAACAAGATCCGTTTCTTCCAGGAGAACAGGAAGACACAAGTTCCATGGGTGAAAGAAGTGCACTGGGACCTAGAAAAATGCGGGATCACGGCAGAAGAAACTGTAAACAGGCAGATCTTTAGGAAAAAGTTTGCGGAGGTGAAGGAATTCTTCGAGGAGAAAACGAGGAAGAACAGAGTATTCTCAACAAAAGAACGTGCACGAGTGAGCCAACGGATGAAGGAGTACTGGCAAAAGAGCAAGGAAGAGAACTTTAGAAAGTGAGGGAAGTTGTGTAAACGCAGCCAATGGATGGCTGTAGCGAAAATACACTACTGGCCATTAGAATTGCTGCACCACGAAGATGATGTGCTACAGACGCGAAATTTAACCGACAGCAATAAGATGCTGTGATATAGAAATGATTAGCTTTTCAGAGCATTCACACAATCTTGGCGCCGGTGGCGACACCTACAACGTGCTGACATGAGGAAAGTTTCCAACCGATTTGTCATGCACAAACAGCAGTTGACAGGCGTTGCCTGGTGAAACGTTGTTGTGATGGCTCGTGTAAGGAGGAGAAATGCGCACCATCACGTTTCCAACTTTGATAGAGGTCGGATTGTAGCCAATCGCGATTGCGGTCTATCGTATCGCAAGATTGCTGCTCGCGTTGGTCGAGATCCAATGACTGTTAGCAAGCATATGGAATCGGTGGGTTCGGGAGGGTAATACGGAACGCCGTTCTGGATCCCAAAAACCTCGTATCACTAGCAGTCGGGATGACAGGCATCTTATCCGCCTGGCTGTAACGGATCGTGCAGCCACGTCTCGATCCCTGAGACAGCAGATGTACGTTTGCAAGACAACAACCATCTGCACGAACAGTTCGACGACGTTTTCAGCAGCATGGACTATCAGCTCGGAGGCCATGGCTGCAGTTACCCTTGACGCTGCATCACAGACAGGAGCGCGTGCGATGGTGTACTGAACGACGAACGTGGGTGCTCGAATGGCAAAACGACATTTTTTCGGATGAATCCGGGTTCTGTTTACAGCATCATGATGGTCGCATCCGTGTTTGGCAACATCGAGGTGAACGCACATTGGAAGCGTGTATTCGTCAGCGCCATACTGGCGTATCACACTGTGTGGTGGTATGGGGTGCCATTGGTTACACGTGTTGGTCACCTCTTGTTCACATTGACGACACTTTCAACAGTGGACATTACATTTCAGATGTGTTACGACCCGTGGCTCTACCCTTCATTCGATCCCTGCGAAACCCTACATTTCAGCAGGATAATGCACGACCGCTTGTTGCAGGTCCTGTACAGGCCTTTCTGGATACAGAAACTGTTCGACTACTCCCCTGGACAGCACATTCTCCAGATCTCTCACCAATTGAAAACGTCTGGTCAAGGGTGGCCGAGCAACTGGCTCGTCACAATACGCCAGTCACTACTCTCAATGAACTGTGGTATCGTGTTGAAGCTGCATGGACAGCTGTACCTGTACACGCCATCCAAGCTCTGTTTGACTCAATGCCCAGGTGTGTCAAGGCCGCTATTACGGCCAGAGATGGTTGTTCTGGGTACTGATTTCTCAGGATCTATGCACCCAAATTGCATGAAAATGTAATCACATGTAAGTTCTAGTATTATATATTTGTCCAATGAATACCCGTTTATCATCTGCATTTCCTCTTGGTGTAGCAATTTTAATGGCCAGTAGTGTAAATAAATAATAATATTACATGTATACACTGGGTGACAAAAGTCATGAGTCAGCGATATGCATGGTGGCAGTATCGCGTATACAGGCATAAAAGGGCTTAGCATTGGCGGAGATGTTATTTACAGTCAAGTGATTCACGTGCATAGGTTTCCGGCGTGATTATGGCTGCCCGACAGGCATTAATAAACTTTGAACACAAAATGGTAGATGAAGCTAGACGCATGGGATATTCCATTCCGGAAATCGTTAGGAAATTCAGTGTTCCGAAGTCCACATTGTCAAGAGTTTCCGAGAGTAGCAAACTGCAGGCATTACCTCTCACAACGAAAATGCAGTGGCCGTCGACCCTCATTAAAAGACCGAGAGCAGAGGCGTTCGCTTAGAGTTCTCAGTGCTAACGTACAATTAGCACTGCATGAAAAAACATCAGAAATAATTGTGGGGCGTACGACGAACGTTTTGTAAGGACAATACGTTGAAATTTGACATTAATGGGCTATGGGAACAAACGGCCGACGCGAGTGATTTTGCTAACAGCACAACATCGTCTGCAGTGCCTGTCTTGGAATCGTAACCATATCGTTTGGATCCTAAGCGAATGGAAAGCTGTGTCCTGGTCAGATGAGTACAGATTTCAGTTGGTAAGTACTCATGGTAGGGTTCGAGTATTACGCAGACCCCACGAATTAACGGATCCAAATTGTCAACAAGGCTCTGTGTACGCTAGTCGTGGCTCCATAATGGTGTGGGCTGTGTTCACATGGAATGGACTGGGTCCTTTGGTCCAACTGAACCGATCATTGACGAAACCGTTGCGTTTGGCTACCTGGAGACCATCTACAGCCATCAATAATGGATTTTTTATAGTTGACAACGCGCCATCTCAGCGGGCCACATTTGTTCGTGATTGGCTTGAAGAACATTCTGGATAGTTCGAGCGAATGATTTGCCACCCGGATCACCCGACATGAATCCCATCGAACAGTTACGGGACATAATCGAGAGGTCAGTTGGTGCACAAAATCCTGCACCGGCAACACTTATGGATAGCTATAGAGGCAGCATGAGGTTGGCATAACTGGTAAAAATTGAAATACTGGGCCAAGCTGACCTGGAGAAAGAGTAAACTCGGTTCAAAGAGGAGTCTAGAAAGACGGGAGGAAATAATGATTAGTCGATTCATCTTATTGGGAAACATCACCAACTTTTATGGAGAAAAATCACACTTGTAAGGTACCAGCCGCAGCAATCGATTTCGGCCAGAAATGTGATACCACGCAGTTATGACATTCTAAAGTACAGCTTTTAAAGTTTCTCGCGTACCAGCTGTTTGTCACTCGCTTCGCTCGACTGCAACCGCCCAATGCTCGGGAGCGAAGTACTATACAGAGGTTGAAAAATACTGTTTTAACACTGGTTACGTGGTTTATGCATTGCGTCAAAGTTCACGGTTTCTAAGCTATAGATAGCGCCAGAGATCTCTTTGCTTTGAATTTTTTTGGGTTGCGATTCACAGATGCAGACTAATGAACGAAATGAACTGATGTGTCGTCAAAGAAGTAGCGTATCACAATTTAAATATTAACAAAGCTGTTGTGCGTTCTTTTCATTAGATTTTAAAGCTGTTTTAAAATGAAGTACATTTACAGGAGATGTGCTGTTGTTCAACGTGAGTGGCATGATTAAATTGTAAATTTAAAATCATTAACTTCATTTCATAATTATTTTTCAGTTACTTAGTTTGTATGTGTGTGCAGAATATCAATACGAGAATACTGAGAATATTGTCAAAATAATATTTAATGCGCATGTGAATGAGGTTGACATAATTATTACGTACTCATTTTTCGTGCAAAATAACATTTCTCTAGAAAAAGATTTCGAAACATGTTGGGCAGATGTGTCTACCTCTCCCCTCCTATCCCATGGCCTTCAGCACCCGGCAAATATGAGGGTTCAGCTTGTCACATCGATGTACAGCGGATCGCACTCGGGCACTAGGCGGCTTCAGTGGGGCAGAGCGAGTGACAAACATAAGATGTGGGCGAAAGTTTGAAAGCTGTACTCTGAGAAGGTCATAACTGTGTAATATCAGAAATATGGTCAAAATTTTGGCGTGGGATCTATTGCTGGGGCTGATATCTTGGAAATATGTTTTTTTTCTGCTTAAAATATGATGTCACGTGATATTTCCTTGTTAGAAGCTAGGTTGAAGAAATACAAGCTTACTTTTATGGTACTTGTAGATTCAGAAAAAGCTTTCTGCAATGTTGACTGCATACAACATTTGATATTATAAACCTATCAGGCATAAAATACAGTGATCGAAAGCTATCTATAACATGTATACGAACCACGTTGCAGATCTAAGAGTCGAGGACAAGAAAAAGATTCAGTAGCTGTAATGAAGAAAGGGTTGTAGCCAGACCAGGCAGTAAAGGAAACCAAGGCTAAATTTGGAAAAGGTATTAAAGTTCAAGGAGAAGAAATGAAAATTCTGTTAGAGACGGCAAAGGACTTGGAAGGTCCCTTGAAAGAAATTGATAGTGAGTTGAGAAGAAGTTACAGGATGATCACAACTAAACAAGAGTAAGAGAGCGTGATTAAATTAAATTAGGTGATGCTATGGGAGTTCGATTAGGAAATGAAGCACCAAAAGTTGTAGATGAGCTCTGCTATTTGGGCAGCAGAATAACTGACAACTGACGACGACGGAAGGACAGAGAATATAAAATATCGGCTGACAGAAGTAAGAAAATTTTTTCTTAAAAACAGAAATTTGCTGACGTCGAATACGAATTTAAGTGTTAGGTAGGTTTTTTTCTGAAAGCAGGTGTCTGGCGTATAGTCTTGTACGGAAGTGAACGATAAGCAGTGTAACCACTAGAACAGAAATGCGTTGTTGTAGACGACTACCGAAGATTAGATGGATTAAGTAAGGTAATCAATCGATAAAAAGGTACTCATTCGTTTTGAAGAGAAAAATTTTATACCACAACTTGGTTTTTAAGTTATCAAGTAACAGTCAGTTTGCTAATGGAGGGAAGTTTGTGTCTATGGGGACGGGAGAGGCGGAAATTGTGGAGTGAAACCAAGAATGGACGACAGTAAGCAGATTCAAGTAGTCATACGGAGGTGATGAGGCATATGCAGTATAGTATTGCGTGGAGAGCTGGAACAAACCACTAAATCACCATATCATTTTTAGTATCTTTAGGATATTGCGGTGTAACATGAAATGCTTGCAAAATGGTTCAGACCGTGTATCTCTGGTAAGAAACAAGAGGTATCAATAGGAAAGAGTGGTTTAGTAATTTATGAGACATCATACGACTGGGAACTACTTACATGTGGTGAGCCACAAGGTTCCATCTTAGGGTCCTTATTTCCTCTTTTGGGTATCAATAAACCTTGATATGTAGCATTACCATCTGTCAAGTATTTTTCGTTTGCATACATTACAAATAAATACAAATCATATGAAGTTGTAGAAAGGTCGGTTAACGAAATTTTCATGGACACTAATAAATGGTTCCTTGCCAATTCTTTCTCACTAAACTCTGAAAAATAACTACACTATATTCAGTTTAGAAATTTTAAGAGGTTTATCCAACTTGACAATCTTAAATTATTGGAATTACAGCTTGATAATTCTTGTAAAATCAGGAGCATACCACAGACCTGGGGAAGCATCTAAATAACTCCCTATTTGAAATGCAGATGTTGTCAGAGGTAGGTGACATGAAAATAAAAAAGCTAGCATACTTTTGCTTGCTTTCGTTCCATAATGTCACATGGGATGACCTTTTGGGGCAACTCATCAAGCCAATGTAAAATATTCCGAGTCTAAAAACGTGTAACATGAATTATTTGTGTATTTACTGATTTGGGTGAGGGTACCAAACAGCGAGATCATCGGTCCCATCGGGTAAGGGAAGAATGGGGAAGGAAGTTGGCAGTGCCCTTTCACACGGACCATCCTGGCATTTGCCTGAAGCAATTTAGGCAAATTACGGAAAACCTAACCTAGGATAGTCGCACGTGGGTTTGACCCACCGTCCTCCCGAATGCTAATGCAATGTGCTAACTACTCCGTCACCTCTCTCGGTTTTGTGGTATTGTTAATACTTGCAGTCATTTTTCCTCTGTTACTATTTCAGTACTGCTTTATCATACCGGTAAGAAAAAATACCGTCTTTTACAACAGATGGCGCAATTTTTTATCTATATGATAAAGCAGTGTTAATTATTTGTGATGTGGACTAATGGACATACCGAAGAGGCTTATTTAAGTAACTAAGGATGCTAACCACTGCTTCCCAATGTATCCTTAAAGAAATTTATTATGAAAATCTATCTCGTTTTCAAACCAACAGGTCACTTTATGGACTCATTATTAGAAATAAGAATAATCTCTAGAAAGATTTAAAGTCATTTACTTTGGTTCAGTAAGGTGTCCATTACACAGGAACACGCATTTGCAATAATTTGTCAACAGCCATAAAAGTTTAATTACTAATAAAGTTCAGTTTAAAAGGAGCCTAAAGGATTTATTGGTACCCAGCTCCTAGTACTTCATTGACGAATTTCTTGGCGGCACTAACCACTGTGCATATGTTATTAACAATAACAAATAAAGCGAGGATTGTGTAAAATCAAACTTCTATACAAATTTATTGTACTAATAATGCGATCAGTGTAAATATGAGCTGTAAAATGATTTTCCTGTTTTATAATGCATGGCTACAATTGCCTCACAATTTTCATATGTACCTCAGTGCACTGAGCAATTGAAAAGTGATTCCAAACGCTGAATCTCACATTTCTCGTGAAAATGAAAAAGAATGAATCTTTCTTTGTACACAACTTATCTGTGTAGAAATAAATAAGAAGGTATTCTGACTCCTCATCATCGCAAAAAATAATGAGAGAGAACAATGCATTAAAACTTTCCAAGTGCCGTACCAGGAAATTGACTTCTTCTAAACGCCAAAACAAAAATTTTGTGTCTTAAGTGCCTTTAACACAGAGGCACTATGGTTTATTTGTGATAATACACACACAGAAATACAGCAGTAACATTAAAATAGTTGAACTTTAGTTGACAGTTTCATTTCTCGTATCTTTTAAATTTATTACAATATAATTTCTTATTTTACTCGTTCAGGCCCAGAGGAATGCGCGCAGCTACAACATTTCTGGCCGGCCGCGGTGGCCGTGCGGTTCTAGGCGCTTCAGTCCGGAACCGCAGGACTGCTACGGTCGCAGGTTCGAATCCTACCTTGGGCATGGATGTGTGAGATGTCCTTAGGTTAGTTAGGTTTAAGTGGTTCTAAGTTCTAGGGGACTGATGATCTAAGATGTTAAGTCCCATAGTGCACAGTGCCATTTGAACCGTTTTGAACAGCATTTCTCTTCCACTGGATTCTGTTTTCTGCCTTCTGTCGCCAATTACCCTGGAGGCCGATTTGCAGCAGGTCCTTGTCGATTCCATCTCTCCGCCTTTCCTTTGGTCTTCCTAGTGACCTTCTTCCGAGGGAGTAAACATCCAAGGATTTCTAAGGCCATCGATATTTATCCATCCGAGTGACGTATCTTGCGCATACTAGCCGCCTGCTTCTCAAAAGGTCTACAGTGTTTGAGCTATTATAGATTTCATCCACCTCACAATTACACTACTGGCCATTAAAATTGCTACACCACGAAGATGATGTGCTACAGACGCGAAATTTAACCGAGAGGAAGAAGATGCTGTAAACAGCAAATGATCAGCTTTTCAGAGCATTCACACAAAGTTGGAGCCGGTGGCAACACCTACAACGTGCTGACATGAGTAAAGTTTCCAACCGATTTCTCATACACAAACAGCAGTTGACCGGCGTTGGCTGGTGAAACGTTGTTGTGTTGGCTCGTGTAAGGAGGAGAAATACGCACCATCACGTTTCCAACTTTGATAGAGGTCGGATTGTAGCCTATCGCGATTGCGGTTTATCGTATCGCGACGTTGCTGCTCGCGTTGGTCGAGATCCAATGACTGTTAGCAAGCATATGGAATTGGTGGGTTCAGGAAGGTAATTCGGAACGCCGTGCTGGATCTCAACGGCCCCGTACCACTAGCAGTCAAGATGACAGGCATCTTATCCGCATGGCTGTAACGGATCAAAATGGTTCAATTGGCTCTGAGCACTATGGGACTCAACTGCTGAGGTCATTAGACCCCTAGAACTTAGAACTAGTTAAACCTAACTAACCTAAGGACATCACACTCATCCATGCCCGAGGCAGGATTCGAACCTGCGACCGTAGCGGTCTCGCGGTTCCAGACTGCAGCGCCAGAACCGCGCGGCCACTTCGGCCGGCTGTAACGGATCGTGCAGCCACGTCTCGATCCCTGAGACAGGAGATGGGTACGTTTGCAAGACAACAACCATCTGCACGAACAGTTCGACGACGTTTTCGGCAGCATGGACTATCAGCTCGGAGGCCATGGCTGCAGTTACCCTTGACGCTGCATCACAGACAGGAGCACGTGCGATGGTGTACTCAACGACGAACCTGGGTGCACGAATGGCAAAACGTCATTTTTTCGGATGAATCCGGGTTCTATTTACAGCATCATGATGGTCGCATCCGTGTTTGGCGACATCGAGGTGTACGCACATTGGAAGCGTGTATTCGTCAGCGCCATACTGGCGTATCACACTGTGTGGTGGTATGGGGTGCCATTGGTTACACGTGTTGGTCACCTCTTGTTCACATTGACGACACTTTCAACAGTGGACGTTACATTTCAGATGTGTTACGACCCGTGGCTCTACCCTTCATTCAATCCCTGCGAAACTCTACATTTCAGCAGGATAATGCACGACCGCTTGTTGCAGGTCCTGTACGGGTCTTTCTGGATGCAGAAAATGTTCGTCTGCTGCTTTGGCCAGCACATTCTCCAGATCTCTCACCAATTGAAAACGTCTGGTCAAGGGTGGCCGATCAACTGGCTCGTCACAAAACGGCGGTCACTACTCTTTATGGACTGTGGTATCGTGTTGAAGCTGCATGGGCACCTGTACCTGTACACGCCATCCAAGCTCTGTTTGACTCAATACCTAGGCGTATCAAGGCCGATACTACGGCTAGAGGTGGTTGTTCTGGGTACTGATTTCTCAGGATCTATGCACCCAAACTGCGTGAAAATGTAATCACATGTCAGGTCTAGTATAATGTATTTGTCCAATGAATAGCCGTTTATCACCTGCATTTCTTCTTGGTGTACTTGGTGTAGCAATTTTAATGGCCATTAGTGTATATTGGATCCTCTGTTCTCCAATGATCTCGTCTTGTACAGGACTATAGATCTTCCTTAAGACTTTTTACTCGGAAACTAGAAGATTGTTTAATTCTTGTTTTCCGGACACTCTAAGTTTCGCAACCATACAGTCCTACGGGTTGGATCACTGTATTGTACAGCTGGAGTTTCAAATTCCTGGAGAGACTGCGCGATTTAAAAGGCTTTCTCAGACTGAAGTATGATCGATTTGGGGTTTGAGTCCTCACTTTGATTTCTGCCTCACACGATGTGTCCTCTGTGAAATTTACCGCCGGACATTTAAAACTACGAACCCTTTTGTATGATTGGGTTCCGATACCAGAGGCTGCAGTGGGTCTCTTGAACAAGCGTGGGTCCTACTCATCACTCGATACTAGGTCTTCGATTTACTCACGAGGAGACTGATACTGCTCACTGCTAACTCCACGCCGTCGTTCATCCGCATCAATTCTTCGTTGGATCTGGACAACAGGGCCGCATCGTGGGCAGTTGAGAGGTGTGCGATTTCCTCACCCCTATCTCTGCCCTTCGATGTTCTTATGGAAAGCTTCCCTCATTATCTATTGGAGCAACAGGTTGAACAATATTGGTGCCAGACCGTCTCCTTGTCTCAATCTGTGTTTATGTAGAAGCTCTCCGTTACTCGGTTCTCAAGCTTCACATTACCTTTGGATCCAGTGAGACGAATTCTGACTAAGCTGACGAGATTCCAAACTCGGTTAGGCAATTCATTTTGATCTCGCGGTGGATGCACTCATACGCCTTCTTAAAATTTATGAAGAGCACAAGCAGCTCTTCGCCATATTCCCACGTCCTCTAGGTGAGTTTTCGCACCACGTAAATGCTGTCCCAACCCCTACTCCCCTGACATTCTCCAATTAATTCTTCTGTAAATGGCCGGATTCTATCCAGTAAGCTGTTGGCCAAATCTTATAGCAGTCGTTCAGGAGGGCGATTCCTCTGTAGTTGGTGGAGTCCATTTTGTCACCTTTCTTGTGTATTGTGCAGATGGCCGGTATGTGGCAGTCTTCTGTGATCTCTTATTACACGAGAGTAACAAAACTAGACTGAAGAAAAATATCTCTCAGTATTGACCTCTGTTTCGTACACAACAGCATTCTTGTTGTCAGATGTCGCAAAGGTTACTTTAAAACTACCTGTGCTGTCGAGGAAGAAATAGCAACATCTTTAACAGATCTTTCGAACTGATAAACATACCTGGTCTTTCAGATGAAGCGCGGCATGGCGTACATCAGCCATTGGTCTTTTCTCTTCTGAATACATTAACATTTTTCCGTTTTAGAGTAAGAACTTTTAATAGCTATTTACGATGGATGAGTATGAGGCACTTTGATCACACTGTATTTGGAGATCTTACGCGTCTGCGTTGACAAAAATGTCTCATCATCATCTTTAGATAAAATAATTCAGGGTTGTATGCATTGGAACTCCATGGAATAGGTACATAGCTTTAGATGACTCAACAGTCTTGTGTAGAACATGCAATACAAAGACTTTGATGCATGATACTTGGAACTGCAGAGGGTGGGGTGGTGTGTGGGGGGGGGGGGGGGGGACTGTTTGGCACATAGATCATGCATGTGTTATCTAGTAAGGCATGTTTGAAACCCTTTCACCATGATTTGGCACCTGGCTTAAGTCTAGGGTCATGCAACAAAGCAACGAGAACACAATAGCAGTGAAAACGCGTTTTGTGAAAAAATGGCACTTGGAGCGTATTCATTTCCACCCTTCAGTTACATACTTGGTGACAATTTTGTTATAATCTTTTCAACGAAAAATGTTTGAAATTTCTTGACTTGTTCCGTATGGATGAGGACTATTTCACTTGGGATCTGTGGAAGATGCATTAGTGTATATATTCATTGTATATTCTTATTTTCTGATATATTCAACAGGGTGGACGGAAAGAAACTCGCCATTTTTAATACTTCTCCCGTCTACAATATTATAGGTATAAACTTAATTTTTTGCACAAATGTAGTTTATTATATATATCATTATCTTTCCAAAAGTTACAATATTTTCTAAACCCTGGCTTAAAGGAAATGGGACCTTTGCTGTGACCTTCCCCAAGAATTCAGAGGTAACACTGCTTACACCCTCACCGATCTGATTCTCGAGTTAGCCAAGAGTCTGCTGTAATGCTGCGATGCACTCCTTACTTAGCCCCAAAACAAATAGCATGGGATGAGGTCTGGATTTCGTGTTGCCCATTCTATGATAAATTGGCGACCTGCCCAGCGTTCTGCAAAGCGTTCATCAAGCCACTGTCTTAAAGACAAAGTCTTTGTCCTGCATGATCTACACAAGATTGTTGAGTCATCTAAAGCCATGTATCTATTCCATCTTGCATAAATATCAGTTCGTATGACTAGTTCAGTCAGGAACTGTAGGCCATACAACATTTCCAAGTATCTTTCAGCGTTCATAGTGTCTCTCGACAGTCAGGTTCCAATAAGGCGGGAGGAATTTAATCCACACCGTACTGTCACTTTCGGCTTGCCCTGTATTTTTTCAGCTGGGTCTTTGGGGGTCGCCTTCTACCCAATAATAACTATTATGGTGATTAACGTGAAATGTAGCTTCATCAATCCTTAGAATTTTTTCAAACAGCTGTGGATGATCTCCATGCCATGCAAGCATCGTTTCACAAAATTCGACAAGCCTGTCACAATCATCTGGATAGGACGACGGGATATAACGAGGCTTCGGCAATCTGTATAGCAAATCTTTGGGGAGAAATGCACGCACAGGATAACATGTAATACCACTCTCTCTTGCAGTCTGCCTTGCTGATTCTGAAGGGCTCCGCTCGAACATCTCCCTCACTGTGGCCATATTTTCCACCGACACAAGAGTCGATGGCTTCCCTGCCTCTTCACGTCCACGATTCTACTCGTAGTCATCAATTTCCTGCAAAAAATTTTAATTGCAATTGCTTCCATAACATGACTACGAAGTCTTTCGCGACGGAGTCCTTGCATAAAAAGTTCTCGGTTTACTTGCCGCGTCAAATTTGGATAAAATCCCAAGCTTTCGATGACTACCTGCGTCATCTTCGTCAGGGGTAAAACTTCCATAACATCTTGCCTCCCATGATGACTTCTCCACCACCGTTGCACCTGAATTGCAGACGGCCCCTTCTCAAATCTTGCAGCAATTTTGGCTCTCTTCCCAATGCTTAATTGTCCTGGCGTCTCTGTGACTTCAAACGAACATCAAAAGCTCTACTGGACCCGAAAAATTTGAAAAACTGCAAACTTTTGTTTACAAAACAACTTAGCTTTATTGCTATCTACACATGACGTCAACAAAATTCAAAATAGGGGTTACTTTCCGCCAGCCCTGTAAAAGCCGGAGGACGTCCTCCATATGGATGTATTGGAACGAAAAGTACATCTACTCTCATCTTTGGACTGATGACGGCAATACCACATGAGTTATGACTTTTCTCTTCATACCACTGTAAGGTGCCAATTTCCAATAATTCGAGAAATGTGTACTAAGGATTTACTCGTATTCTTTTCTGTTACGACTTGCGCAGTCTAGTTTCGAAGGTGAATAGGATTTTCACATTGAAATCTTCCGCTCCAGTGGATATGTCCATCGGTGTAAAGAGCGTCCACGAGCTCCTAAGCGGTATCTTCGACAAGTTCTCAGAGCGTTGCTAGGCGACCTAACGGAGGATCGATAAAGAAAACCCGATAGGCGGCGAGTCGGGAAAGCCTGTTGTGATGGGGGGTGTCGCTGGCGTGTGGCCCGTGAAAACACACCTGACGGACTCCCCACAAAGGCGCTGGTGTCCTCTTTCACACCCTGCCCTTTTTCGCGACACCAGCCGGAAATAACGAACGCGCTGTTGTACCTTTCGAAAATTCCTCCCTCGTTTTTTACACTCTCGCGCGCTATAAAGGCTTTCGCGCGGCCTCCTTTGCGCCAGTCTGAACCATATTAAAATTCATGAGCATTTGTGTAATCCCCGTTAACGGACGTAAGCGAGCCCCAACAGCTAGGCTCTCTGGCGACGTGGCCGATGCCGTTTTTTTATTCCAGCAAAAGAATATTTAAATGGGAAACGGATACCGCCTCGATGTGTTCGATCATGCTTGTTATTTAGAGCGCAGAGCCTTCCTGCTTGCCCCTACAGTGGTTCTTCTGTCCCTCTTTAAGCCACGCCAATAATCGATGCGCGACAGTAGAACGGTAATTGGCGGTCTTTTGTCGCTGTGCGGGCTGCGAGCTTCGCCGACGCGCCGCTAGATGGCCTCGGCGTGACGTCACCCACTTGACCGGAGGGCGGCTTCGGCCTGTCACGCTGAACGCATCTGTCGGGCCGACATTCACTTCTGTCGCCGTCCCCTCTCGCTTAGGCGGCACAGGGCATTATTCGGGGGATGGGCTAACAAAGCCGGTGTTTAAATAAAAGCTTTTCCCCGCAAAAGCGCTTTCGGCAGCCTTGCTAGGGGTGAAATCAGAATTTTCTGCCATTTTGCTGCTGTCCAGAATCTCGCTTATTCCCGTATGAATTATTGCAGTACAATGACTGAATTACGAATAGGCCCATTTACATTAGGAGATTTCGTTGTTGACTGCATCGCAGCAAAACGAAAGTTCTGTCCAATTTTCGGATTTCCGTCTGTCCAAATTTCGCGTAAGAGTGAATGACGACATTAATCACCAGACTGGTCCGACACTGCATCAAGTAAAATTTCCATTCATTTTGTTTCCATTAATGCACAGTTTCGACTGCGAAACTATTTTCGAATGTATGTGTAAGTACAGCATACTTACACTTCACTATACGTTATCGGAACTTGTGCTTCTTCTCTTGTCCTCAGTCCGCAGACAGGCCGGTGGCAATTCTTGTGTTCCATTTCTCCCTGTCTTCTTGAGTCTCTTCAGTTGAGAGTCGGTTTCATACCTTGCTTTATGTACCTGATGTACTCATTACTTCTACTGGATCTTCCTCGTGCATTCTTGCCAGGAATATTCCCTTCTATTAATTTCAGAGTGAATAGGCAATATCTGTAGGTGTCCAATCCACCTGTCCCTCCGTTTGTGGACAGTCCTCCCCAATGATCCTTTGCCCCCCCCCCCCCCCCTCACCTCCCACGCCCCTAGGATGAAAATATTCGTAAACCGAACTTACATCCTGCATGGTTGACAGGGTGCATCATTTCAGTATCATATTGAAGAAAGCCAGAACATTTAGCGGGTATCAACTAGTACCAAGTGTATCTAGAGATAATTGCCATGAAATTAAAAAAAAAAAAAATTATTCGCTGCAAAACTAACAAGAGTAGCCCCCCAATCAGTTTTCCCTAGCTCAGGTCCAGATCCTCTCCCTATGGGTCACCATTAACCTATCACACGGGCAACTGGAACGAGATAAATCGAGATGCATTTATTCACTGTTCCGTTCTTTTCCGGCATAACGAGAGGTACCAAATTTTTGTTAGTGAGAGAGCATAATATCCCAGACTTGGCAATATATTGACTTGTCGAGACGGAATTGGGAAACAATAATTCATCACATTGGTAAGCTGCCACAGGCACAAAGGTGTCAAGTAAAATCGATCTTTACAAATGATGATGATGCCGGCCGCGGTGGTCTAGCGGTTCAGGCGCTCAGTCCGGAACCGCGCGACTACTACGGTCGCAGGTTCGAATCCTGCCTCGGGCATGGATGTGTGTGATGTCCTTAGGTTAGTTAGGTTTAAGTAGTTCTAAGTTCTAGGGGACTGATGACCACAGATGTTAAGTCCCATAGTGCTCAGAGCCATTTGAACCATTTTTTTTTTACAAATGATGATCAATCTCAATTAGAGGCAGACATTCGATGAGCCTTGGATGACAGACAGACACTTTGTTTTGGTACAATCTGACTAGAGCAGGGTTTCCCGTGTTCCGCGGGATCTGAAGAACTATTATTGACATCGCTTTTTTTTTTTTTTTTAAATTTCAATGATACGAGTTATTTTTTATGAATTATATTATTTGTGATAATATGAAATTGAAGTCATCATTGAATAAAACAAGTTTATCTCATTTCTCAAAAATTCACGCCCGACGGGGTAAAAGCATTGTTTTGTATCGTAGAGAACGCGCCATGTAATAATTTCGTTGCATCCTTTGTGTGAGGTAGCCCAGGAAGATGACTAGTTCGTAACATGTCTGAGGTTTTATACCTCATACGAAGAAGTTTCATCAAAATTTAAAAACTAATGACAAAATCTTATCATGACTTTACCTAATTTTGTGTGTATGTTATAATGAGTTCTGAACATGACGTTGCATATTCGCTGATAGATCAAATACTGCACTTTAATATTGGAGTCAAAGTAATGCATGAACGCAGCTACCATCGAGCGTCGCACTAATTTTACAAAGTAGAGCGAGCAAGAGAAGCTACTCCGAATCGTTATGCTGAATCTGTCAAAGACTAAATATTTCTTGATGAAGATGAATCGGGCGTCACTACGTTCGGGAACGGTAAAGTATAAGTAAACGATTACTAATATGATAGCAATTCAGCTTCAAGATTACCGAGGTCAGCTTCTCAGCTCTAGGTAAGTAATGTCTCTGTGATTTATAAGAGAAACCGAGATCTCATTTCAAGTCACCTACACCGGTACGGTAGCGTTCTTGGTTTACCTGAGAAGTCATATGAGAATTAGAGCTACCTGGTAAAGCGGCGATCTCATTCACAGATCTAATTACACTACTGGCCATTAAAATTGCTACACCAAGAAGACATGCAGATGATAAATGGGTATTCAATGGACAAATATATTATACTAGAACTGACATGTGATTACATTTTCACGTAATTTGGGTGCATAGATCCTGAGAAATCAGTACCCAGAACAACCAACTATGGCCATAATAGCGGCCTTGATACGCCTGGGCATTGAGTCAAACAGAGCTTGGACGACGTGTACGGGTACAGCTGCCCATGCAGCTTCAACACGATACCACAGTTCGTCAAGAGTAGTGACTAGCGTATTGTGACGGCCACAATTGGTGAGAGATCTGGAGAATGTGCTGCCCAGGGCAGCAGTCGAACATTTTCTGTATCCAGAAAGGCCCGTACAGGACCTGGAACATGCGGTCGTGCATTATCCTACTGAAATGTAGGGTTTCACAGGGATCGAATGAAGGGTAGAGCCACGGGTCGTCAGACATCTGAAATGTAACGTACACTGTTCAAAGTGCCGTCAGCGCGAACAAGAGGTGACCGAGACGTGTAACCAATGGCACCCCATACCATCACGCAGGGTGATACGCCAGTATGGCGATGATGAATACACGCTTCCAATGTGCTTTCACCGCGACGTCGCCAAACACGGATGGAACTATCATGATGCTGTAAACAGAAAAAATAACGTTTTGCCATTCGTGCACCCAGGTTCGTCGTTGAGTACACCATCGCAGCCGCTCCTGTCTGTGATGCAGCGTGAAGGGTAACTGCAGCCGTGGTCTCCGAGCTGATAGTCCATGCTGCTGCGAAAGTCGTCGACATGTTCCTGCACATGATTGTTGTCTTGCAAACGCAGCCCATCTGTTGACTCAGGGATCGAGACGTGGCTGCACGATCCGTTACAGCCATGCGGATAAGATGCTTGTCATCTCGACTGCTAGTGATACGAGGCCGTTGGGATCCAGCACGGCGTTCCGTATTACCCTCCTGAACCCACCGATTCCATATTCTGCTAACAGTCAATGGATCTCGACCAACGCGAGCATCAATGTCGTGATACGATATACCGCAATCGCGATAGGCTACAATCCGACCTTTATCAAAGCCGGAAACGTGATGCTGCGCATTTCTCCTCCTTACACGAGGCATTACAACAACGTTTCAGCAGGCAACGCCGGTCAACTGCTGTTTGTATATGAGAAATCTGTTGTCAACTTTCCTCATGTTAGCACGTTGTAGGTGTCGCCACCTGCGCCAACCTTGTGTGAATGCTCTGAAAAGCTAATCATTTGCATATCACAGCATCTTCTTCCTGTCCGTTAAATTTCGCGTCTGTAGCACGTCATCTTCGTGGTGTAGCCATTTTAATGGCCAGTAGTGTATTTTGGAGTTTATTGGAAAGCGCTGGGTCTAGTCTACTACAACATCGGTACACACAGAGAGAACACCACACGGCAAGGCCAGCCTTCAGGGAGGCGCAACATAATTATGGTCAGACTCCA
The DNA here is from genome assembly GCF_021461395.2 of Schistocerca americana. Lineage (NCBI taxonomy): Eukaryota > Metazoa > Arthropoda > Insecta > Orthoptera > Acrididae > Schistocerca > Schistocerca americana. The sequence continues at coordinate 207,769,024 of NC_060126.1, read as the reverse complement.
TAGAGGGCGCACACAACACTGACTATGTTGTACTTTTACCCTACGTCACAAAAAAACAGTGTGACTGCCCAGCGGAGGAGTCCCTCAACACCAAATTAAATATCTCGAGAACTACGATCGATAGACGAGTGCAATCAAAAAACACTGAAGCTCCAAAACACTGGTATAGACATGCGTATTCAAAAACACATACGTAAATAAGCAGAATATGGCTCTGCGCTTGGCAACACCTACATAAGACAACAAGTGTCTGGCGCAGTTGATAGCTCGGCTACTGCTGCTACTATGGCAGGTTACCAAGATTTAAGTGAGTTTGAATGTGGTGTTACAGCCGGCTCCTAAGCGATGGGACACAGCGCCTCCGAGATAGCAATGAAGTAGGAATTTTCCCGTACGACCATTTCAAGAGTGTACCGTGAATATTAGAAATCCGATAAAATACCAATTCTTCTACATCGTTGTGGCCGGAAAAACATCCTGCAAGAACGGGACCAACAGCGACTAAAGAGAATCGTTCAACGTGACAGAAGTGCAACTTGCCGGCCGGTGCGGTCGAGCGGTTCTAGGCGCTTCAGTCTGGAACCACGCGACTGCTACGGTCACAGGTTCGAATCCTGCCTTGGGCATGGATGTGTGTGTTGTCCTTAGGTTGGTTAGGTTTAAGTAGTTTTAAGTTCTAGGGGACTGATGACCTCAGCAGTTAAGTCCCATACTGCTCAGAGCCATTTGAACATTTTGAAGAAGAGCTTCCGCAATTGCTGCAGATTTCAGTGCTTGGCCATCAACAAGTGTCAGCGTGTGAAACATTCAACGAAACGGGCTTTCGGAACCGAAAGCCCACCCTTGTCCCCTTGATGACTGCCTGACACGAAGCTTTACACCTTACCTGGACCCGTCAACAACGACACTGAGCTGTTGATGACTTGAAACATGTTTCGCGGTCAGACTAGTCTCGTTTCAAATTGTGTCGAGTGGATGGATGTGTACGGGTATGGAGACAACTTCCTGAACCCATGGACCGTGCATGTCAGCAGGGCACTGGTGAAGCTGGTGCAGGCGCTGTAATGGTGTGACGCCATCGTTTAGGATAGGGAAAGTTAGTTTCATGCGATATTCAGAGCACGAGTTACAGTCAGGTGCAGACCGGATTGCAGTAAGTTACACTGACCAGCGGTTGCGAAGTGGAATGGAGGCCACAGGGCCGTCTAACCATTGAAAAGAGTGAAAACAGCAGTTCGAATGGCGCAAGCTATAGGCAGAAGGGGCGTCCTGGCGCAACCGGGATGTGTTGCATACATGATGCGAAGCAATGCGTTAGCGAAACAGAGGCATGCAGCCGAGTAAAAATAGGTGTTGTTTTCTAACGAGATTCATTCAAGTGTGGCAGCTGTCCTGGATGGCGGGGCGTGTCATTCCGCCGGTCTACACGCAGCAAGAGATGGGGCGACAGCGTCCCAGTCCATGGTGGGTCGTTGGTTCAACCCTCTGAGGCTGACGCGGGGTCCGCAGCCAGCCAGGGTGGGCCACTCTTCGGCTTGCCACCGCGGGCAGTTGTCTCGGCTCCCGACACATGCCGGAGACTTCCGTGGCGAGGCCTGCAGATTCGGACACTGGATCGCAGGTGGTCATTGCCGCTGTGTTCCCAGCTACGCCAGCTGAGGAAGAAGTAGCAGTGGGCCCGGCCTACGGCTCCCACTGGAGAAGCGCGGAGACAATGAGGATAGTGTTTGCTGAGTCGGCTGCTGGTGCAGTTATCCTGACGTAATTGGAGCTCTATAGCTGGCGAACAAGGCCAAAAATACACTGCATTGCGTTACACGGGCTGCTGGGGGTGCTCCCTCAGCATTGTGGGGCCAGTGACAGAGACCGAGGTGAATGAAGCACTTTAGAGGAAACGGATAAATCATTTGGAAAGTTCTCGCCGAATTTTAATATGTCACCTCCTGGCCCCCACCCACTACATTTGGTGTCAATATGCCACGTTTGGCGTCTGGGACCACAATAGTACCATTTGTTGCTCTCATCTATCGATTTCAGTTTTTTAGATATTTTATTTTAGAATCAGAGACTCTGGACAGCCTGTGGTTTCCAAGTGGACATCTAGCAGATAGACGTGTATATAATGCGAATCACTACTCGACTCAATTAGCTGCATAGTACCAACAGTAATTTAAGACAGTATCAGCATCGTGACTAAGTCGCCGACCAGAAGAGCCCAACTGGGTGTTCTAAGCTCTTACATCAGTTTAGATTCACTGAATTAATTATTAAATCGATGTTCATAGACAGATCAGTGTAAGTGTACACTGAACGAGGTTTCCACACATCTTGTTCACATTCTAGTTACATTCTGTTAATGCCTTAATTTCTATTAATCAATTATTGTGAACTGCTGCCACTCTGTGCTGCCACCATAATTTTGCAGTAGATGTTACCTAACCCTGCGACGAGTACAGTTGCTGCGTGCAAGCAAGCCACTTCATAACACCAGCTAATTTCTGTGATAGGACGTACTCTCCCTGCCACAGTTTTATTTTCACGCTAAGTGTATTTGGTGAGTACAATGTGATGCAAAAATGACTGACAAGATTTGCCGCCTGATCAAGCGACTTTTCATCATTAATCATCCATTTTCGAACAGTGATAGGGTAGGCCTTTCGGTGTTCTATTCTAACCTAAATATCAATGTTTCTTTCGTCGAGGAAGACATGTTACTCAAAGTTCAGTCGACACTTTCCTGCAGCACAAGCGGCACTCCGCAGTAAACAAGCGCTGCACACTGCCGCGCACCACGACGTCCACACACAAACCAAGAAACCTCGATCCATTGTTTATTTGGCTACATTGGACGTATCGCGAGCACTGGTTAGAAGATCGAAGTGCAGTTAATTTGTCTTCTCCACGTCCTCTATGACATTAAGAAAAGCCAACGAAAACGTCTCACCAGTCTTCTTCGTGACAATATGAGCTGTCACACAACACGTCAGACAGTCAAGGAGAAAAACATCGAATTAACATCTCATTACCCCTATACAATTAATATTCGGCTAATGACTTTTTATTATTCCCTCACGTTGAACAAAAAACTAAAATTAAACGCATGGATGCAGTGCAATTCTGATCGCCTAAATACATGGAGCCTTAGGAACCATTCTGGATATTCCTGGTAAGGCCTTATGGGACCAAACGGCTGAGGTCATCGGTCCCTAAGCTTAGACACTACTTAATCTAACTTAAATTAACTTACGCTAAGGACAACACGCAGAACCGTGTCAAGACGCCCTAGACCGCGTGGCAGGAAACTATGTTTTTGAGATGGCAGTCAGACTGGTAAAGAAATGTTTCTAGAACTGGTTGGAACGCATGCAAAAACTCTCCATTTTGAGTGCGAATATTTTGAGAAACGATAAAACTTTTCCTAAAATTTTTTTTGTAAAAACTTAAAATGCGATTCGCGGCGCACTGTAAATGGACTTCGGCGTACAGATTTGTATCTGGAAACAGCTGACTGTGAGGGGAAAAAACGTGGTGACAAGGCTGTGACTGGCATCTTCTGATCTCATACGACGATTATTGACGAGAAGTTCTTTTTTATTATTCTTATTGTTCGGCATCTGCGCAGGATTCACAAATATAGCGTTCATTAAATAGCATAGGAACGTACTCGCGGTATTTGATGCGTTGTACATCAAAATCAACATAAAATTATAGTGTAATCATATTAAAACTTTACTTGTTATTCTAGACATAAATAATTTAAACGCCGTTCACAGATTAGGCGGCCTGTTCCCACTGGCTGGCTGCTGCCTTCAGGGCAATATGAGGAGCAATCTCTTGTCTTTCGAGCATAGCAGTACTGTTACTCACGCCGGCAGACAGCAAGCGATGGTAACTCCTGACATTATAGTAATAGACGTCCGCCCACATAGTTGAGTGGTGAGCGTGACGGCTTGCCGTCCTACGGGCCCGGGTTCGATTCCTGGCTGGGTCGGAGATTTTCTCCGCTGAGGGACTGGGTGTTGCGTTGTCTTCATCATCATTTCATCCCAATGACGCCAAGCGCTCACTTCCATTTTCCATAGTGGTTGACAGTAGCGTTGTATCTTTTCGGGCAGACACAAAGAATGTCGCTGACGACCTCTCCTCCATCGCAGTCACACGAAGGAGATGCGATCAGACCAGTACGATGTGGATGATTCCTACAACAGCCGTGGATGAATGTCAGGTGCCTTATAGTGTTCGTGAGTCTTCTGCCGCATCGATTTTTCTCGTACCAGAAGACAGGAATTAGCACCAGGTTCACTTCGGCACGATTTTTCCATTGTATGAGGGGAGTTCAATAAGTAATTCAACAAATTTATTTCTCGGCCAGTTTCGGCTGTAAAACAGAGGGATTTGTTGTGGGGCATCGTGGAATATTCCTACTTCGTCCCCTATAGTTTCATAAAGTTCAGATACATGGCGACGATATACGTAGCGTTCAAAACGGTGTCTGTAACGGAGGTGCGTACTAAGCAAACAGTTGTCATTGAGTACCTTTTGGCGGCAAATCAGAGCATCGTAGATATTCATAGACGCTTGGAGAACGTCTACGGAGACCTGGCAGTAAACAAAAGCACGGTGAGTCGTTGGGAGAGGCGTCTGTCATCATAGCAACGAGGTCACGCAAACCTATCCTGCCGGCCGCACATATCTGCGATTCCTGCAATGTTACAACGTACGGACACCCTCATTAGAGATGATGGGTGGATCACAATTAAACACATCGCTTCTGAACTGGACGTCTATGTTGATAGTCCTCATGGTGCGATAAATGACTTTCGGCGTGTTCGTAGCCACAGAAATGCGAACTAACTTCTCCATGAGAGTGCAAGGCATCACACAAGACTTCACACCAGAGAGCAGCTAACAAAACTTTATTACATTGTTCTACACTCATGCTCATAAGTGAAGGATAATGCTACATTGTGAAACAACGCTCTGGTGGGCGGTTTTCGGGTTTAAATCACCTCGGGGTATGACCATGCGGTGCATTTGACGTGCGGTCGTCACACGGTGGCGCTGTCAGCAGTCCACATACACAGAGGTGTCAGACAGGGAACGTGTCCAGGCGCTACAATATGGGACGTCCACAATGTACAACAGCGCAAGAAGACAGATATCTCACCATCCCCTTAATTCCCTTGAAAGGGGTCTGTATGGAGGTCGTGGGGTGGGATTATGATTGGTGCACGTACACCCCTGCATGTCTTCGACAGAGGAACTGTAACAGGTCAGGTGTATCGGGACGTCATTTTCCACCTGTATGTCCGCCTTTTCAAGGATGCAGAGATATCCGCAGACGCCCACGGAGTAATGCAGGTAGCCTTCCTCGGGACCTTACCGCAGCCACTGGAACAGTTCTCTCCAGACACACAATTTACAGACGACTGAACAGACATGGTTTATTCGCCCGGAGACCTGCAAGTTGCGTTCCACTGACCCCTGGTCACAGGAGAGCCCGTAAAGCCTGGTGTCAAGAAGACAGTACATGGTCATTGGAACAGTGGTCCCAAGATATGTTCACGGATGAGTCCAGGTATACTCTGAACAGTGATTCTCGCCAGGTTTTCTTGAACCAGGAACCAGATACCAGCCCCTTAATTCCCTTGAAAGGGATCTGTATGGAGGTCGTGGTTTGATGGTGTGTGGTGGTATTATGATTGGTGCACGTACACCCATGCCTGTCGTCGACAGAGAAAGTGTAACAGGTCAAGTGTATCGGGACGTCATTTTGTACCAGCGTGTCCGTCTTTGCAGGGGTGCAGTGGGTGCCAACTTCCTCCTGATGGATGATAACGCACGGCCCACTAAGCTGCCATCGTGGAGGAGTACCTTCAAACAGAAGATATCAGGCGAATGGAGTGGTTCTCGGTCGACGTATCGCTGCGCGTCTTCAAATCCTTACGACACTTCAGGAGTTCCGACAGGCACTGGTGCAAGAATGGGAGGCTGTACCCCAGCAACTGCTCAACCACCTGATCCAGAGTATGCCAAACCGTTGTGCAGCCTGTGTACGTGTGCATGGTGATCACGTCCCATACTGATGTCGGGGTACATGTGCAGGAAACAGTGGCATTTTGTAGCACATGTGTTTCGGGACGGGTTTCTCAACTTATCCCCATTACCGTGGACTTACAGATCTGTGTCGTGTGTGTTCCCTACGTGCCTTTGCTATTAGCGCCAGTTTTGCGTATTGCCACGTTGTGTGGCACCACATTCTGCAATTGTCCTTACTTTATGAACATTAGTGTACCTCATGCACCCTTCTGCCCACTTTTCGCACCTTCTGACTTCCGTATGTTTGGCCCAATGAAAGATACGCTCCGCTGGAAAAAGTACGTGGATCATGGAGAGGTTATTGATGCAGCAAGCCATTGGCTCTGATGTTGACGAAAACTGCAGGTATACAGGCCCTCCAAATAAGATGGCGTAAATCTCTCTCATTGAAATGTGATTATGTTCAAAAATAAGGTTTTCTATCCAAAAGAGTGGGGAACCCTTTCTTCCAGAAGCGCTAGTCTTGCAAGGTTCGCAGGAGAAGGCGCAAGTAAAATTTAGAACACGGCTCGTGAGTCGTGCTTGGGTAGCGCAGTCGGTAGAGCACTTGCCCGCGCAAGGGAAAAGCCTCGAGTTCGAGTCTCGTCTGACACACAGTTTTAATCTGCCAGGAAGTTTCACATCAGCGCACACAAAGTGAAAATTTCATTCTAGAATAATATGGTGCATTGAAAGCCTGAATAAAACCAACCTGTTTTCAGAAAATAAATTTGTTGCATTGCTTCTTGAACGCCTCTCGTAGTTATCTGCACAGTCATTTTAGTAGCCAACAATGATTCGGATTCCCAGCCTAGTCCGAGTACCGGCAGGGGAAGCACGTACGAGATTCTCAGGCTCCCTGCGACAGCGGCGGCTTGCGCCCACGCTAGGCGGATCAGCCACTGCAAGTACGTGAGGTGGCGCCGTCCTATGACGAGTGTTTACAGCAGCCCGACTATTGCTACTCACTGAAGCCTTGCTTACATCTACATCTACATCCATACTCCGCAAGCCACCTGACAGTGTGTGGCGGAGAGTACTTTGAGTACCTCTATCGGTTCTCCCTTCTATTCCAGTCTCGTATTGTTCGTGGAAAGAAAGATTGGCGGTATGCCTCTGCGTGGACTCTAATCTCTCTGATTTTATCCATATGGTCTCTTCGCGAGATATACATAGGAGGGAGCAATATACTGCTTGACTCCTCGGTGAAGGTATGTTCTCGAAACTTCAACAAAAGCCCGTACCGAGCTACTGAGCGTCTCTCCCGCAAAGTCTTCCACTGGAGTTTATCTATCATCTTCGTAACGCTTTCACGATTACTAAATGATCATGTAACGAAGCGCGCTGCTCTCCGTTGGATCTTCTCTATCTCTTCTATCAACCCTATCTGGTACGGATCCCACACTGGTGAGCAATATTCAAGCAGTGGGCGAACAGGTGTACTGTAAACTACTTCCTTTGTTTTCGGATTGCATTTCCTTAGGATTCTTCCAATGAATCTCAGTCTGGCATCTGCTTTACCGACGATCAACGTGATGTGAATATTCCATTTTAAATCACTCCTAATGCGTACTCCCAGATAATTTATGGAATTAATTGCTTGCAGTTGCTGACCTGCTACATTGTAGCTAAATGATAAAGGATCTTTCTTTCTGTGTATTCGCAGCACATTACACTTGTCTACATTGAGATTCAATTGCCATTCCCTGCACCATGCGTCAATTCGTTGCAGATCCTCCTGCATTTCAGTACAATTTTCCATTGTTACAACCTCTCGATATACTACAGCATCATCCGCAAAAAGCCTCAATGAACTACCGATGTTATCCACAAGGTCATTTATGTATATTGTGAATAGCAACGGTCCCACGACACTCCCCTGCGGCACACCTGAAATCACTCTTACTTCGGAAGACTTCTCTCCGTTGAGAATGACATGCTGCGTTCTGTTATCTTGGAACTCTTCAATCCAATCACACAATTGGTCTGACAGTCCATATGCTCTTACTTTGCTCATTAAACGACTGTGGGGAACTGTATCGAACGCCTTGCGGAAGTCAAGAAACACGGCATCTACCTGGCACCCCGTGTCTATGGCCCTCTGAGTCTCGTGGACGAATAGCGCGAGCTGGGTTTCACACCGTCTTCTTCGAAACCCATGCTAATTCCTACAGAGTAGATTTCTAGTCTCCAGAAAAGTCATTATACTCGAACATAATACGTGTTCCAAAATTCTACAACTGATCGACGTTAGAGATATAGGTCTATAGTTCTGCACATCTGTTGGTTCAAATGGCTCTGAGCACTATGGGACTCAACTGCTGTGGTCGTAAGTCCCCTAGAACTTAGAACTACTTAAACCTAACTAACCTAAGGACAGCACACAACACCCAGCCATCACGAGGCAGAGAAAATCCCTGACCCCGCCGGGAATCGAACCCGGGAACCCACATCTGTTGGACGTCCCTTCTTGAAAACGGGGATGACCTGTGTCCTTTTCCAACCCTTTGGGACGCTACGCTCTTCTAGAGACCTACGGTACACCGCTGCAAGAAGGGGGGCAAGTTCCTTCGCGTACTCTGTGTAAAATCGAACTGGTATCCCATCAGGACCAGCGACCTTTCCTGTTTTGAGCGATTTTAATTGTTTCTTGCGCGCCACCGAATACTACATTTTGCTCTTGCTTGGCTTATGTTTGTGAATTAAATTATTCCCTGGGCTGTTATATATACTCAAGACGATTTTGCTACGCTCTGGACTTGTTTGCTTATTCCTTCACTCGATGAACCACGCTGCAATTTACCTCCAGATTCGCCTGTTTCGTTCTGCCGGTCTCCACGTCTCCACCAGTGTGAGTTGCCATAAACTGTGTTCTACGTACGCAGAGTAGGACAGAAAAATCAGATTCGTGTTGACGTAGACTGTGTGGTGGTTGAATCGTCCGCTGTGCGGATGCCTTAGTACTTCTAGCGCTGGTATGGACTGAGCAAGGATAACGGACTTGTAGCCCCAGCGTTCCCGGCGTATTGAAGGTCTCTGGTTAGGCCTGACGGATAGACGCTGTCCGCCTCTAACAGGACACGTCGGGCAGCTGCAGGCGAGCCCAGCCGTGTGCGGGCAGCCTGGTTAGAGATGCGTTTGGCCTCTCGACGCATTCGCCGCGGCTCGCCGGCGCCTGCAGTGGAAAACCATCGCGAATGCGCTGTTTGCGGAGCGCGCGCGTCTAATGAACTGACTTTCTCTGTCACAACGACCGCCGTGATGGATTTAATGCCTGCAAATCCCGCCCATCGCGCGTCCTCTGCACCCACCTCTTTCCCCTCTGTCCGGCCCATTATGAAAACCCTTTCTCTGGCGCGCAGCTCCTCTTACAATTATTGTTATTAATAACAGGTCTGGGGCAGTTTATGCGCCGGAGAACTTCATGAATATTCCGGCGTGCTCCGCGAGCCACCCCTCGCCGGGGCATTTATCACCCCCTCCCTGCCCTCGCACCCCAGCGCTCACCGGTTGCACCCGCACGCTGTACAAAGCCACCCGCAGCCGTTCTGTTCTCCCTCCCCACCCCTGCCGTACCCTATTCATCCCCACCACTCATCGCACGCGCTACAGCGACAGTCACAAATATTCAACTTGTCGCCTGCGCGCTTACGCTTCTTTAGTTCGCTTTACTATGCAGGGTGTCCCAGGAGGAATGGGCAGTATTCAGGTTCGTGTCAGGAAAGCTCATTTGAAGGAAAAACACTGCGACATAACGCTCTATTCCGAATAGTTTCCCGAGCGAGATGGCGCAGTGGCTAGCACGCCGGACTCGCATTCGGGAGGACGACGGTTCAATCCCGCATTCGCCATCCTGATTTAGGTTTTCCGTGATTTCACTAAATCGCTTCAGAAAAATTCCTGGATGATTCCTTTGAAAAGGGCACGGCCGACGTCCTTGCCTAATCTAACAGGACCGATGAACCTGGCGTTTGGTCCCCTCCCCCAAATCAACCACCCAACCAACCGAATGGTTTCCTAGATGCCACACATTTAATGTACATTTGTTTTTGGCTTCCGTCACGCACGTACGAGGGGTGGCGGGAGATTTTTTAATTTCGCGGGCTTTGCACACCCGTTTTTCATTTCTTTTTATATTGTTGATACACATGTTCCTGATGTGTGTTTGCGTTTTCAGCTGTTTAGTTTACTGTCCAGAGTCGGAAAGGTCATACACATTTTCGAGTGCTTGCCAAAGTTTTAGTTTCGAAAAAGATGGAGCAAAAAATTTGCATTATATTTTCTTGAAAAATGGAATAAAGTGCAGCACGGCATTCAAAATGTTGACTGTGGTTTTCGGCGAATCTGCTGTGAGTAAGACAGTTACAAGCGGTAAAAACGCTTCGAAGAGGGTCGAGAAGACTTTGAAGACGACCGCCCTGGATGGCCTAACACATCAATTACTGACCGGCAATGTGGAAGAAGTAAAGAGTATGGTTCTGGAAAATCGCCGAATCATCATCAGAGAGATTGATGTCGGAAAGTGCTTTTGGTCATGCCAGAAAATTTTGTCGAATGTTTTGGACATGAAATGTGTAGCAGCAAAATTTGTTCCGAAATTGTTGAATTTCGATAAAAAACGACGTCACATAGACATCGCTCATGAATTGCTGAATGTAGACAGTGATCGAGATCTTCTAAAGGTGGCTATAATAGTGACGAAAATTGGGTACACGGGTATGACGTCGAAACCGAGGCCCAATCGTCGCAATGGAATCTGCCTGAAGGATCAAGACCGAAAAAAATTGAGAAGTTCGATCACATGTTAAGGTTGTTGTCACTGTTTTCTTTGATTATAGTGGGATAGCGCATTATGACTTCAGCCTGATGGTTGCATAGTCAGTAAGGAATACTACCTGGAAGTTATGCGGCGTTCGCGTGAAGGGCCAGAATTGCGGCAAAAGCGCTCGTGGAAATTGCACCACGATAATGCTCTCGCTCACACCTCAGTGTTTGGGGAAAACGTTATGTTTCCTCAGCCACCGTATTCGCCAGACAAGGCCCTCTGCGACTACTTTCTGTTCCCGAGGCTGAAGAGAGCCACGAAAGAACGTCGTTCCCACACCTTTGATGAAATAAAAATAGAATCGTTGAAAGAGTTGATCACTGTTATGAAACGTTTGTTCAAGAAGTGCTTCGAAGATTGAGAAAAAAAAAAAAAAACGTTGGAACAAGTGTATTACATCTGAGAGGGATTACTTGGAGGGGAATGAAGTTGATGTTGACGAAAAAATAAAGATTCTGTAAGGAAAACAAATTAGCGTCACTTTTGGTCACACCTCGTATGTGTCTTGCCCACCCGACCTCTTTGCGCCTGTGACGTTTTTATCTAGCCCAGTCTGTCTCGGTTCTTTAAACCTTTTTGCTTTGGATGTCTTTCTGCTATTAAACTTGCGCAATGAACGCGCAGTTGTCCATGGCGTGTCGCTAGTGAGGTAGAATGAGGGATTGAGAGTGTATTAGAGAGACGCATAGGTTGACTTTTTCAACACGCGTTGGCTAAAATGCCGATGATCATCACTAATGAAGAATGCGATGGTGGTGCTGTTGAAGAATACCGTCGCTGCTTTCCGACACGTCGAATTCCTGATCGTAGAGTGTTTATTAGAGTTTTCAGCACACTGAACGCAACGTGTATTCTTCCAAGTTCCCATTTTTCTTCTGAACATGTGGTTCAACAACCTGTGCAGGAACAGCAGCACGGCGACTTTTTACACGTAGTACTGTCCTAAGAACACATGTATGGCGAACTTACACTTGGAAAACTCGGACCCATTTCACATATAGCATGTTGACAATCTTCTTATTGGGGAAAATGCCACACGACTTGAATTTTGTCACTGGTTCAATGGCAGTCGTCTTTAGCTTCCATTACTCACTGTTGAAGCTATGATTACAGGGAATGGAATCAACAAAATATATAATAAGCATCGATGGTCTCAGGAAAGCCTACACGCGACAGTGGAAAGCAGTTTCAAAGTTCGTTTTTCCATCAATTTTTGGTGCAGCATGATAATAACATGTTCACAAGCCCAGTCATTTTACAAGAGCGAAAGACGAGACATAATTTCTCGCATTTTTTGAAAAATTCGTTCGTTGAACACAATGAGGATGTTTCTTTTGTCAAGGGGACTGCAATGTACCTCCAGCATGTCGAATCCGCTCTACATTTTATGAAACGAGTGAGGGGACATCTCAAACACACTTATCCTAATCGTGATAGTATAATTAACTGTCCACCAGGACCGGCAGACTTTATGCCATTAGATTTTTGTTTATGAGGTTGGATGAAATATGAGCTGTACAAACGCAAGGTGAAAAAGCAAGATAAACTTCTTGGCTGCATCGTGGCGCTGCTTCCTGCATTAGGGAACGTGCAGACACTCAGACAAGCAAGACATGTTCCCCGAAGATCGCATAAATCTACTAAAGCTGGTGGTGGGGTGCTAGAACATTTATTGCGAACTGTACAACAGCTGTAATGTGACGTGTACGAAAACGCTTAGAGGTGAATGTGTTGGATGGTTGGTTGATTTGGGAGAGGGGAACAAACAGCGACGTCATTGGTCACAAAGGGTTAGGGTAGGATGGGGTAGGGAGTTGGCCATGCCCTTACAAAGGAACCATCCCGGCATTTGCGAATGTGTTGAAAATACATATTTTTCAGCTGACATTTTGTTGTGATGTTTACTAACTGCTTTACGTGTGCACTGGTGGAAACCTGACTAAGTACTGAATAACAGAGAGGATAAATAACAATGTACATTAAACGTGTTCTGTCTCGGGAACAATATGGAATAGGGCATATATCCATATGAAGATTTCTACTTGAAATGATCTTTTCTGTCACATTCCCGAATATTGACAATTGCTGGTATATCTACACCTTTACGTTCTTGTGACAGTTATCTCTTAATCCTGTTTTACACTAGAGAGGTATAATCAGTTGCTGATGCATAGAAATTGCTGATAGTAATGATTTGCTTAAAAACGAATGCAGCCTGCCTCTAAATCAAAGGTAATAGAATATATCCTAATAAATGAATAAACTTACACTGGAGCGAACACAAGCGAACGGGCACCAGCGAACGAGAATTCTGTCTGTTGTAAACGGTGGGCGACAGCGAACGAACAGCATTCGGTCGCGTTCGGTTCGCACTCGCTGGTGTATGTTCGTATTACCATGATTGTAATCATCAAAGGAAGTTCGTGTCCTATCCGATTCGACACTAGCAGTAATGAAATCTTCCGTTTGCTGTCTTGGTTGCTTTGCTGTTGACTTGAGTTGGATGGAGCAGTTTGAAGGGAATGTAATGTCGTAGTCACAGCAGATCGTTAAACCTGGTTTACAGCGGAACCGCCAAAGCGAACGAGCAGCAGGTATAGCGTCCCCAGTGAAATACTAAGAAAAGACTTAAAAAACAGTATTTATAAAGAAGAGACATTTAAAAAGTGAATAATAAGTGTACACCAGCCGCTCAGGCGAACGTACATTTTTCTTATATATCCGTATTATAATAATTTCTCTGTGTAAGTTTCGAAAGCAAAGAAATATAACAAAATGATCTAAAAAGACGACAAGATACGCTCTTTTGTTAATTTTTTAGTCGTCTTCACTTCTTCTCTTGTCTTGGTTGCGTGTAGACGGACAGCTTGCGAGTGCTGGCAAATGTAAGCATATTTGTATTAATTAAGCAGATAATATAATGATTTAATATTATTGTTCACTTTTAATCTGTAAGAGGTGATCTCGATTTCATGTCCGTCTTCCTTGAATTAACCTGCATTCGAGTAATTTACAGTGCAACAATCGCAGCGTCCGATGCAGCCAACGACGCCATTACGTGGCGATATTAACTTATGAAAAATTAGCGGAAGCGAAAAACTCGCCCGCTATTAACATAATATACATTTTTCTCCACAGCCGCCCGACGTTGCAGAAAATACGTAGCTTTAAGATTCTTATTTTCAGTACAACAGCCGAGAGCCAGAGCCAGGACTCCGACTACAATGCAATGGTTAACGGAGGTAAGAAAAAAAACTCTATGCGTGTGCGGGCCGCAATTGTAATTTATAACTAAAGATTTTTTGCTTAAAAGTGAACTGACTAGCCGAGGAAATTAATATGAAAAGCTTATTCCATTGTTCAACTTATATGCTCATGTTTTAATATTCAGCGAGTCTAACGTTCATTAACGTAACAAATAATTTCCACTCAAGATTAATATTGTTAAAAAAGAGAACTTCACAAAAGCATGTAATTGTAAATCAAAATTGAATGAAATATCATTTTGATTAAGGCCCACCACGTAAGTCGGCAACAATCACCATTACCAATCAATTTCTGTAGTAAATAATAAATCAAATTACGACGGCCGACGGACGCGAGACAGGGAAGGAGCATACTCCCTCGTATAAAAGGCAGGCGAGCGCGAGCAGACGGTATTCGATCGTATTCGGTTCGCAGGTGCTCGTTTTCCTTGGCCTTTCGGATAATGTCAACGAAAGTTCGCGTGATATTCGCTTCGGCGCTCTCAAAGCAGAGAGAATTCGTCTGCTGTTTGGCAGACGAAATAATCGAAAAGCCGGGTCGGAGATTTTCTCAGCTTCGGGACTGAGTATTGTGTTGTCTTTAGGTTCGTATCGCCGTAATTGAGGTTCTACTTTTGAAATGGCTGTACAGGCAAGTCGTGAAAGCCAACACATTACAAAAAGAAAGTAATCGAATAACAGTTGCGTGAGCGGTGGAATGGTCGGAAAATAATATCATATTGCTAATAGAAGACTGTAGATTATGTTATAAAAGGTGCTTGCAGTATTCAAAGCACAAAATACCAAAGCAAAGCACAAAATACCAAATTAAAATAAAAGTTCGTGGTACAAAATCGCCGAAGAATTCTGAGAAAGAAGAAAAAATCATGACTTGCCTCCATCAGGCGGGAACTGCGTGAGCAGATACAATCTTTTGTATTTATTGTTATTAAAAAGGAAGAGCCCAGCAAACTTCCTTGAAAGGAAGAAAATGAGAATATGCGTTATGCTGATTAAAGATGTTATGATTCTCCAGGAACTGCTCGTGGTTCAGAATCCCCGTTATACTGTAGGTCCCCTTTCTCCGGTTGGACACCTGAGATATGTCAGGGAGACTCAAGTCGCCGAAGTGGCGTCCAATAGAAAGACATGCACTGGGCCACTGAGCCACACGGAATTATTATTAACGTAAACTAAACAATATACGAAAAAGTTAATCATTCTTACACTTCACGCTCAATGCAGCTTTAATTACGTCACCCATATATCCGTATTATTTTAGGAGCTTTCTATGAAATAACCGTATAAATAAAACCTTTTTCCCCCGAACACGCTATCACGCCTGCAACAAACAATGCACTGACCCGTGGTCTAGGGGTAGCGTCTTTGATTCATAATCAAAACGTGTTCGGTCCCGGGTTCGATCCCCGCCACTGCCTAAATTTTGATAAATAATCAGCATTGGCGGCCGAAGACTTCCGGCATAAGAAGTCAGCCTCATTCTGCCAACGGCCTTGTCAAAGAGGGCGGAGGAGCGGATAGAGGTTCAGGGCACTCTCTTGTCCTAGGGGTGGGAAATTGCCCCTAAAGGCGGAAGAATCAGCAATGATCAACGACATGAGGATGCAGAAGGCAATGGAAACCACTGCATTAAAGACACGTAACGTGTATCCACAGGACATGTGGCCTGTATTTGAAGAAGTATCATGATGATCTCTCAATTGGCAAAAGATTCCGGAATAGTCTCCCATTCGGATCTCCGGGAGGGGACTGCCAAGGGGGAGGTTACCATGAGAAAAAGATTGAATAATCAACGAAAGGATAACGTTCTAAGAGTCGGGGCGTGGATTGTCAGAAGCTTGAACGTGGTAGGGAAACTAGAAAATCTGAAAAGGGAAATGCAAAGGATCAATCTAGATATAGTAGGTGTCAGTGAAGTGAAGTGGAAGGAAGACAAGGATTTCTGGTCAGATGAGTATCGGGTGATATCAACAGCAGCAGAAAATGGTATAACAGGTGTAGGATTCGTTATGAATAGGAAGGTAGGGCAGAGGGTGTGTTACTGTGAACGGTTCAGTGACCGGGTTTGTTCTAATCAGAATCGACAGCAGACCAACACCGACAACGATAGTTCAGGTATATATGCCGACGTCGCAAGCTGAAGATGAACAGATAGAGAAAGTGTATGAGGATATTGAAAGGGTAATGCAGTATGTAAAGGGGGACGAAAATCTAATAGTCATGGGCGACTGGAATGCAGTTGTAGGGGACGGAGTAGAAGAAAACGTTACAGGAGAATATGGGCTTGGGACAAGGAATGAAAGAGGAGAAAGACTAATTGAGTTCTGTAACAAGTTTCCGCTAGTAATAGCGAATACCCTGTTCAAGAATCACAAGAGGAGGAGGTATACCGGAAAAGGCCAGGAGATACGGGAAGATTTCAATTAGATTACATCATGGTCAGACAGAGATTCCGAAATCAGATACTGGATTGTAAGGCGTACCTAGGAGCAGATATAGACTCAGATCACAATATAGTAGTGATGAAGAGTAGGCTGAAGTTCAAGACATTAGTCAAGAAGAATCAATACGCAAAGAAGTGGGATACGGAAGTACTAAGGAATGACGAGATACGTTTGAAGTTCTCTAACGCTATAGATACAGCAATAAGGAATAGCGCAGTAGGCAGTACAGTTGAAGAGGAATGGACATCTCTAAAAAGGGCCATCACAGAAGTTGGGAAGGAAAACATAGGTACAAAGAAGGTAGCTGCGCAGAAACCATGGGTAATAGAAGAAATACTTCAGTTGATTGATGAAAGGAGGAAGTACAAACATGTTCCGGGAAAATCAGGAATACAGAAATACAAGTCGCTGATGAATGAAATAAATAGGAAGTGCAGGGAAGCAAAGACGAAATGGATGCAGGAAAAATGTGAAGACATCGAAAAAGATATGATTGTCGGAAGGACAGAGTCAGCATACAGGAAAGTCAAAACAACCTTTGGTGACATTAAAAGCAACGGTGGTAACATTAAGAGTGCAACGGGAATTCCACTGTTAAATGCAGAGGAGAGAGCAGATGGGTGGAAAGAATACATTGAAAGCCTCTATGAGGGTGAAGATTTGTCTGATGTGATAGAAGAAGAAACAGGAGTCGATTTAGAAGGGATAGGGGATCCAGTATTAGAATCGGAATTTAAAAGAACTTTGGAGGACTTACGGTCAAAAAAGGCGGAAGGGATAGATAACATTCCATCAGAATTTCTAAAATCATTGGGGGAAGTGGCAACAAAACCACTATTCACGTTGGTGTGTAGAATATATGAGTCCGGCGACATACCACACAATTCCGAAGACGGCAAGAGCTGACAAGTGCGAGATTTATCGCGCAATCAGCTTAACAGCTCATGCATCGAAGCTGCTTACAAGAATAATATACAGAAGAATGGAAAAGATAATTGAGAATGCGCTAGGTGACGATCAGTTTGACTTTAGGAAAAGTAAAGGGACGGGAGAGGCAATTCTGACGTTACGGCTAATAATGGAAGCAAGGCTAAAGAAAAATCAAGACACTTTCATAGGATTTGTCGACCTGGAAAAAGTGTTCGACAATATAAAATGGTGCAAGCTGTTCGAGATTCTGAAAAAACGTAGGGGTAAGCTATAGGGAGAGACGGGTCATATACAATATGTACAACAACCAAGAGGGAATAATAAGAGTGGACGATCAAGAACGAAGTGCTCGTATTAAGAAGGGTGTAAGACAAGGCTGTAGCCTTTCGCCCCTACTCTTCAATCTGTACATCGAGGAAGCAATGATGGAAATAAAAGAAAGGTTCAGGAGTGGAATTAAAATACAAGGTGAAAGGATATCAATGATACGATTCGCTGATGACATTGCTATCCTGAGTGAAAGTGAAGAAGAATTAAATGATCTGCTGAACGGAATGAACAGTCTAATGAGTACACAGTATGGTTTGAGAGTAAATCGGAGAAAGACGAAGGTAATGAGAAGTAGCAGAAATGAGAACAGCGAGAAACTTAACATCAGGATTGATGGTCACGAAGTCAATGAAGTTAAGGAATTCTGCTACCTAGGCAGTAAAATAACCAATGACGGACGGAGCAAGGAGGACATCAAAAGCAGACTCGCTATGGCAAAAAAGGCATTTCTGGCCAAGAGAAGTCTACTAATATCAAATACCGGCCTTAATTTGAGGAAGAAATTTCTGTGGATGTACGTCTGGAGTACAGCATTGTATGGTAGTGAAACATGGACTGTGGGAAAACCGGAGCAGAAGAGAATCGAAGCATTTGAGATGTGGTGCTATAGACGAATGTTGAAAATTAGGTGGACTGATAAGGTAAGGAATGAGGAGGTTCAACGCAGAATCGGAGAGGAAAGGAATATGTGGAAAACACTGATAAGGAGAAGGGACAGGATGATAGGACATCTGCTGAGACATGAGAGAATGACTTCCATGGTACTAGAGGGAGCTGTAGAGGGCAAAAACTGTAGAGGAAGACAGAGATTGGAATACGTCAAGCAAATAATTGAAGACGAAGGTTGCAAGTGCTACTCTGAGATGAAGAGGTTTCTGCATATCAGAGATCCGACAATTTGTCAACAAGTATTTATGGAGGTATGTGGTATTAGATGTAGCGGGCCGGTGATTTGCGAACGTGGTGATGGCTACCGATAGCGATCCAGATGGGTTCCTCAGAATTTACAGCAGGCGAATTTTGTCGCCGAGTAATTAACGTGAGTTCATTATAATGGTCCTCAAACCACTGTAACATGGTTTTGACTCCGAGACATGGACGGTTATGCTGCTGAAAGATGACTTTGGAGAGGACATCAAGCATGAAGGGATGCAAGTGGTTCGCAGTTGTCAGCGTGTCTTCGATTACTATCACAGATACCTTGCAAATGCAGGAGAATGTTTCCCATAGCATATTACCTTTCCCATCAGTTTGCGTCCGTGGCGCGCTGCACGTTTCGAGGGGTCGTTCAGCTCGATGGCGGCGTTTGTGGAGCCGAACATCGACCTTGTGTAGCAAAAATGTGATTAACCCAAAGCGCCGACACTATTTCATTGATCGACGGTCTCATCCCGATGGTCCCGTGCCCACTGCAATCGTAATTGAGGGTGTCGTTGGGTCAACATGTGAATACGTAGGGGTGATCTGCTGCTGAACTTCATGTTCAACAATGTACGATGAACGGTGTGCTCCGAAACATTTGCACGTGCACCAGCGTTGTGCTCTTTCAGTAGAGATGTCACTGATCACCATCTGTCCTACTTTACAGAGCAGACAAGCCTCCGAACCGCATGTTCTGTAAAGAGTCTTGGACGTTCAACCATTTAGCGTCTAGTGGTAGTTTCACTGTCCTTCTACCTCTTTCCGTAGATGCTCACGACGGTAGCACGTGAACATTCGATCAGCTTCGCCGTTTTGGAGATACTCGTTCACAAGCTCTGCGTAATAGCAATGTGCCCTTTGTCAAAGTCGCGTATCTCAGTGGATATCCCCATTTTCAGCCCATATCTCCGCGAGGGATATCTCTCGTCCCTGTCACGCGCCCGCTACGTCACCAGGCAGCAACCAACGTCACGGTGGGCAGTGGTCATAATGTTTTGATTCATCAGTGTATAGCGTCTACTCGTAACCTATGTGACAGGTTGTATGTGTTATGTTAGAGCACATTAATACTACTTTATTGATGTTACTTTCTGTATGTGCACTTTAATAAAATCGTTGACCGCTTCGCATATGCTATTGGATTCATCATGAGGTAACAGAGTACTCCAGCTACTAAAATGTAAAACAATTTCTCACGTAAATGTCTCCAGTTGCCAAGAACCAGAGAGTAAATGGTAGCCCTTCTTCAGATTTTGTCGCTCGTCTCTATTTAGTGCCGTGTTTTTACGTTTCCTCCTCAATTTCAGTGAGAAGCCAGCGAAAAGAGTAAAGCGATATTTCTATGTGTAAGGTTTTGGAATAATACTGCCGAAGGCTGGGACAGGAATTCAGTGATAAGAGCACTATCTCCAGGCGTTTAATGTTTGCGTAAAATCGCAGACACTATTTTTTTCCTCCCACATTTTCCTTACTTCGTCAAAAACAGCACGGTCACCATGCAAAGTAATCCTATTGCAATACCACAGCTTTTCATCCCGGCTGTAACTAATGTTATGTCGAGTGAAACGTGTGGGCCCATTATTAGGTCCACAAAACAATAAATACAGTGTTCTCTCGAGTTCAGTTCCGTTTCCTCCATTGTAAACAGTTGTTCAAAGGTGGAGAATTGTCCGTGAATGCTCCTAACACAACAAATATGAGCCGTAAGACAATTCACAAGCAGTCGTCGTGTCTCCAATTGGACTCTGGAACCACTCCCGCAGTCTGAACGTTCATGAAAACTGCACGCAGATTTTTTTTCGGAAGACGCTGTTTCCCTGTTCGATCTTCTCAACAGGTCGCTTAGTTCCCCCGAGTTATCGGAATGGGAAACAATAAACGTACCAAAGTGGCAACGAACACAAGTGTCACTTTTCTCTACAGTTATTGGGGGCGTGCATACTCGTGTCGATGGGTACTGCAATGACCACAATGGTCCTCACCTGGACGTCATCACATACAAAAAATCACACATGTAATGAACGGTGTGAAATGTTAGTTTAAACATTGCATAGCAATATGTAAAACATTATAGAAGTTCTGGTCGCGTCAATTCAGGCTAAAACCACGAGCTTTCGACGATAACCTTCATCTTCTTCGTCAGGAGCAACTGTCTGTCTAAACTCCCGCTGTGGAGGCCTTATATAGCCCAAAGACAGCTTCTGATTGGTCGGTAGTTGCGTCGTACTGTCACTGATGGCATCAACGTCCGCGCTGGTGGTGCCATCACTCCCGCCGAGTCGTGAACGCTACGTCGAAAATCGCTGGCTCTTCTCTGCATCGATAGCTCGCTTTCATGCGCTGCTAAGATTATATTCACTGTCACTCACACATTCTTATTCATACAGCCTTTTTAATTACAGAATCCTAATATGTGGGAGCCTGGGATGAAACTTCTGTTTCTTCAAACTGTATTTCATGTGTTTTTTTTTTTTTTTTTTTTTTTTTTTTTTCCGAGGCTGTGCTCAGCAACTGCATATTTTTCCAGTTGTCGATTTTTAATGTCGATGTTCTGCACAACAGTCGGAAACAACACCCACGATGTCATCACAGCATCTTCCAACCTCCTTGAACGCCTTTGTGCGGATGTTCTTGATCCGATTGGAAGTGACCACCTACCTGCACTCTTCACCATCTCCTACATACAACCTCATCCCCATGCACACCATCCCAATTCCCATCCAAGAGTTATCCAAAACTTATTCTGTACCAACTGGAATACCTATCGGGACTCTGTAGAAACCCAGATTGGAAGCTGCTCCCTGACCTTCCAACAACCTCAACAACCTGACGACAGCCCTCATGCCACATCCGTCCTTTAGCAGACCTTGTCAGACACTGTACCCACTCACATCCCTACCAAGACCATATATCCTCACCATTCCATTCTTACCCCTACAAGCCCTACTCCTCCTTCGATAATCCCTTTACATGTACCGCTCCGTTCTGCAGACTCATGACAGGGATACACTTACACACCACCGACCTATACAAAGCCATATCAGGAATTTATGAAATGCAAAAAGGGCCGGCCACCTGGGGTAGCCACACGGACTAGGGCGCCTTGCCAAGATTCGCGCGGCTCCCCCCGTCGGAGGTTCAAGTCCTCCCTCAGGCATGGATGTGTGTGTTGTACTTAGCGTAAGTTAGTTTAAGTTAGATTAAGTAGTGTGTAAACCTAGGGACCGATGACCTCAACAGTTTGGTTCTGTAGGAAATTACCACCACCACCAAAAAAAGGGCCAGGATTGGCGCCTGACATGTACCAGACTCAACACTACACTCTGCATCAACTCCTCCAAGTACTGGAAAGAATTCCACTGACTCACAAGCAATGACGCCATACCTCACTACCTGCTTCTCTGCAGCAACCATCCATTACCTTATAACTTGAGGAAAGCTGTCCACTTTTTATCCTTTCTCTCTGACATCTTCTGCATCTCTGGTGACTCTTATTTTGATTATTCCAACATTCCACATTCAGAATTAAACAAACCCAGCATAGCACGTGATAGAAAATATGTACTTGAAAGAAAACGCAACGCATCACCTGGTCATGACCACATCACCTATCGCCTTCTTAAAGAATCCCTTTCCTCGTCACTTTTGTGACCCCTTATGCCCCTATGCTTTTCAAAGAGCACTATCCCGAGCTTTGGAAAACCTCGTAAAATCCTACTTTTCCTCAAACTGCACAAACCCTCTCACAGTGGCTCCTCCTTTGTGACCTCATCTGCCTCACCTCAGTACTGAGGAACGTCTTTTAGTCGATCCTCTACCAACACATGCATCAACACCTGAACCAACACCACCTTCTTCCGGTAACGGCTTACATCCCAATTCTTCCTCTGATGACCTGTTCCTGCACCTGACCCACCTCCTACCCCACCAACTCAGCTCACGTAAATATGCTACTTTTGTGTCCCTTGACCTAGGTAAAGCCTACGACCATATATACCATTCTGATCTCTCTCTCGTACTCCAGCCGTAAGCACTTCCAGTTGACTATATCCACCTTATTGCATCCTTCCTATCTAATTACTCGTCCTTTTTCACTATTAACAATATCAATACCTTCCATCCCACTGCAGGATTGTCGCAAGGCTCTGTCCTCTCTCCTCTACTTTATTTCCTCTAAAGTACTGATATTGCCAAACCACCACCACCATCAACCTCCTTCAGTATGCTGATGACACCGCTTTCTTCGCCATGTACTCTACGCTCCAGAAATCCCAATGATCCCGCTAAACCCACCTTTATCAATTAACCTCCTGGTGTAACCAATGGCTCCTCAAGGTCAACCCCTTCAAAACCTAGGCAATAATTACAGGACAAAAACCCACACCTTCCACCTCCATGACATCTACGTTACCGTTTATGACTGTACCACCTAGTTAACTAATACACTGCTTAGCTGAGTGGTAACGTGCTTGCCTACCATGCAGCGGGCCTGGGTTCCATTCTCGTCCAGGGTGGATATTTTCTCCGCTCGTGGACTGGATGCTGTGTTGTCCTCCTCATCATTTCATTCTCATCAACGGCGCGCAAGTCGCCAAACGTGGCATCGACTGAAATAAGACTTGCACTTGGCGGCCGAACTTCCCCGAATGGGGCCTCCTGGGCAACAATGCCACACACTCATTTCATTTTGTCTTGGACTAACTCTCGACTGGCAGCTGACATGGAAACCTCACCTACAGAAAGCCACAATAGACTAAAACTATTAACAAGCCGAATTGAAGATTAGACCCATCCACTATTCTCCAAACCTACAAAATTCTCATCTGACCCATGCTTTGTTACGCCAGTGTTGCATGGATATCCACCCCACCAAAGTTCTGTAAGTCCATCCAGATCCTCGAAAGCCATACACTTTATCTCCTTTTCTGCATCCGTTTACTTTTTCCATCAAGAATCCTCTACAACTTCTTGAATTCCCCTCTCCTCATTCACATCGAACACCTCCACACCTCCTATACTATCTGTGAACTAGATTCCAATGACTCCATGTCTCGCCTCTCGTTATCAATCCTGGTATGCTGCCAGATATTTACAAACACGTTCCTTCAGTCCTACACCCACACTCCATATTCTGTATCAAGGCAACTTAACCAACTGCCTCTCCCAGACAATGAGATCTGCCCTGATATTTGTCCCTCCTACCAACTTTAATCCTTCTCCACCTACACCATTCCACATCAGGGCTCCTCTCTCCTTTTCCCTCTGCACCTACTCCTATCCCTCTCTTCTTGTACCACTACCCTCCCTACACACCATTATTCCTCCTCACCCTCTGTCCTTCACACTGTCTTTTTTCCCACTATCTGCTTCACCTCCAGTCTATCCTCTCCATAGTTTCCCCACCAAACAAACCCCTATTTCTTTACACACAGCCACAACCTCTATGGAGCATATTCTTTCCTCCAAGAATACTTTGTCACCCCATGCAGGTCATTCGATGTTAAGTGAAAGTGCAGTGCTCCAGTGTCTTTTCATAGAAGAGTATCACCTCATCGCAACTGTGTTCGTAAATGTATATATTTTTTGTTCTTCTAGCTGTCCTTTCCTTAATATTTTTGATTTAAAGCGTAAGCAGTCCTCATATTTTTATTTTTCTGTCATCTTTGTTATCTCTCTATAAATGCTCTTGGCTGAGGAGCGGAGTGTTATACCGCTGACAGCCCCGCCCATATGTGGCGTGGGAAATGAAATTATAATAAAGAAAAAAACTTTTGACAGTCAGTTGCTTATGACAAAGACGATGGAGGTAACTGACGCTGCAAGAAGTCTGAGAACCTTTTATACCACAGCGTCGTCGCGAAAGACTTCGTTCCCACAGCATTGCAGTAGCAGATATTTCTGATTACCCTTAATTAAATATGATATTTGTCTTTGTTATTTTTTCTATCACATCCTGTATATTTGTAAAGAAAATCGAAGGGCCGTGGCTGACTATTTAACAAGAAGATCAGATCACTAACTGGAATCATAACTGTATCGATAAAAACACAAAGCTTTAAAATGTTGAACATGGCAGCAGTCAGCAACTATAGAATCATGGATACAATGAATAACACACAGCCAACCAGTTTCACGTCAAAAGTTAACTCAAATCTATACCTAGGTTTCGACAGACATAAAGCTGCCTTCGTCAAGAAAAAGTAATGTCATATATCGCGTGAAAAGAGTAACGTAGTTATAAGGCTTAGTCAACAATAAAATGATCCATATGAAATCTGACGCCTACTCATGAAGCTTAGCTGATAGTAAAAGTGATCCTGTAAGGTCTAAGGCAGACGTGAATCATACACACACACAGACAATATTCGGCGGAAGGACTAGTCCGCCCTTTCCACCGACTTTAATACCATCGAGTTTGTGTAGGATGCATTGTTGAGATGTACTGCAGCACGTCCATGTGCATAACGACCAACTGGCAGTGTCAACCGGTTGGTGAAGGAATGGAACCCCCTCCGCAAGAATTCATTACCAAATGCTTTCGGAAGCATGTTGCAGAGCGTGAACTGCCGTCCGTGGAGATCACACAGCCTTTTAAAATCAATGCCCCATCTTTTGTAATGTCCGGGGGCCGTCACGAATCGCGGTGACTGTAGTGTAATTATTCTCATCGAATGAAAGTGTTATTTCTGTTCATCTCTCTGTGTATATCTCTCAGTTACTTTCTGTAATGTAATGTACTGTACTGCAACATTTCTTTTTATGTGTGACCCTAGTTTCATCGAGCTATATTACTTGGTAGTGACACTTCATGCCAAAGGTACTTTCATCCGTAAGTTTTCCACACCAGTGTACGTGTACTTTTCTTAAATATTTTTGTGTTCCCATTGTAGCCTGTAGATGAGATTTATATCCCGAAAGATGTTTCTTTATTAAATAACTTAAGAATCAAATAATTTTGTGACTCATAGCGGCGTCTTTAAAGCCTTTTCATATACAGTTAGGCAACATGTATCGTAAAATTATGGTAACACAGTTTAGGAAGAACTCAGTTTATTAATATAACTTTTACACTACTTAACTGTAGTACGAAGATAGTGCGTGGCAATAGATTGATGTCCACATGCATTGTCTGTCTTTAACTCTGGTCTAGTACTGGATCTATTGAATGATAACTACGATCGCTTCAAGAATGTCCAATATGGCTCTTCTTGGCGGGCGACTGTGGAGATAGTCTTGTTGCTGCCTTGAGATACTGTTGATGCTGTTGCTGACACTGCCCGAGTAGAGCCTTGCTTCCGTTTATATCCACGTTTCGCAAATTGAGGCTACTTGGGAACTATTTTGACGACGTGTGGCAGAAACACAAAACCGTCTTTGCGTTGCGCGTCCTCTACTGGAGGCTAGTCTTAATTTGGTTGCACCTGAGTACTAGGCAGTTCGGCGCTGTTATGTGTGTGGTTGTGTGCTGTACCTTCCGGAGGGCACAGCATGATGTGACGTGCAAGAAGCGTACATAAGAAAAATATTGTCACTTGCGACCATTAGTTATTTAACCCAAAGCAGTCAGTTCTGAAATCTTTTGCCATTTGTGTAATTTTGACCCAAAGGGTTGATAAAGCCTGCAGAATGGGTATTTCATAATGGACTTCCTAACTTCGAAATGAAATTATGCGGAAACTGTCAGAGGTAAATAGCTGCAAGAAGTGATCTCCTCATCAGAACTGTCGTAAAAATCAAAGCAGATTTTTCGGAATTAGTTCCAATGTCGCCGACGGGTGATCCAGTTACAGTGGTGCGCCTGCACTGTGTACGCTGAGGTGGCACGCTCATTAAAAGCGGCTCAAAACGTGCTCTGTCTACAGCTCAGGGAGACGAGAGAAACAACAACAGTTCGAGTCACTCTCTAAAGTTTGTCAACAGAAATGGAAATCTTGGCTGATTAACACTTCAAGCTTGTCCAATGTTTCTATAGAAAACCCCGTATTTCCGAGTGCCTCACAGGAAGTAGTCGTAGATGGCGAGGTCAAGCGAGTATGGGAGCTAGCTATGCCTGTTCAAGTAATAGAACAGTTCAAAGACAAGACTCGATTGCCGAAGGATTCTTTGAAATATGAGAGAAAATGGTGCTATATAATGTGTTCGGGTCTGAACTAGCATGAACCAAAACGTGCCTAGTGGGACTGACAACACTCGTAGTCTGGCAATCTCGTTCCAACTGCAGTATAGCGTTCAAGTGGCATTGTTTTCTTGCTCGATAAGAGTACTGTTCATGCTTTCTGGAATTATTTATCCGAAATGTACATTTTGAGGAATGCAACGATAGTACTTGACACAAATAACGGTTATCAGTACCCCAAAAATCGCCAGATTCATCTGTTCATGAAACCGTTCACATGAAAAAGACGCCTCAACTACGAACCTTTTGTAGTCAAGGGAAGTCGATCACCGTCAAACATGGCCAGCATATTGTTCATGTTCTCATTCTTGCACAATGAGTACATTGTGGAGCTGTATTTTGTTTATACACCGTTCCACAAGGTTTGGTATGTACTGGATGGTATTCACTAAGACTCAACTGCGCTTGGACTGATTACGATGTCGCTGAATAACCACAGTACTGTTACGCGTCCCTCTATGGCAACTATAGCTAACGACATTTGCATCTGATTATGAGACTTATGTATCCCATTCATCAATGATAAAAACTACTTGTTACAACCTTGTGTTGTTGGCAATTCCTATGTTATTTCCTTCCAGAATTAGAGAGCTCTTTCTGTAACGTCTTCTATTCGCCGAGAAGGAAGTAAGTGCCAGAAAAGTAGACCACCTGGCATGCTCGATGTACGAAAGAATCTAATTCTGGCATTGCAATAAGGGCAAGGATGCAAGAAGTCGTGACGAATGCTTCCCATTGTCTTTCACTTTCGGCTTTGTAACTAGCGTAAACATGATCCTATGGCAACAAAACACTGTTAACAATCCCAGTTGCACAGCTGGGGTTCTCTCCCATGGACATAGGAACGTCGTCAAATCTCGTGGATTCACATCAACATTTTGTTGCACGCATGGACAAGATACGAAACTCTTAAGGTTTTCTACACCACTAGAGGGATAAAGTAAGGTTGGTTACGGAAACAATAGACAGTTCCAAGGAGTCTTGCGTTTACATCTACAGGGGGCGGACAGACATATGGAAACACCAAAAACACAACACATTGTCATTCCTAATACGGTGTAGGAAAACATTCGGCATTCAAAACATCTTCCAGTCGTCTTGTAAAGGATGAATACAGATCCTGTATGGTTTTCAAGGGAATCTTATACCGTTCGTCCCGCAGAGTAGCGGTAAGTTCAGATAACGATTATGGACAGCCATCAAGCACTCTTGTCTCCAAATCAGACCACGAAGGCTGAATACACTGAGATCTGATGAGTTTTGTGGCCAGGGCAGAAGTCTCAGTTCATCCTCGTGCTCACAAAACCAGTCCTGGACGATGCGAGTTGTGTGAACAGGGGAACTGTCATCTTGGAACACAGCGTCACAATTGGGGGCAAGCACTGTACCGCGGAATGGATCTGATCAGCGAAAGCGGTCATATTATTCTTGGCGGCTATGCGATTGAGCCGTGGCGAGCTGCCGCCAGTGTTATTTTGAGATGATCATTATTTTGAGATCGATTGTGGTTGAGCTAAGCTATCTTTGCTTTTCGCGTGTCTTATCTTCCGGGTTGGCGGGCGAAGCCATTTCGTTGTTAGCCTTCGACGGGTAACCCTGGAGATCTCGTGGCATTCGCTGCGAGACGAGTGTCAACGGCTGCCGAGCGAACGTGATGACCGTTATATGATGCGGCGTGAAATTGGTCGGGCGTTTTGGCGTCATGGGCAGCTTGGAGATACAAGTTTTGTGACTTCGCTGGGAACAAAATTTGAAGTGAAGCGGTGAAGCTGTGGAACCCGCTCCTTCGTACTGTGTACGTGGTATGAAGTATGCGGTCGTAATTGTTGACCGACGAACTCAGAGGCATTTAAATTTTATTATTATGGTGAGACTTTCACAGTCGAACTTTAAGATGGTGTGGAAGAGTTCAGTTGCCCTAGTTAAATGGTGGCCGTTATTTGAAAGTTTTCTCAGAGGTGTTACTAGTGATCTGTGTTTCTTGTAATCAAATGATTTTATGTTGGCGTTTTCAAAGCCTGCACTCTGTTAGTACAGTTATCCATGTGTAAAATGCTTAGGGTCAAAGTTTGGAATTTGCCAATAGTGTAACGTGTTCCTTTACACGCTTACCCATATATCGAGTCGAAGGTTCTTCCGAGTGTTTCTATGTTTAAGAGTTATTGGAATGTCTTTGTGATTCGCGCAAAAACCTTTGATTGTGCCAGCGCCTTGGCGGGGAGTGAAATGTCATCCGAGGTCTATGCCTGGCAGTGTTTAAGAACCTGGCCACAACCGGGAGTTGTTCACATACCGCTTTCCAAAGTTTAGTATTTATTTTCCTTCCGCCAAGGTGGGTTAAGCTGGTAGATGTTCTGTCACGGTTATATAATTCGATCTTACCTTGGCACTAGTGCTGAAGTGTCATTAAGTCACCCTTTATTGCTAACTGTTTTCATTATACTATTTTGACGGAAATCTATATGGGAGTTTGAATTTCTGAAGTTTGTCAGTCATTCTGTTTTCTTAATAAGCGAAAATAAAGCGAGGGCTATTATTGCCCGGCAACATTAAGTTTGTAATTGATCTTTTAACACGTGCTTCTTGAAAGGATTGAAATAGTAAGTTTATAAGGGTATTTTAGTGAAGAATGTCAAGTGTGGCCATCTTAATGTAATAATTGGTTTTAAGGAGTTTGATGAAGTGACTACGTGAAGTAATTGTTAATCTATAAGTGCCCGGCACATTAATTTTTTTATAACTTTCTCTTAAGGGACTGTTTATTTGAATACTGAGTACGTTGGGTTTCTAACTGTATTTGCAAAGCTACACTCCTGGAAATGGAAAAAAGAACACATTGACACCGGTGTGTCAGACCCACCATACTTGCTCCAGACACTGCGAGAGGGCTGTACAAGCAATGATCACACGCACGGCACAGCGGACACACCAGGAACCGCGGTGTTGGCCGTCGAATGGCGCTAGCTGCGCAGCATTTGTGCACCGCTTCCGTCAGTGTCAGCCAGTTTGCCGTGGCATACGGAGCTCCATCGCAGTCTTTAACACTGGTAGCATGCCGCGACAGCGTGGACATGAACCGTATGTGCAGTTGACGGACTTTGAGTGAGGGCGTATAGTGGGCATGCGGGAGGCCGGGTGGACGTACCGCCGAATTGCTCAACACGTGGGGCGTGAGGTCTCCACAGTACATCGATGTTGTCGTCAGTGGTCGGCGGTAGGTGCACGTGCCCGTCGACCTGGGACCGGACCGCAGCGACGCACGGATGCACGCCAAGACCGTAGGATCCTACGCAGTGCCGTAGGGGACCGCACCGCCACTTCCCAGCAAATTAGGGACACTGTCGCTATTGGGGTATCGGCGAGGACCATTCGCAACCGTCTCCATGAAGCTGGGCTACGGTCCCGCACACCGTTAGGCCGTCTTCCGCTCACGCCCCAACATCGTGCAGCCCGCCTCCAGTGGTGTCGCGACAGGCGTGAATGGAGGGACGAATGGAGACGTGTCGTCTTCAGCGATGAGAGTCGCTTCTGCCTTGGTGCCAATGATGGTCGTATGCGTGTTTGGCGCCGTGCAGGTGAGCGCCACAATCAGGACTGCATACGACCGAGGCACACAGGGCCAACACCCGGCATCATGGTGTGGGGAACGATCTCCTACACTGGCCGTACACCACTGGTGATCGTCGAGGGGACACTGAATAGTGCACGGTACATCCAAACCGTCATCGAACCCATCGTTCTACCATTCCTAGACCGGCAAGGGAACTTGCTGTTCCAACAGGACAATGCACGTCCACATGTATCCCGTGCCACTCAACGTGCTTTAGAAGGTGTAAGTCAACTACCCTGGCCAGCAAGATCTCCGGATCTGTCCCCCATTGAGCATGTTTGGGACTGGATGAAGCGTCGTCTCACGCGGTCTGCACGTCCAGCACGAACGCTGGTCCAACTGAGGCGCCAGGTGGAAATGGCATGGCAAGCCGTTCCACAGGACTACATCCAGCATCTCTACGATCGTCTCCATGGGAGAATAGCAGCCTGCATTGCTGCGAAAGGTGGATATACACTGTAATATTGTCGACATTGTGCATGCTCTGTTGCCTGTGTCTATGTGCCTGTGGTTCTGTCAGTGTGATCATGTGATGTATCTGACCCCAGGAATGTGTCAATAAAGTTTCCCCTTCCTGGGACAATGAATTCACGGTGTTCTTATTTCAATTTCCAGGAGTGTATATCTAGTGGCTCGTCCACAGTTTGTAATTCCTTAAAAGGCGTAATGTCAATAAACTGCCTTAATTATAAATTGTGACTACCAACCATGATTCCATCCCGCTTCCTCTTTTCTGGTATCTAAGATATGGTGGGTAAGTATGGTACGGGTAGGGAGCCACGTACCAGCGATTTTGGAGAGTAACCTCGGGGCCCATTTTATACCACGATAAGACTGTCCAGATTATCACCGAACCCCCATCATGTTTCACTCTTGGGACGTAAACTCGGCCAGAAGCTGGAAGCACTGTGAAACAAGACTCATCCGACCAAATGACATTTCTCCATTGCTCCATAGTCCAAGTTTTATGGCTTTGTCACCACGTTTTCATGTTATTGGCATTTGCATCACTGATGATAGGTTCAGTGGTTCAAATGGCTCTGAGCACTATGGGACTTAACATCTCGGCCACCCCGGCCGGCTGATGATTGGCTTTTGAATCCCTGCTCGTTCTGCAGTTCCCTGCTTATGGAGCTCCCTTTATGTTGTTTCCGTCTTGACGGGGTTCGGAAGTCCGACATTCACCTGCGCAGTGAGTTTTGCTGCTGTCGTCCTCTTATCTTTCATCACAAACCTTTCCAACGACAGTCCTTCATGGTTACTCAACAAACACTTTCGTCCACGTTGTCACTTGGCGGATGCTGTTTTTCCGCTTTCGCTCTTTGCGGTATAAATTTTCGATATGAAGCCTCTCGGAACACCAGACACTTCGGAAACACCCACCATCCGGGCACCAACGGACTGCCCTCTTTAGACCGCACTGAGTTCCGACACAATACACTCAAAAATATACGGAAGACGACGGACATTGTAACGTACTGATGGCATTCTACAGGCGGCATCAGTGGTCAGATGCAACAGCGCAACCTGTAGGCCTGGCTAGAATCTGCATTTATGTTTAAGCATCCTTTCTTTGCGGTGTTCCCATGTTTTTATGCAACCACTGTATATATGCCAGCCACGTTACATTTTTCCATTCTACTCGCGAATGGTGCGTGAGAAGAGTGACTGCCACAGTATTTTCTATATGAACTCGTGATTTCTTTGCTTTACCCATGATGGCCATTTTATAGGGTGTATGAAGAAGGAAAGAATATGTCTCTTGACTCTTCTTGGAAGTCTACTCTCGAAATTTTAACAGTAAATTTCTCCGCGATGCTCGACGGCTCTCCTGTAACGGTGATGCTGGAGGTTGAAGATTATCTCCGTGACGCCATCGCACTTGCTAAACGAACTGGTGACGAAACAGTCGCTCTTCTTTGTACGTACTCTCCTTTTTCTATTAATACTATGTGGTAAGAGTTGCAGATTGGTGAGCTGTACTCAAGGAACGGTCAGGGGAATCTTGCTTAAGCAACAGCTCCTTCCTAACTGAGTCACATTTCATTTCGCTTCTTCATACGAATATCAGTCTCGTATCTAGTTTTACTACAACTATTTTCATGTGGCCGTTACACTTTATATCGCTCTGAAGAATTACTCCTACATATTTTACGGTTGTTACTGTTTATAGTTTATTTACTCGAGTGAGATGCAGTATAAAACTCTACATTACATAACTGCGGACAATTACGGGAGAGTCCTAAAACAACAATATAATTAGCTTACAATCACGAAGTTAAAATAATTGAAGGAAAGAGGAGAAAAATAAATGCTCTTCGCCCAGAATAGGGTAAGAGCATATGCATCGCCCTCAGTCCTCGTCAGCTCTTCATCATTGCATGACCCCAGGCATAATGGACAGTGGCACACATGATCCGTTGTCTGTTTTTCTCCTCAGGCGCACTGTGTCCGTCCTTTGAAACATCCCCATTTGACAAGACTGTCGTGGATTTACCAACACCTGATCATAATCTCTTTAATGATCTCCAGGTGGACTAATCTAAACTACTTCCAGGCGGTAGGCGCTCAGCAGGTTTCGTCTTGTAGGTGTAATAAAGGGAGTTGTCATGACGTCACAAACAGCCGACTTTCTCCATGTTAGTATGGCCAAAAATTAGTTTCTGGCGGAAATGTTTTCATAAAAAATGTCAGAATGCATCGTTTGCAGGAGTGCTAGTCGTTCTGATTATAGTCTAAACTGTAAAGGAGTCACATTTCATTCGTGAGTGGACTCGTTCAAGCGATATTTTCTTTGCTATACGCGAGTTTTAGTTGGGCTGGTTATTTTTACAGTAGCGGTTTAGTTTCTGTAATTTGACATCAGATTTCCTATCAGCAGAACTCGAAGAACGCTCTGGCTGAACTGTGTGAGAAGGAAAGATTGCAAACCGTCCATACAGACTAAAATATGTTATCAGTTTTTTAGAAAAGAGGGCACAGACGGAATATGCTCGATTACGAAAGCAGCCTTTCCACATCACATGCTTCGCTTCCTAGTAAACGTGTAACGAAAAGAAAGTTGCATTAACGAGGTCGAATGAGTCGTATTATTGGATGAAATATGCATTTAAGACCAGAAAAGCGTCGAAAAGTGCCTTGATGATACTGCGTTATTCACGAAAGCACTGTAATATTTACTATTATAACAATTGTTGCGTGGACACGACAGGAATCAAGAATAAGTAGCAACTGCAAACAATAGTCAACTAATATTTAGGAGCTACAAACACGGCGGCGCCGGCTTCAAAGCAATGTACAGCGTATGTCTGTAGCGCCACCTCTCCTTATTACACCTCCACAGGTTTCATCCAAATCTGAAGTTAGCCATATTCACCTGTCCGCAGCTGTGCTATGGCAGCGCGTGGGGGCATAGTATTGACGTTGAACTGAGCAAACTTTCGAATTTTAGTCTAGTTCTTGGTGGTTAATGGTCGTGGAGTGGGTGTAAACGATTTAGCTTAAAGTTTCTTTTTTCCTTCTACTTTTTACTCCTTCTAGCGTTTGCAGCTACTTTACAGTGTTTATAGGTCGGTGTGATACAACAGTAAACCTTGTCTGTTGGCGTCAGTTTTAGACATTCAGTGATCAGTCAAGCAGTTTCATACAGTGCGACGTCCACTTGCTTTGCAGGGGCAGAGCTGTGTCATACAGGGCACGCGTACTCTCCTGTAAATTATTTACAATGACTAATCGCGAATAGTGTGATCGAACAATAGTAGGTTTTTCCGACAATTTTTGAGCAATAAATTGTATTTATTTACACTGCTGGTCAACAGTTAGTCTCTTCTACCAAGCATCGATCCTCTGCATGTCTTCACACTATTCGCTAGTTTTCTCGAGTGCAAGTTTTCTACATATTTCATCCGCGAACATCGTCGAGGAGCGTCCGACGTCATCCACCGGACCACTTTAAATTTATAGTGAAAGTTAAAAGATGTCTATTACTCGGGTGGTTTACACCTGAAGCTAATTTTATATCTGATGGTTTCATACCCGTCAAGCACGACGGATTGTGCTCTGTGTACATGGAAGCCTAAACCCGGAGACAAACCTGGTGTTATACAGCTGTTCATTAATAGACAAAGTGAGACTGTTTGAAAACATTTCGAGAGTGAAGGGGCACGTCATTAATCTAGGCGCCATTATTTGCGTGGTTCTGGATGTTATGAACGATTAGATCGAGTTGAGTTTCAAAGGGCCTCTGACTGTAGAGAGGTTTGTGCTTGAAATAGATGCTGTAAACCGTGTTCCATATGTCTACAACAGACTGAATCCAACGACATAGGAATATTATTTACGTACTCTATCTGATCAAAAGTATCCGGCCATCTATTAGCGGACATCAATATGGGGCGTGTCAATCATTTGTCTTTATGACGGCTTTGCTGGAGACATATTTAATGAGATATCTGAAGCTGTGTGAAGAATAGCGGCTCATTCTGCTTCAAGAGGCGAAGCGCTAGGACAAAATGATGTGGCCTGCGGGGTCTGGGCACTGGCTCTGAGCACTGTGGAACTTAACATCTCATGTCATCAGTCCCCTAGAACTTAGAACTACTTAAACCTAACTAACCTAAGGACATCACACACATCTATGCCTGAGGCAGGATTCGAATCTGCGACCATAGCAGTCGCACGGTTCACAGCCACAGCGGCCGGCGAACATTCTAACTCATCCCAAAGGTGCTCTATTGAGTTGACGTCGGGACCGAGTGCAGATCAGTCCATTTAAGGAATCTTACTGTCCACAAACCATTGCCTCACTTGTTGTGGTCTTCAGTCCTGAGACTGGTTTGATGCAGCTCTCCATGCTACTCTATCCTGTGCAAGCTTCTTCATCTCCCAGTATCTACTGCAACCTGCGTCCTTCAGAATCTGCTTAGTATATTCATCTCTTGGTCTCCCTCTACGATTTTTTCCCTCCACGCTGCTCTCAAATACTAAATTGGCGACCGAGCGAGGTGGCGCAGTGGTTAGACACTGGACTCGCATTCGGGAGGACGACGGTTCAATCCCGCGTCCGGCCATCCTGACTTAGGTTTTCCGTGATTTCCCTAAATCACTCCAGGCAAATGCCGGGATGGTTCCTTTAAAAGGGCACGGCCGACTTCCTTCCCTAATCCGATGAGACCGGTGACCTCGCTGTCTGGTCTCCTTCCTCAAAACCAACCAACTAAATTGGCGATCTCTTGATGCCTCGGACCATGTACTATCAACCGATCCCTTCTTCTAGTGAAGTTGTGCCACAAACTCCTCTTCTCCTCAATCCTATTCAATACCTCCTCATTAGTTATATGATCTACCCATCTAATCTTCATCATTCTTCTGCAGCACCACATTTCGAAAGCTTCTATTCTCTTCTTGTACAAACTATTTATCGTCCATGTTTCACTTCCATACATGGCTACACTCAATACAAATACTTTCAGAAACAACTTCCTGACACTTAAATCTATACTCGATGTTAACAAATTTCTCTTCTTCAGAAACGCCTTCCTTGCCATTGCCAGTCTACATTTTATATCCTATCTACATCGACTGTCATCAGTTATTTTGCTCCCCAAATACCAAAACTCCTTTACTATTATAAGCGTCTTATTTCCTAATCTAATTCCCTCAGCATCACGCGACTTAATTCGAATACATTCCATTATCCTCGTTTTGCTTTTGTTGATGTTTATCTTATATCCTCCTTTCAAGACACCGTTCAACTGCTCTTCTAAGTCCTTTGCTGTCTCTTTCAGAATTACAATGTCATCGGCGAACCTCAAAGTTTTTGTTTCTTCTCCATGGATTTTAATACCTACTCCGAATTTTTCTTTTGTTTCCTTTACTTCTTGCTCAATATACAGATTGAATAACATCGGGGAGAGGCTACAACCCTGCCTCACTCCCTTCCCAACCGCTGCTTCCCTTTCATGCCACAAACTCTTATAACTGCCATCTGGTTTCTGTAGCGATTGTAAATAGCCTTTCGCTTCCTGTATTTTACCCCTGTCACCTTCAGAATTTGAAAGAGAGTATTCCAGTCAACATTGTCAAAAGCTTCCTCTAAGTCTACAAATGCTAGAAACGTAGGTTTGCCTTTTCTTAATCTAGCTTCTAAGATAAGTCGTAGGGTCAGTATTGCCTCACGTGTTCCAATATTTCTACGGAATCCAAACTGATCTTCCCCGAGGTCGGCTTCTACCAGTTTTTCCATTCGTCTGTAAGGAATTCGTGTTAGTATTTTGCATCCGTGACTTATTAAACTTATTAAATTTTCGCATCTGTCAACACCTGACCACTTTCATGGTGGTACAAAAAGCCATCGTCTCTGAACTGCTCCTGTACTGTACGCAGTACACAGCGCTGTAAAATGTGTTCATATCCTTCGGCATTAGCCTTTTCTTTAGCGCAATAGGGGGATCACACGTTAATATCGAGTAACACTCCCATATCTAACACCACCTTCTCCGTATTTCAATGTTGTCGCTACATATGATAGCAGGTAACATTCTCCAGGCATTCGTCAAACCGACTTCCCCAGGGCATAGCGTGGCTCATCACTCCAAATCGCTCGATTCCAAGCATCCACAATCCAGTGGCGTCGTTCATTACACCACCTCAAGGATCGTTTGTCACTGACCACGGGAAAATGTGGTTTATGAGTATTTGGTTGGCCACTGTACTCCTTTTTCAACTTCCTACACACAGTCATTGCTCTAGCTGGTCTACTGGTAAAAGTTTGAAACTGACGAGTGGTTCCTCCCACTGATTTCATGCGTAATTTTACATCGACCCTCCACAGTGATCGAAGGTCGCTGTTCGTTAATGTGTGAGATCTGCCTGGTGGTGGTTTAGTCGTGGTTGTTCCTTCGCGTTTCAGCTTCATAATTACACAACCCACGGTCGACATGGGCAGTTTTAGAAGCGTTGACATGTCCCCGATGGATCTGTTAGTAGGATGACATCCCGTGACCAGTCCACGTGCGAGATTAATGAGCTCTCCTGACAAATACAGTCTTCTGTTACTGTTTCTCCACTGACAACACGGTAGTCCCTGCCTTCTTTTATGCTGGCGGGTCCGCCTCTGGTGACATCTAGTGGTCAGTTCCACATTACATACAGATGTCCAGATACTTTTCATCATAAATTGTCTATCCATCCGATGATCGCTCTAGATAATGGGAATAATGTGAAAGTTATTTTTTTTCAACCGCTTGGAATCCTTCGTTTGTTGAAAGACTAAGGGTTTCATGGAGACTTAATGAAAAGAAGATGCCAAAATAATTGAGTGGAGTGAGCTATTTTAATGCGAGAAACTAGAAGGCAAGAGAAGGTTGTGACGTTTCTACTCCCAAGGAGCCCCTTCAGTGCGAGGTCGCGAAATGATAATGATGTATATGACATTTGATAGCTCACATTGTCTACCATGGAACCACAATATTGGCTGCAAATGGCAACAGGGGGCGGGACTGGAGGTATCCAATCCTGAGCAAAGCATGAGGCTACGGACTGTAGTTGAACTGCTTAGTGGACGAGTGACTCACAACAGCGCTACAGCGCTAGCTGGTGTTGATACAACGCAGAGCATTGTATTTTACAGGGTGTTTCCGTAAGAGCGTGCAAAAATGTAACAGGACGTAGAGAATGCTCCAATGAACACTTTGAGGTAGGGAACCTGGCGTCGGAGAAGCAAGGTTAAGGAGAAATGGAAGTAAACAAGTCTACTGCTTAATCCAGCATTACTATTTTCCAGCTTATTCGCAACTAACATGCGTATATGTTTACACGTACTGTGCTGTTTATTTATAGATACATTCTGTATTTCCTGCAAGGAAACAAGGAGTACGACCTGATTGCTAGGAAGTCATGATGCAGGTTTTGTTTACCTCACTTGTCCGCAAGGTGGCTCTGTTATATCGTATATACTTTGTCTCGTGACAGAACGCGCTGTGAATCAACGACAGACCCACACACTACTCAGTGCCATTCAGAGGCGTATACAACAGTACGATGGAGCAGAACTGGTACAGTTTCGCAGAACTCACTGGGATGCATCTTGTGTATAGGGAAGTACGTTGCAATGCTCTCGTTGTTGAAAGGCAACCGAGAACGATTTTCTAACAGACGTCATCCGTCCCGACGAGTGTTTATTTCTCTCGACTGACGATTGAGAGAGGCTGGTTCATTCGAAAGAAGAAACGAGGAACTTGGCAACACGAGAATCACTCGCACACCCTATTTTGAAAGGGGTGGGGGGCCTGGAACTTGTTGCAGCAGACCCCACTAGAAGTGCTAGTCACATTACTCGTGAAATTGGCGCTACACATACTAGCGTGTGGCGAGTACTCCACGAGCAACAATTACCCCCGTATCATCCATAACGAGTCCATACATTGCTTGTCAGCACCAAGGCTCTCATTGTATCAGTGGCTGCTCCAACAATGGACTCATCGACCAGATTTCCTCCAAATCTTGCTGTTTACTGATGAGGCCTCATTTGATAGTGATAGTATTCCGAACAGCAGGAACAACCATGTGTCTCCAGCAAACCCTCACGCTGTAGTAGAGTCACTCCATCAAGTACGTTTTGCTGGAATATCTGGGCCGGTATTGTAGGCGATAATCTCACTGGCTCATATCTTCTGCCTGGCCGTCTGAATGTCCACTCGTACTCGTTCAAACAGTTCTACCTGAGTTGTTGGAGAAAGTACCCTGGCTGTTGGTGAGAGGTTGTGGATACAACATGACGATGCCACGCCTCCCTTCAGTGTGGGTGTCCCCAGCCATCTCAGTGCTGTATTTCCTGGTCACTGAAGTGGAAGGGGAGGTCCTATTCCATGGCCTGCGAGGTCACATGACCTGAATCTCCTTGATTATTTCCTATGTGAATATCTAAAGTCACTTTTGTACGAGACCCTAGTGGATACGGAGATGGAATTAGTTGCCAGAATTCTAGCTGCCTGTGATGCGATTCGAAACACACCAGGGACATTTGTCAGGGTGCTTCAGTATCTTGTTCTGCGATGTCATGCTTGGACTGAGAATGATGGCCG
Organism: Schistocerca americana; assembly: GCF_021461395.2. Lineage (NCBI taxonomy): Eukaryota > Metazoa > Arthropoda > Insecta > Orthoptera > Acrididae > Schistocerca > Schistocerca americana. The sequence continues at coordinate 207,729,361 of NC_060126.1, read as the reverse complement.
TCGGTTTCAGCACATTTTGTAAGATACAGTACAAATGGTGTATTCATTGTGCCAGTGATAGTATTTGCAGTTAACTGTAACTAATTTAAATAAAAAAAGTACACAGAAATGTGGTTTTTTTCCTGTTATCTGCTTCAGCTGGCTTCTCAGATCCGAGCGTCCCTACTTCAAATTGTTCAGTGGAGCATCCTCTATGTCCCGTCAAATTTTTGCAGCCTCTTATGGAAACGCCCTGTATCTGCAACAGTTGCCGAAGTTGACACTTCGTCAGAAAGGAACCCAAGGAAGAGTGAGAAAGAAATTACAGCTGAAATATTGGCATCTCTGGAAGATGAGTGAGTGAAATGTGTGGCGTCGTATACTTCGACTGTGCGGACAGTGTACATGAGGAGTACAATGACGAGAATACGTGCTTAACAGGTGAAAGTGGTGGTGTCGACCCACGTAGTTCATCATCCTTGTCGGACAGGCGACCACAAATCCTGTCTCCGGTGAAACGTGGTGAAGGACAATCGTTGTCCAAGGAGCGGTTAGTATAAATAATTACCAACATGGAAGACCATCCGTAGCTGAGTAAAAAAGAAAATTATTATGAACTAATTTCGAATAAGTCCGCAGCAATATGACCGTGTAGTGCATAAGGAAAACTACGGATATTCAGGGAACCACAAGGCGCACTTGCTACAAAAACCTGCTGTTCTGCTGTTCACACATTTAAAGGACGGTTTGCAGTGATTTCAAGGGAAGCAGTGGACGGCTGCATAACTTCAAACAGTGTTACAGAACTGGAAGACGTAAGGTAATGGAATTTCAAACAAAGCATCAAATTGGCGATGTATAGCAAACTGTGGAAACGGTCCGAAAATTTGTAGGTGAGATAAACAAACTTATCCCATTGTTCAGTAAGGAATTTGTTTTCAGCACTGACCAATCGGGATTTGAAGAGAAAATGCATATGAAAGGAACCCAGGAAATGACGGATACCAAGAGAATTGCATCAAAATCAACTAATATCAACGACCTATCGCATTCGTATACGATTATGGCGACTGTTAAAGTGGATCTTAAGTTCACTGGAGTGTCACTTATTGTGCTGTGAGAAGTTGTAGCTACTCTGCTTACGATTCTTTCTCGTGTGCCTGATCTTTCAAGGGCTGTAGGGAATAGTTACATCACACCAAGCAGGAGTGGGCAAATGGGCGTAAGGGAACTACAGAAATGGTATGAACACTGCTTTTGGTCGATAGCTGGTCAATATAACATGCTTTTGCTTGATTCCTGGTCTGCGTATAAAAATCGTACTCCTTTAGAGCAAACTATCCGTCCTGAAAAGTGTGTGACATTGCACTTCGTGGCACCTTGAACCACTGGACAAATTCAGTCTCCTGATGTTTGTTTTCTCGGCACGTATAATACATATCATCAGACTACGCCTTAAAGGATAGCCAGTTTCACGATAAGCTTCGTGACAGAGTATTTCGCATTCGGCTGCAAGACAGCGCATTCCATCGAATCTGATCATCCTGTTACACCAATATGATTCTGTATGGATTCCTTAAGATCGGATACCTAGCTGGAAGCTCTGCACGGATTGTAACTCCCAAGGCGTTGGGCTTCGATCTTGATGGTGCGAACCTTTGTGATTATTGTGGTGGCCATTTTTCATTCAGTGTTCATGGTGCAAGTTAGTGGTCTGTTTTGAACATTTCTTGAATGGCGACGATGAACGAGGGTCACTCCAACAGAAATGCACACTATTTTTGTAAAAATACAGTTTTCATTCTGCATATGTAGAAGTTTTACAGTGTGTAGATACATCCTTCCCGCTTGTTTTCAAACTTAGTTCAACCTGTTCCCGTGAGTGGCGCCGTCACAGCACGTCTTCAAGCTGGCTGCTACACTTGACGTTCGTCAGAAGCAACGTGCTGTCATAGAATTCCTGTGCTGTCAAAACGAGACAGTGGGAAACATCCACAAGAGGTTGAAAAAGTTGTATGGAGATGCTGCTGCCGATCGCAGTACAGTTAGTCGGTGGGCAATCATGTTACGTGATGAAAGTGGACACGGCAATATTGAGGATTGTCCTCGCAGCGGCAGGCCTCGTTCTGCACACACTCCAGACAATGTGCAGAGAGTTGACGAATTGGTGACTGCTGACAGACGCATCACAGTGAACGAATTGTCACGCTACGTTGGGATAGGGGAAGGAAGTGTTTGCAGAATACTGAAAGTGTTGGCGTTAAAAAAGGTTTGTGCCAGGTCGGTTCCCAGGATGTTGACAGTGGCTCACAAAGAAAGAAGAAAAACGGTATGCAATGAACTTTTGGAACAGTACGAGAATGGTGGAGATGAATTTCTTGGAAGAATTGTGACAGGTGATGGAACATGGCTCCATCGTTTTTCACCAGAGACGAAGAGGCAATCAATGGAGTGGTATCATGCAAATTCACCCAAGAAAAAAAAAATTCAAAACCACACCTTCTGCTGGAAAAGTTATGACTACGGTGGTTTTCGATTCCGACGGACTCTTGCTTGTGGACATCGCGCCAAGTGGAATCACCATGAATTCTGGTGCATATGTGACGACACTGAAGAAACTTCAAGCTCGACTGAGTCGTATTCGACCACATCGGCAAAAGCAGGATGTTTTGCTGTTGCAGAGCAATGCACGGCCACATGTCAGTCAAAAAACCATGGAAGCGATCAGAAAACTCGGATGGACAACACTGAAACACCCGCCTTACAGTCCTGACCTGGCTCCATGTGACTATCATCTCTTTGGGAAACTGAAAGACTCTCTTCATGGAGATGACGACTCCCTTGTGTACGATGCCAAACAGTGACTCCAACAGGTTGGTACAGGATTTTACCGTGCGGGTAAACAGGCACTGTTTCCAAGATGGCGTAAGGCAGTTGAGAGGGTTGGAAATTATGTGGAGAAATGAAAATATTGTTCCTAAAGGATGTATCTACACATTGTAAAACTTTCAAATGTGTAGAATAAAAGATGCATTTAAAAAAAAAAAAATAGTGTGCATTTCTTTTGGAGTGACCCTTGTACATTTTGGCGCGCTCCTGATACATATGGTAAGTCATTAGCAGCTAATATTTTTTCTGTCATAACTGTTAACACAATGAAACTTCCTGAAGATTAAAACTGTGTACCGGACCGAGACTCGAACTCGGGACCTTTGCCTTACGCGGGCAAGTTCTCTACCAACTGAGCTATCCAAGCACGACTAACGCCCCGTCCTCACAGCTTTACTCCTGCCAGTACCTCGTCTCGTACCTTCCAAATTTTACAGAAGCTCTCCTGCGAACCTGCAGAACTAGCACTCCTGAAAGAAAGGATATTGCGAAGAAAAAAATGGCTCTGAGCACTATGGGACTTAACAGCGGAGGTCATCAGTCCCCTAGAACTTAGAACTAATTAAACCTAACTAACCTAAGGACATCACACACATCCATGCCCGAGGCAGGATTCGAACCTGCGACCGTAGCGGTCGCTCGGTTCCAGACTGAAGCGCCTAGAACCGCTCGGCCACTCTGGCCGGCTATTGCGGAGACATGGCTTAGTCACAGCCTGGGGAATATTTTCAGAATGAGATTTTCACTCTGCAGCGGAGTGTGCGCTGATATGAAACTTCCTGGCAGATTAAAACTGTGTGCCGGACCGAGACTCGAAATCGGGACCTATGCCTTTCGCGGGCAAGTGCTCTACCAACTTTTTTTTTCCATAAAGATCACTCTGTTTAAAAGGAACATGTAGATCATTTCATGGTATAGTATGTGCATTACATATTGAGCGGTGAGAGAAGCCTGAGGTTCATTATCAGCTGTCAAATGTGCACACCGACTGCACCCGGCACATCCCAACTGCGTGGGGGGTCGAGGAAGACTGCCTGAAGATAGTTGGCAAAGGTTTTCCGATAGTGTGACCATCTATGAACCTCATTGTGGGCTTGCTGCAAGAAATACCAAAAGTCAAGTCGCGACTTGGCAGCATCCCCATAGAGGTACGCGATCGTCCAACCTTTGACCCAGATGATCGACTGTGATTTAGTCGCCGGAAAGTAGTCACTCTCCGGATGTAAGATGGAAGCAGGTGTAATATGTTGTCCACACCTCGTGGTCGTGCGGTAGCGTTCTCGCTTCCCACGCCCGGGTTCCCGGGTTCGATTCGCGGCGGGGTCAGGGATTTTCTCTGCCTCGTGATGACTGGGTGTTGTGTGCTGTCCTTAGGTTAGTTAGGTTTAAGTAGTTGTAAGTTCTAGGGGACTGATGACCATAGATGTTAAGTCCCATAGTGCTCAGAGCCATTTTGTAATATGTTGCGGGGTCACACGGAGAAGCAAGCCACCATCTGTCTTCCTAGGAGCCATACGTCCTCCACCGCAATACAAGTTAAGCGGTGATGGTCATCATCCACTTGGTGACATTTCGGGCATAGTGGAGTGTCCACTAGTCCAATTGCATGGAGCCATTGGTTGGTGTTGAACTTGCCACAGGCGACAGTGGACCACAGTGCCCGAACGAAGGTAGGAAGGAATTTTTGGTGCACATGTCTCCAAATCTTCGGCCAATGCAACTTGGGGTGTTTGAGTTCAATGACATTACGATTTATCCGTCGTAGCACCCAAACATAAAAATCCTTCGATCATGGCGGTCTCATGCGCGGAAGCTCGTCTCTGATATAACTAAGTTCCACGATAAATGTTGATACATGCGCAAAATGTGGCGTAATGTTGCCCACCGCCACCAGAGGTGTGAGGGACGCTGGAACTAGGAGATCCAGTAGGCGGGATGTAAGGGAATCACGCCCACTACGCCATTGCTTGTACATCGTGGCTAGAAGGAGCGCCGTCGCTCGGCAGTGAACATTCTTAAGTCCGAGTCCCCCCTTGTCCGTAGGGAGCGTGAGCGTTGCGTGAGTGGTAGGGGCAGGATCTGCGAAATATGCACCACTCGAGAAACCACATAAGTGTTCAGATATTCGACTCGTTGCAAAGGATCAAGGCGCCGTAGGAGATGTTGTCGGACCATGGTACCCGTGTTGTCTGTAAAATACGTCGGTAGTTAACTGCCGCAGTATGTTTTACAGATGGGGTAAAGTCTATGCCGAGATAGCGGAATCGTTGCACATAAGGAAACGGACTGATTTCTTCCGGCGTAAGGCTCCTTCCAATCGGCATTGCAGCCGATTTGTTCATGTTCACTGCACTACCCGCCGTCACACTGTGGTCCAACAACTGTTCAAGGACCGTCTTCACCTCTTCCTCAGAACGACCGAGCAGCAGGAGGCCGTCCGCATAGGCACGACATTTGAAGGTGTAGCCCCGAAGTTCCATCCCAAAAAGAGAATTTGTTAGCCTCCCAATTAGTGGTTCCAACACTATCGCGAACAGCAGCATCGAATGAGAGCAACCCTGGCGAATGGATCGTCGAATTTGAATGGGCCCTGCTATACGCCCATTAACCTGTACCAAGGATTGTGCGCCCCCATAAATCCTTCTAATGAGACCAGTATAACGGTCTGGAAATCCCATTTGTTCCAGTACAGCGTACAGATAGTTGTGGCGCACCTTATCAGAAGCACTGTCAAAATCAACCACCACCATCGCCGCTTTAAGCCGGCACTCCTCCGTCAGCGCTATCACATCACGGCATTCGCCAGTAGCTGTTTGCACTTTCGCCGATCCACCCGGTGTCGTCTGTTCTGGAGAGAGAACTCTACGAATTAACGTACGACATCGGGACGCTAGCAACCGTGCAAAGATCTTGTAGTCGGCATTAAGCAGGGTGATGGGGCGATAATGTGTGACCGTAATTCCTGCTTTCGGTTCATGTACTGGCACCAAGAGGCCTTCCATAAAAGCCGGTGGAATAGGCGCATCGGAATTTAACATCTCGTTGTACATTTCCGTCCATCGCGGTGCCATTTCGTTGCGAAATTCTCGATAAAATTCAGCAGGAAGTCCATCAATGCCTGGAGACCGATTCAACGCACCCTTTGAGATCGCATCATGTACTTCCTCACAGCTAATGGCTTCCAGTAAGGTTCCCGCGGCTTCCACCGTCAGTGTACGGGAGACGTACGTGGCTATACGTTCGAGGTCATCGACAGGGGCTGCTTCTTCCCGATAGATGTGTTGGTAGTGGTCGACGAATGCAGAGACAATGTCCGCTTGACGCGTCACTCTTCGGTCCTCGCGGGTAATTAATTCCCGTACCAAAACGCGTCGTCGGTGCTTTCGTTCATTCACGACGTGGTGCATGGAAGGAATCTCGTGCATTATCCTATTGTGACATCTGGCGCGCACCATGGTTCCCTGAAGATGTTTCCGAGATAAAGCCACTAGTTTAGCTTTTATCCTTTTGCGTTCGATCCAGATGTCCTGTCCCGGCGGACCATCATCCAGGTCGCGCAGCGCTGCAAAATAAAAGTCGGTCGTACGGCGGCGCCATTCTGCCATCTCCCTGCTACATGAGATGAACGTATGGCGAAGAGCCGGTTTAGCACAAGTCAGCCACCAATCAAGCTTCGTCGCATACCTTCCAACCCTTCGCTCGCACATCGTCCATATCTCAAGGATCCTTTGACGGCATTCAGGATCATGTAGATGTTGAATCTTTAATTTCCACGGGGCCTTACTGTTGCACACCTCTCTACGGGGAAGAAGCACCGTACAGATGTAAGCGCTGTGATCGGAAAATGCCAATGGCCAGCGTTTCGCGTCCTGGACATCATTTGCATGAGCCCGTGGGATATAAATGCGATCTAACCTGCTCGCCGAATGACTTGTCACATAGGTGTATCCCGGTGCAGCTCCATGTCGTAATTCCCACGTGTCACTAAGAACAAGGTCGTTGACAACGATTCGCAACTCCTGGCTGATGTTTGCTGGTCTTTCTGGCTGAGAACACAGTTGAAATCTCCACCAATTATTACACATTCAGAACGTCCATGGAAAAGTGGGGCAATGTCTTCTGCATAAAATCGCGCCCTTTCCCGCCGCCGATTGTTTCCCGACGGTGCATAAAGATTGATGATGCGTGTCCCAAACGTCGTGAAAGCCGTTCCCCTGGCCGACGGAAGATAACACACGTTTTCCACTGGGAAGCCATCTCGCACGAAAACTGCCACCCCACTCCCATTGTGATCTCCATGTGACGAATAGGACTGGTAGCCTGCGATGTATGGGAGTTCTGCTATGTGGACTTCCTGCAGCAAAGCAATGTCCACATCAGATGCCCAAATCGTTTCCTTCAGTAGGTGTGTTTTGGCCGGTGAACGCACGTCATTTATATATCGTCATACCACATCTTTGCAGGCAGGGATATATTTGTGTCCATAGCCACAGCATCTGCGTCTGGAGAGCCAACTGGTTGTGATTCCTCTTCAGCGTCACCACGTCCCGTTACCGTCAATGTGACAGGCCGCTGCGGATCTGATCGAACAGTTTCCATTGCCTCATCCTGTTTCGTGGAGGCTGTTGTGTCGTCTTGGTCCACAGGCACATCGTCGTCGGGGCAAGGGGAGTCATCCCGAGGAGATGTCGTGCGACGACACTGTTTCCTCCTTTTCGGGGAACGTTGTTTGCGTGATCTTCCTTCCGTGTCCTCAGATTGTAGGGAATCACGGCTGCCCGACAGAAAAGCATCCGTAGGAACTGGAAGTGTTTCGAGTCCCATCGTTGTACTTGGCAGGAGTTCGGTCGAAACTGATGTTGTCGTCACAGAGTGCGTTCCAGACGGAACAGCACCCGTAGTGGCTGGAACTGCTTCGTGTACTATTGGCGTGCTTGGTGGGAGTTCGGTCTCATCTGATGTTGTCGCCGTAGATTGTATACTCGATGGCGCGGTGGCCGTGCGTTTCTGGGCGCTTCAGTCCGGAACCGCGGGACTGCTACGGTCGCAGGTTCGAATCCTGCCTCGGGCATGGATGTGTGTGATGTCCTTAGGTTAGTTAGGTTTAAGTAGTTCTAAGTTCTAGGGGACTGATGACCTAAGATGTTAAGTCCCATAGTGCTCAGAGCCATTTGAACCATTTTTGTATACTCGATGGAGCAGCATCCTCTGTCATCCCGACTTCTGCTACAAGGTTTCGGAGAGTGCCATCTTGATCTTCCACCGGGGCTGTGTCCTTTCGGTCATCAGCGGACGCAGTGAGGGCTTTGGCATAGGTGATCGGTAGTACTGTCATCGCCGGCGACGGCTCCCGCACATCTGAAGGCAGTTGCGTAATCCTCCGTTGCATACAGTTCGACCTGAGGTGTCCCTCCTGGCCACAGCCAGAACATGTACGTGGTTGACCATTGTAAATCACCACCGCCCGACAACCACCAATTGTCAGATAGGACGGTACATGCTTCTGAAGATCAATAGTGATTTGTCGCACTCCGTTAAGAACGGGGTACGTGGCGAATTGTGTCCAGCGTTCTGCTGTGTGACCATGTACCGTGCCGTATGGCTTAAAAGCCTCGATAACTTCGTCAGCCGGGAGCTCAAATGGCAGCTCTAAAACACGTATTGTCCGTACACCCAGACCAGCATGTTCTACAGTTACCGTGCCGACATTCCCGTCACTATAGCAAAATCGGAGACCTGCTTTTGTCGCCTGTAGAATTCTCTCACACGCCGCGTCATTTACCATCTTAACATACACCGTGGGGCTAATGACGGACAGGTGAATTCCGACAATATCGTTTGGCGGGATCTTGACGTCCTCTCGAATGAATCGTTCCACTGCTAAAGCCTCTGGTCGTTCGTAGTCTTTGCAGAAATTGAATCGTAATGTAGTTTCCTGTACTTGTTCGCCATGATCGTTGTTACTAGCCCGCGCGTGTACTAAGTCCGCAAGTAAACAAACACTAGCACACGTCGCACAGGCGGAAGTATCGGACCTCCGCTTCGCACGGCCGCTTGCGCCGAACTAACTGAGCTACTGAAGCACGACTCACGCCCCGTCCTCACAGCTTTACTTCTGCCGGTACCTCGTCTCCTACCTTCCTGCGATCCTGCAGAACAAGCACTCCTGAAAGAAAGGATGTTGCGGAGACATGGCTTAGCCACAGCCTGGGGAATATTTCCAGAATGAGATTTTCACTCTGCAGCGGAGTCTCGAACTCGGTCCAGCACACAGTTTTAATCTGCCAGGAAGTTTCATATCAGCGCACACTCCGCTGCAGATTAAAAATCTCATTCTGTTAACACAATGCTTTCAAATGAGCTTTTCTAGAAACTGAACTTGCGACCTCGCACTCAAAACCTTGTCAGAGGGAACCGGGCAGATGGCGGCCGCTCAAGCAGATAATGACGACGCCAGCGCCACAGAATACCTGGCCAGCAGTACAGACAGTGTGCAGGCGGCGCAGTACAGACGGTGTGCAGGTGGCGTGGCGAGCGCCGTGTTTTCAGCCCCGGTGATCGCGCGCGGCTAATTCCGCGCCGCCTACCCAGCACTGAGGCGCCACGCGGCGGATCCTGCCGCTCCGACGCCTCCGCCGGCGATGCCGCTGATCCGATTTGCGGTGGCCACGCGGCGCGGGAGCCGCTCACACGCTGTGCGGGACCCAGCTGGTGGGCGTTACGGTAGCCTTCTGGTCTCTCTGTACAGGAGCAGGCGCGGCTGCAGGCCACCGGCGTGCCTCTCCTCACCGGATGCAGTTGGACAAGATACGAAGTACGACCAACTATGACCGTCATTCCAATTTATCGACTGACCGACCAACAGGTCGTATGTCTATACACTTGTTGGTCGACAGACTGATATTCCTTGTCGGCCAGTCGGCTAAGGAATACCACCAGACAGACAGTCAAATACACTACTGGTCATTAAAACTGCTACACCAACAAGAAATGCAGATGATTAACGGAGGTATTCATTGGACAAATATATTATACTAGAACTGACATGTGATTACATTTTCACGCAATTTGGGTGCATAGATCCTGAGAAATCAGTACCCAGAACAACCAACTATGGCCATAATAGCGGCCTTGATACGCCAGGATATTGAGTCAAACAGAGCTTGGATGGCGTGTACAGGTATAGCTGCCCATGCAGCTTCAACACGATACCACAGTTCATCAAGACTAGTTACTGGCGTATTGTGAGGAGCGAGTTACTCGGCCACTATTGACCAGACGTTTTCAGTTGGTGAGAGATCTGGAGAATGTGCTGGTCAGGGCAGCAGTCGAACATTTTCTGAATCCAGAAAGGCCCGTACAGGACCTGCAACATGCGGTCGTGCATTATCCTGCTGAAACGTAGGATTTCGCAGGGATCGAACGAAGGGTAGAGCCACGGATCGTAACACATCTGAAATGTACCGTCCACTGTTCAAAGTGCCGTCAATGCGAACAAGAGGTGACCGAGACGTGTAACCAATGGCACCCCATACCATCACGCCGGATGATACGCCAGTATGGCGATGACGAATACACGCTTGCAATATGCGTTCACCGCGATGTCGCCAAACACGGATGCGACCATCATGATGCTCTAAACAGAAACTGGATTCATCCGAGAAAATGACGTTTTGCCATTCGTGCACCCAGGTTCGTCGTTGAGTACACCATCGCACACACTCCTGTCTGTGATGCAGCGTCAAGGGTAATCGCAGCCACGGTCTCCGAGCTGATAGGCCGGCCGAAGTGGCCGTGCGGTTAAAGGCGCTGCAGTCTGGAACCGCAAGACCGCTACGATCGCAGGTTCGAATCCTGCCTCCGGCATGGATGTTTGTGATGTCCTTAGGTTTAACTAGTTCTAAGTTCTAGGGGACTAATGACCTCCGAGCTGATAGTGCATGCTGCTGCAAACGTCGTCGAACTGTTCGTCTTGTTGTCTTGCAATCGTCCCCATCTGTTGGTTCAGGGATCGAGACGTGGCTGCACGAGCTGTTACAGTCATGCGGATAAAATGCCTCTCATCTTGACTGCTGGTGATACGAGGCCGTTGGCATCCAGCACGGCGTTCCGTATTACCCTCCTGAACCCACCGATTCCATATTCTGCTAACAGTCATTGGGTCTCGACCAACGCGAGCAGCAATGTCACGATACGATAAACCGCAATCGCGATAGGCTACAATCCGACCTTTATCAAAGTCGGAAACGTGATCGCACGCATTTCTCCTCCTTACACAAGGCGTCAGAACAACGTTTTACCAGGCAACGCCGGTCAACTGCTGTTTGTGTATGAGAAATCGGTTGGAAACTTTCCTCATATCAGGAGGTTGTAGGTGTCTCCACTGGCGCCAACCTTGTGTGAATGCTCTGAAAAGTTAATCATTTGCATATCACAGCACGTTCTTCCTGTCAGTTAAATTTCGCGTCTGTATCACGTCAGCTGCGTGGTGGTGTAGCAATTGTAATGGCCAGTAGTGTAGAAAGATCTGCACCAATGCTGCCATACGATCGTTTCATTTCATTTCTGTTCGTTCCTCCTTTTCTGCGCTTTGAAGATTGTGTTCACCACCATCTCATGTTCCAAACAAAGCTCAAGCAGACACTCTTCCTCGTTATTGGTCTTTTCTAATCCAAATCTTCTTCCTGTCTTTACAAGATCACTCGCCACTATGGCGTTAAAATCTCCCGTTATGATTGTAAATGGTCCAGACACAATGTGAACACCTGTCAAAAGCCTGGATAACCACATTTTACAGCGCGGACGTGCAGGAAGAGAGTCAGTGATGTTCTGGAAGGTATCGACACGAATAGGGAGCCATGCCGACCCCAGCGCCGTGGACAGCAGCGCCAGGTTTCTCTGTTCAAGATCCATGGCGAGAACAGCCTGATCGAGGTAGTCCCACACATTCCCGATTGCCTTTAAATCCGGGGAATTTCTTGTCCATGGGAGTACGGTTAACTCATCCTGGTGCTCTTACAGTCACACACGTACACTCTGAGCTATGTGACACGTTGCATTGTCCTGCTGGTGGATGCCGTTGTGCCGAGGAAAAACAAACTTTATGTAGTGGTGGACACGGTCCCCAAGAACAGGTGCAGACTAGTGTTGATCCATACTGCTTTCCAGAATGACGAGACAGCCCAGGGAATGCCACGAAAACATTCCCCAGATCATAATGCTCCCTCCTCCAGCGTGGACGCTTTGGACGATTGTTGCAACGCCGTACACACCAAATGCGTGATCCATCCGATCAGACAACTTGTCGCCACTCAGTGGACATTCAGTTGCGGTATTGGCGTGCAAATTCCAGCCTTCGTCGGTGATGAAGAGCATTGAGCATGAGTGCACGACCAGGCACCTGCTGCGGAGCCCATACGCACCAACGTTCGTTCAGTGGTCATGAAAAGACACTGTTGGTATTACCTTGGTTTATCTGGGCGGTCAGTTGCTCAACAGTTGCACGTCTGTTCGTCCGTACACATCTCCACAGCCGTCGTTCACTCCTGGCATCTATGGCCTCTTGTACATCGAGGCTGCGTCGGCGTCGGTTTCGATTCAAATTCAAATGGCTCTAAGCACTATGAGACTTATCATCTGAGGTCATCAGTCCCCTAAACTTAGAACTACTTAAACCTAACTAACCTAAGGACATCACGCACATCCATCCCCGAGGCAGGATTCGAACCTGCGACCGTAGCGGTCTCGCGGTTCCAGATTGTGGCGCCTAGAACCGCTCGGCCACCCTGGCCGGCTGTAATCATTAATCTATCATTGAAGTGATAAGTAATCACAACTTTATCCACCATTTTGTTCCCTGCATGATTTCCACCACTATTTCTGCCCTTATCATATTCCTCTGCTATACTTCATTACCATTAAATCACTGCTAAAATCTCCGCGTCCTTGCCATATGGTTCCACACGTATCTGACATGTCATTGTCTTTATTGTTCATAATAATTTTCAGTTCTTCAAATGTAACTGCTTTCAGTTCGTTCCTTCCATTCTGTGTTCCTATTTTCATCTCTTTCTGTATGTTGGGAGGCTTGCTCTGTATCTACACCAAAAACATCTCACTCATCCTGTGAAAATGTAGTGAGTGTATGCACCGCCGTGACCTCCTCTATCACGTCTCCTGCCCTGACCGTTGTCTAAAGTGTCAGATTGTTTTCCTACTAAGATTTTGGCCTGACACGTGATCTCTGTAATGGTCGCCAAGCATGATTAAAATCAGCGACAGGAGGGGACAGTACAACTCTAGTTAAATAAGGTCAGCTGCAGTCTCAGTCGAACAGGTGTATTATTTCGTAGAGACCGGTGAGTGCATTTGTAAGAGGCTGGCGCATTTAATAAAGTAGAAAACACTGAAAGAAGTGGCAAAAGCACTGTTTAAGGGACCAGCAGATTGCATTCGGTCAAGGTAGGAAAGCACACACAAGAAATCATAGAATCTACAGGAAACCAGCTGAAAAATGTTCTTGTTGGTGCACAAAAAAGGCGAATATGTTCCTCTTTAAAATACTCTAGCAGAAAAGAGGGGAACCAGCGGCCTCAGTTTTCATCCGCTTTCTTCACCAAAATTGTTGGCATGCGAACATATTCGCGCTCTTTCAACACAGAACATTCTAAATCAATTTACCCAGTCTCTATTTGTAGACAAGCCTTCATACTTAGCATCTCCGTCTCACTGCCAGTGGCTGCATATGTCTCTCCCACGGTCACCTTCTTCTCCCAGTGATATACCGTGAACCCCACTGACACCGTCTCTTCTCTCATTTATACTGTCTCCTTCTATGTTTCTTTCCCGCTACCATTGTCTCTACCACACCACGGCAGCTCAAAAATTCTCAGGTGGCCCAATTTACTTTTTTTCCTATGCCCTTATTTAAAATTTCGGTCCAAAATGCGTCCTCCCATACACCAACGTGTTAATGTTATGCGGTCTCGGAAAGTCCACACCCCCCGAGCCCATGAATGGTCTCCACTCTTCTGTATTTTTCATTTCCATTGTCTCCTCCCTCCACTGCTACTGTCTCCATCCAGCTCTCTTGCTCTTTTACTGCTACTGTCTCTCACTGGCCGTCAGTATCTGCTCTCTCTTTTACTCCCACGGCTATTGTCTTCACCCATCTCTCGTTTTCTTTTACTGCTACTGTCTCTGTCCCGCCACCACTGTCTCCTCTCTTCTCCTCTTCTACTGGCACTGTCTCCTCTTTCTTCCACTTTCACTGCCTCTCTGCTACTCCCGTTCAGCACGAAAAAGCGCGAATTTGTTGGCATGCCAAAGGTTCTGATGAGGATGGCGGGATGAGGATTGAGACAGCTGGTTCCCAATGTTACCATCAGAGCGTTTCAAGGAGGTGCATAATCGCTTCTTTTATGCTCCTACAGGAACATTTGTCAGCTGGTTCCCTTCTTTTCCCGTTACAACAGGGTGCGCTGCTTACATGAAACAATTTCCGTATGCTGTGTCGTCGAGTAATCGAGTAATGAGAGTAGCACAAGAAGTGTCGACCACCACAGAGATGCTGCACAGCATAGCGATATCACAGGGCGTCAATAAGATGCCAGGAAGAAGCCGTGTCTCCCGTAGTTCCGAGACGCCACCACCCGCCTCTGCCCTGAAATAGCGTCGCCAGAGACCATGATGATAGTTCTGCTTGAAGTGGGATCCTGCCCACTTCCAGGATGTTCCTGTCGGAGTAAGATCATTGTGCTGCCTACTCGTTGTGGCACAGCCCAAGACAACAGTCGGAAGTGAGCTGTGCCTACGCGGCAACGCTATCACAACTGGGTCAACAAGTGTCTACGAAATAGTTTTTTCTCACAAGTTTTTTTTCGAAAAAACACAGTGACCCGTATATGTAATGAGTTTCTTTTAATTTACGTCTATGGTCACAATCTTTTTGTTTAACAGATTTGTTTCGGTCTTTAATGACCATCATCAAGCCGGCTGGAGTGGCCGAGCAGTTCTAGGCGCCACAGTCTGGAGCTGCGCGACCGCTACGGCCGCAGGTTCGAATCCTGCCTCCGGAATGGGTGTGTGTGATGTCCTTAGGTTAGTTAGGTTTAAGAAGTTCTAAGTCTAGGGGACTGATGACCTCAGAAGTTAAGTTCCATAGTGCTCAGAGCCATTTGAACCATTTTTGACCATCATCAGATCTGCAGCAAAAATGGGAAGAATATAAATACACTCGCAAACTGTATATAGCTTAAGAACAATACATAGACCATAATGAAAAGTAGTACTGACAAAATTTACATTTGTGCGCTTTAAATATGAAAACGCATACCTGTTTCATAAAAACGAAGTCCTAATGTACTGCAGCCATAGTGGCATCGTCAAATGTTAAATGCGGAATCAGCACCAGCATCGTCAAATACATATAAATCACATCGCACGCACGTGTCATGCTGTCAGTAGTGCTACTGTTTAAAACAAGCTGCCGTACAGTAGCCACAAGATGTTTGTGTTGTAAGTTCACCAGATGTCGCTAATGTCGGCATACGCTAGTTTTCAATAATCAATTGAAACAGCGAAAATAAAGGGTGATACAAAAATTGAAGTTTGTAATGAGGTTATAACGTATAAAAGGCATTACAGTAATAAAAAGCAATAAAAAGAAGAACACGACAAAAGGAATATTGTTAAAAAGAGGAAGAGTTAAAAAACAGTGGCTGACATGTGCTCCAGTGCCAATATCCTAGATAATGACATAAATATTAAACACCGTTGATAATGCACCGGGTAATATTAAACAACATAAAACAAATCGCAAAAGGAGCCACAAATGAAAGAAAACATAGTGCTGCACATAATCAGCGCCCTCTGTTAGCGCTAACGCCAGAATTCCGCACAGGCGGGAAGTAGTTGGAGGAACGTGACCGGCAGAGGGCCCCTCGTACCCTGCGGTTTTTTTCTAGTGACTGTGATGGAACCACAGTACGGCCATTCTGAGCTTGTGTCAGATCGCCATTCAGTAATCGTGGTTCATTTAGTATTTTCTGAACCGCAAGTTCACGTGTGCAGTTTCATAACTGCAGCCGAGTCTACATCTACATGTACATCTACATTTATACTCCGCAAGCCACCCAACGGTGTGTGGCGGAGGGCACTTTACGTGCCACTGTCATTACCTCCCTTCTCTGTTCCAGTCGCGTATGGTTCGCGGGAAGAACGACTGTCTGAAAGCCTCCGTGCGCGCTCGAATCTCTCTAATTTTACATTCGTGATCTCCTCGGGAGGTATAAGTAGGGGGAAGCAATATATTCGATACCTCATCCAAAAACGCACCCTCTCGAAACCTGGACAGCAAGCTACACCGCGATGCAGAGCGCCTCTCTTGCAGAGTCTACCACTTTGCTTTGCCAGTTTGCTAAACATCTCCGTAACGCTATCACGGTTACCAAATAACCCTGTAACGAAACGCGACGCTCTCCTTTGGATCTTCTCTATCTCCTCTGTCAACCCGATCTGGTACGGATCCCACACTGATGAACAATACTCAAGTATAGGTCGAACGAGTGTTTTGTAAGCCACCTCCTTTGTTGATGGACTACATTTTCTAAGGACTCTCCCAAAGAATCTCAACCTGGTACCCGCCTTACCAACAATTAATTTTATATGATCATTCCACTTCAAATCGTTCCGCACGCATACTCCCAGATATTTTACAGAAGAAACTGCTACCGCTGTTTTTTCCGCTATCATATAATCATACAATAAAGGATCCTTCTTTCTATGTATTCGCAATACATTACATTGGTCTATGTTAAGGGTCAGTTGCCACTCACTGCACCAAGTGCCTATCCGCTGCAGATCTTCCTGCATTTCGCTACAGTTTTCTAATGCTACAACTTCTCTGTATACTACATCATCATCTGCGAAAAGCCGCATGGAACTTCCGACACTATCTACTAGGTCATTTATATATATTGTGAAAAGCAATGGTCCCATAACAGTCCCCTGTGACACGCCAGAGGTTACTTTAACGTCTGTAGACGTCTCTCCATTGATAACAACATGCTGTGTTCTGTTTGCTAAAAACTCTTCAATCCAGCCACACAGCTGGTCTGATATTCCGTAGGCTCTTACTTCGTTTATTAGGAGACAGTGCGGAACTGTATCGAACGCCTTCCGGAAGTCAAGGAAAATGGCATCTACCTGGGAGCCTGTATCTAATATTTTCTGGGTCTCATGAACAAATAAAGCGAGTTGGGTCTCACACGATCGCTGTTTCCGGAATCCATGTTGATTCCTACAGGGTAGATTCTGGGTTTCCAAAAACGACATGATACTCGAGCAAAAAACATGTTCTAAAATTCTGCAACAGATCGACGTCAGAGATATAGGTCTATAGCTTTGCGCATCTGCTCGACGACCCTTCTTGAAGGCTGGGACTATCTGTGCTCTTTTCCAATCATTTGGAACCTTCCGTTCCTCTAGAGACTTGCGGTACACGGCTGTCAGAAGTGGGCCAGTTCTTTCGCGTACTCTGTGTAGAATCGAATTGGTATCCCGTCAGGTCCAGTGGACTTTCCTCTGTTGAGTGATTCCAGTTGCTTTTCTATTCCTTGGACACTTATTTCGATGTCAGCCATTTTTTCGTTTGTGCGAGGATTTAGAGAAGGAAATGCAGTGCGGTCTTCCTCCGTGAAACAGCTTTGGAAAAAAGTGTTTAGTATTTCAGCTTTACGCGTGTCATCCTCTGTTTCAGTGCCATCATCATCCCGGAGCGTCTGGATATGCTGTTTCGAGCCACTTACTGATTTAACGTAAGACCAGAACTTCCTAGGATTTTCTGTAAAGTCGGTACATAGAATTTTACTTTCGAATTCACTGAACGCTTCACGCATAGCTCTCCTTACGCTAACTTTGACATCGTTTAGCTTCTGTTTGTCTGAGAGGTTTTGGCTGCGTTTACACTTGGAGTGAAGCTCTCTTCGCTTTCGCAGTAGTTTCCTAACTTTGTTGTTGAACCACGGTGGGTTTTTCCCGTCCCTCACAGTTTTACTCGGCAGGTACCTGTCTAAAATGCATTTTACGATTGCCTTGAACTTTTTCCATAAACACTCAACATTGTCAGTGTCGGAACAGAAATTTTCATTTTGATCTGTTAGGTAGTCTGAAATCTGCCTTCTATTACTCTTGCTAAACAGATAAACCTTTCTCCCTTTTTTAATATTCCTATTAACTTCCATATTCAGGGATGCTGCAACGGCCTTATGATCACTGATTGCCTGTTCTGCACTTACAGAGTCGAAAAGTTCGGGTCTGTTTATCAGTAGGTCCAAGATGTTATCTCCACGAGTCGGTTCTCTGTTTAATTGCTCGACGTAATTTTCGGATAGTGCACTCAGTATAATGTCACTCGATGCTCTGTCCATACCACCCGTCCTAAACATATGACTGTCCCAGTCTATATCTGGTAAATTGAAATCTCCACCTGAGACTATAACATGCTGAGAAAATTTATGTGAAATGTATTCCAAATTTTCTCTCAGTTGTTCTGCCACTAATGCTGCTGAGTCGGGAGGTTGGTAAAAGGAGCCAATTATTAACCTAGCTCGGTTGTTGAGTGTAACCTCCACCCATAATAATTCACAGGAACTATCCACTTCTACTTCACTACAGAATAAACTACTATTAACAGCGACAAACACGCCACCACCGGTTGCGTGCAATCTATCCTTTCTAAACACCGTCTGTGCCTTTGTAAAAATTTCGGCAGAATTTATCTCTGGCTTCAGCCAGCTTTCTGTACCTATAACGATTTCAGCTTCGGTGCTTTCTATCAGCGCTTGAAGTTCCGGTACTTTACCAATGCAGCTTCGACAGTTTGCAATTACAATACCGATTGCTGCTTGGTCCCCACATGTCGTGACTCTGCCCCGCACCGTTTGAGGCTGTTGCCCTTTCTGTACTTGCCCAAGGCCATCTAACCTAAAAAACCGCCCAGTCCACGCCACACAACCCCTGCTACCCGTGTAGCCGCTTGCTGCGTGTAGTGGACTCCTGACCTATCCAGCGGAACCCGAAACCCCACCACCCTATGGCGCAAGTCGAGGAATCTGCAGCCCACACGGTCGCAGAACCGTCTCAGCCTCTGATTCAGACCCTCCACTCGGCTCTGTACCAAAGGTCCGCAGTCAGTCCTGTTGACGATGCTGCAGATGGTGAGCTCTGCTTTCATCCCGCTAGTGAGACTGGCAGTCTTCACCAAATCAGATAGCCGCCGGAAGCCAGAGAGGATTTCCTCCGATCCATAGCGACACACATCACTGGTGCCGACATGAGCGACCACCTGCAGGTGGGTGCACCCTGTACCCTTCATGGCATCCGGAAGGACCCTTTCCACATCTGGAATGACTCCCCCCGGTATGTACACGGAGTGCACATTGGTTTTCTTCCCCTCTCTTGCTGCCATATCCCTAAGGGGCCCCATTACGCGCCTGACGCTGGAGCTCCCAACTACCAGTAAGCCCACCCTCTGCGACCGCCCGGATGTTGCAGACTGAGCGCCAACCTCTGGAACAGGACAAGCAGCCATGTCCGGCCGAAGATCAGTATCAGCCGGAGACACAGCCTGAAACCGGTTCGTCAGACAAACTGGAGAGGCCTTCCATTCAGCCCTCTGGAATGTCTTTCGCCCCCTGCCACACCTCGAGACGACCTCCCACTCTACCACAGGTGAGGGATCAGCCTCAATGTGGGCAGTATCCCGGGCAGTCACAGTCGTAGTCCGATCGGGGGATGCGTGGGACGAGTTGGTCGTCCCCGACAAACCCCCATCCGGATCCCCACAGTGATGCCCATTGGCAACAGCCTCAAGCTGTGTGACCGAAGCCAACACTGCCTGAAGCTGGGAGCGAAGGAATGCCAATTCAGCCTGCATCCGAACACAGCAGTTGCAGTCCCTATCCATGCTAAAACTGTTGTGCAAAGAACGTCTGAACTAATCTACAGAGAGCACAAACAATTCGACACAAAATTTAAGCGGTTATTAAAATACAAGATTGCCTAGTAAATGTAGTAACGCTGCTACTTGCGCACTGCTGACACACTGCTCGGCGACGGAAGGAGACTACGCGATTTTACACTATTCAGGTACTAAAACGCGATGCTACAACTCTCAAATACTATAATACGCCCAAAATTTATGAATTAAACAATGCAAGTACCAAAAACACGCAAAGAAATTAAGAATTAAACTATGTAACAAATAAGCAAGCCAGGGGTATACGACTTGCTGCTGGCAGCTGCTTATCCAACGGCGGCAGGGAGCACACTGGCTGTGACCAACCGACACTGGCCGTTCGAAACAACAACAGAAGACAGACGACTACGCGAATTTACACTATTCAGGTACTAAAACGCGATGCTACAACTCTTAAATACTATGATACGCCCGAAATTTATAAATTAAACAATGCAAGTACCAAAAACACGCAAAGAAATTAAGAATTAAACTATGTAGCAAATAAGTGAGCTAAGAGTATACGACTTGCTGCTGGCAGCTGCTTATCCAACAGCGGCAGGGAGCAAACGTAGGGTTTGTTGAACATAGTGAAGTATTACTTATTCAGAGTGTCCTAATTTACCTCAGCGTCCATGAAGTCGGACACATAACCGTAGATCACAGAAGTTTTAACGGTTTATTCATATACTTCTACACATTTCCATACTTTGACACACATGTAAACATCAAATAAGTACATATATTTTAAGGTTAACACAAAATCGTTTGCTTCACATTTTTTCTGAGTAGTTCACTTATCGATCGCAGTGCATCGAAAACTCCGGCGTTATTATTTGTATTTGACAAGGGTAAAAATGTTATTAGAAATATTTTACATAATTTCTTGTAGTAATTTTATGTTCTTTTCCGTCACATTAAGACTCTTTTTAGCTTATTTTTTGCCAATGCAACACCACTTTGGGCATACTTATATTGGCGTGAAGTTCCCATTACATAAAGACAGTGCGCCAGGAAGTTGCATACGTGAAAAAATGCTGACTGAAAACAGACTGGTGACAACAGAACCCTTACGATGACTCTAGAACAGGTGCTACGTGTTCACTGTTTCAGTTAAAACTGGTTTTATGCCTCAGACAGGAAATATCGTGCATAATTTACGTGCATAAGTACTGTACTTTTGAACCTGGATCTCTGTAAAGGATAATTATATAGGAAAAGTTTCGAGTTTCATGAGAACATCATCTTAAGAACATGCGCTAAAATTTCCGACGATTTGGCAAAAATAGAAATTACAGAAGTGGCCATCCCCACAACTGGTGACTTAGGTACCGAAAAACATCGGTTTTAGGGTGTGTCTTGAAAACGGTCACAGATTTTCGAAAATGGAAAAATGTCACTTACAGATGAATGCTTAAAGGATGTACAGTTACAATTTCACCATTTCATACGGTTAGTTACTTAGATGTCCGCAGCTTATGGTCTTGCGGTAGCGTTCTTGTTTCTCGCGCATGGGGTCCCGTGTTCGATTCCCAGAAGGTTAGGGATTTTTCCTCCCTCGAGATGACTGGGTGTTGTTGTGTCGTTTTCATTATCGCCATTCATCCACAGCGGGTCTCCCGCTTCGCCTCCTATGCTCCTCGGAGTATGGGACCTCATTATTTATAGTGTTATTTAGATAAAAGCGGCACACGGCACATCTAAAACCGGTTTTTGTGGTTTTCTGCATGGGTACGGTAGCTTTGAACTTCTTGGTCTCAGTAACGGATAATAATAAAGAAAAAGTATGAAGTCTCCGACAATATCATCTTAAGAACATATGGTACAGAGTTTGACGATCTGCCATGAATAGATTTTCTAGAAATGGCCATCCCACAATTGCTACTTTTCGTGCCGAAAAATCATGATTTTTGGGTTTTCTCAGGAACCGCTCATGAACAAATGGTGCTTTTACGAGATGTCTAAGGTCCACCCTAGACCACACCTAACGCAAAACAACCAACCGATTTGCTCAATTTGCCTGGGATGGAGGAATGTTTAAATTTTGACCCTATACGTGTAATAGCTACACTTTGCCCGTTCGTCCGATAAGTCTGTATATGGTCAGTGGACCAAGGACTATCCGAAACACTGGACCCCTTACTCTGTGACCAGTAGAACCCGAGATATCACCCTCAAAAATTGTATTGTTTTATGGAAAATATTGGTACCTGTCCTGGACGAACCAATACAAAAACTAAACATGAGCAATGCGGACGAGTGAGAGATTACATCTAGTGATGGCAAACGACAGAAGAACGTTGAAGATTACCATAACGGCGGCATAGAGGCGTCTGTTGTCCTGGTGCAGTTATAATTACTTTATACCAGGGTACTTACCCTTCGGTGTCTCCCAGCCATTCGTGCCTTACTATTTTACCTTACCAAGATAATTCTGTTACATCTAACTGTCACTATCTCCCAGCAACAGGATTATGGACTGTTTTTCTCGACAAAATCAGCAGCCTTGCAGAAAAGTACTGCAACATCACTCCTAAGCTGTAGGTCCATGTGTCCTAGAAGGTGACGGCACTAACATCAGAAGTGTGTCGCCTTAGACCGAATCTCGGCAAGCAGAGGAAACAAGCGACTGTCCAGAGAGGTCTAATTTTTATAACCAATCAAAATGCCTCATACATCCAAGTGCAAGGCACCGTTACAACCTCCATACTGCTTTTCTACTAACGAGAAACTTCTCTCAACAAAAATTACAAATCTCTTAATGAAATGGACTAACGATCTAAAAAAATTACGGAAAATGCCTTTATATCTACGTACTATCTCTAGCATATCTCGTCTGCCGTTTCATCGCATATAAAATTAGTAATAAAGTACTCATTAACGAATTAGAATTTCTGTTATTTCTGACCACGAAGGATTCCTCCACTGTAATTACCCTAATTATCTTTTAATGATTAAATACCGCCACTCTTAGAGAGTGTGGCATTGCCCCTACCATTCTTGTGTCTCCGATTGTCAGTTCCGTGATCAGCAATTTTAAGCCGCGCGGGCTGGCCGCGCGGTTATAGGCGCCATATCACGAAACGTGCGGCCCCTCCCGTCAGAAGTTCGAGTCCTCCCTCGGGCGTGGCTGTGTGTGTTTCTGTGTGTGTGTGCGTTGTCCTTAGCGTAATTCAGGTTACGTTAGTTTAAGTAGTGTGTAAGTCTAGGGACTGATGATCTCAGCAGTTTGGTGCCTTAGGAATTCACACACATTTGAACATTTTTAGTACTTTCAAAATTATTCACTATAGCCTCCATGGTTGCTGTGCTTAGTAATACGGTGTCAGGATCATCTTGCCTTTCACACCGTACTGAGGCGTCCTCACCATGCCAGTAAATACTCATTCACAACCTAGACTGAAGCCAGTGTCCTCTGCGTTATACTGATACTGATAGTGAAGTTATGCCTTCAGGAAGAAAGACTCTTCCATGCTCTTTGTCATTGAGATTATCGTCTTCGTCCTCCACAGACCTCGTTGTTCTTCATCACTATTACACTGTGGCGTTATCCAGAGCCAGATAAACACTAGTTCTTTTACGAGGTGTTGCTCTTCCGTCCCCGGAAGCTGATTTGGTACCAGCTATCGCCGAGTTGGTTCTACTGCAGTTTACTTAAAACTTTTGAGAACAATAGCCAAATACTTAAAGATCTTCTACCATGGTTACGCGAATCTGCTTTGAAAGTGGCAAACTTCCTGGTAGCCTGCCGTTTAATCAGCTACAATAACTGCAAAAGAATATCAAGGTAATCCACATAACGTGCGTAAAGCTGATCAGTGAATATTACCGTGAAGCTGTCACTCCTATATCCTTAAGTATCAGAGCAAGGTAAAACATCTAGGCATAATCTTGAATACCATGTAACTGGGAAGACCAAAATGTAGCAGCATTCAGGATGCAATAAATAAGAAGTTATGAAAATATTTCTGAATCTACACTACTATGATGTAAATCAACTGGCTACAATCAGCAAAGCCTTCAGTCGATTCGAACAAGCGGTGACTACGAGCAGCTTATGAATTCTTCTCGGGTTATCAGCCGACTGGTGGCGTCGTTTTGTCGCAACGTTTCAATGAGTTTCGTACCCATCATCTTCTGGCGAAGTGTCGGGATGCGGAAGGGAGTACCGCGTCGGTAGCGGTGGTGGTGGTGGGGGGGGGGGGGGGGGGGGGAGGGGGCGCGGCGCGGACCGGCGTCGAGACCCGGTGGCTATCCAATCTACAGGAAGAAGTCGCACACGCACTTATACCTCAATGCTCGGAGCTGCCACCATCCAGCACAACGTAGCTCAGTACTGAACACCTTAGTACAAAGAGCTAGGTGGATCTGTGACAGCGAGAGTTAGCACATCTGCGGGAAACCTTTCGTAAGAATGGCTACACCGAGGCGCAAATAAGACACGTCTTGTGTGCAGAGAAGATGCGAGAGGAGAAACCAGAAGAAGACGAAGAAAACGTGTGGCTTTTCTGCCGTTTGCTGGTTCGCCAACAGCCAAAATCGCAAGAATTAAAGAAGCACGAAATAACGACTATCTTTCGCGCACCGAAAAAAGTCAAAGATATACTTGGCTCAACCAAAGACCAGCTGGGGCTGCAGACGCCGGGCATTTTTAGTACTGAGTGCGAATGTGGGATGGAACATATCGGGCAGACACAACGATGTATCTCCCAGCGATGTACTGAACACATCAGGAACGTACGACTAGGACAGACAAAAAAGACCGCAGTAGCAGAGCATAGCATTATCGAGGGACACACCTTCGAATCCGAAAAAACGAAGGAGCTGCGCAGCGCCAACGGTTTGTGGGACTCGATCTTCAAAGAGGCAGTGGAGATACGTTTGCGCAACAAGTTAGTAAACAGGGATAGCGGTTTTCAGCTCAGTGCAGCGTGGAATCCCACAATTGGCAAAATACGTCAGGAACGCAGCGATCTGAAGGCAGCGGCGTCCGCAGTCAGATTGGATAGCCACCGGCTCTCGACGCCGGTCCGCGCCGCCCCTCCGCCCCCCCCCCCCACCATCACCACCACTACCGACGCTCGACGCGGTACCCCCTTCCGGAGGAACGTGATTGGCCGGCCTACAGTAGCGGACGACGGCCAAGCCGCTATGTAGAAATACAGAACACAGCATCCCGACAATGTGCTTAACGCAGACGGCATTGTTAATCAAGAGGTCGAGTTCAGAGAACTCATGAAAGGGTTCTCCATCGACATATGCATGATGGGGGAAACCCACCTAATACCGGGAATAAAAGCGACAGTCCCCAACTATGTTAGCTATCGCAACGACAGGGTCAACCCAAGGCGGAGGAGTGGCCATATACATAAAAAGAGGGATCCCCCACCACCAGGTATTCTTACCAGCTCCAATAAAATCGAAGCAGTGGCGGTGGAAGTAACCACTGCCACCGGAGCCCTAACAATTGTTGCAGTCTACCGGCCCCACATGACCAGATAGATGAGGGAGACATAGCTGTTCTAGGGCAAATTGAAAGCAAACTCGTAATAGGGGGCCACTTCAATGCCAAACACCCTGATTGGAATTCTAGAGTAACCTCCAGGTGCCAAACTGCAACGACTAGTGCGCACCCACCACTTCGAAACATTGGATCCAGTCGAGCCCACGCATTTTCCAAAAAATGGAGTCAGGCCCGACGTGTTAGACATAGCTCTCACTAGGAGGATCGCAGGGTTTGTGGCCGCAAGGGCAATCAACAGAATGTCCTCCGACCACAACCCACTGATCCTAGAGGTCGATGTGGGAGAATGGGTAGCACTCCCACGGTACCAGACGTCTTACAAAAGTACAGACGGGGAGCGCTCTCTGTCACCTACTGCCGAAACAGTAAAACAAGCGCTACAAGACTTAACAGGCACCATCTTGCAGGCAGCGGAAGAGGTCACCCCTCCACAAACGGATGGTCCACCGCCGCAAATACAGCTCCCGGAACACTTGCTAGCTCAAATTCGACATAAGAACAGAGTGGCAAAAGAGTGGAAGATCACCAGAAATCAGGCCACCAGGAGACTGCTCAATCGTCTACAGAGAGAACTGGAGGTAGCGCTCAATACGCACAGAAACCAGCAATGGAAAAACCGCCTCACAGCTCTCGAAGTAGACGATCACACACTATGGCAAGCAACCAAACAATTCACAAAAAGATGCGCTAGGATGTCGCCACTGCACGGTGAGTGGGGACTGACCTACAGCCATGCTGATAAGACCAACGCCCTCGCCGACTCCCTCGAGAAGCAGTTTCAAGCGGCAGAACCCCAGGATGAAGAGCAGGAAGTAATGGTCCGTCGTCAACTGGCTGTCTTCCTCAATGCTGAGGAGGACCCAGAAGACGAACCCACACATTTTGCCCCCGAAGACGTGGCAAAAGTAATTAGGTCCCTCCCCACAAAAAATGCGCCAGGACATGACAGTGCCACCAATCAGTTAGTCAAACACTTCC
The DNA here is from genome assembly GCF_021461395.2 of Schistocerca americana. Taxonomy (NCBI): domain Eukaryota; kingdom Metazoa; phylum Arthropoda; class Insecta; order Orthoptera; family Acrididae; genus Schistocerca; species Schistocerca americana. Next base: position 207,702,974 of record NC_060126.1, on the reverse strand, counting down.
CACCCTCGGCTATCACACACCTCGCAAACGTCTTCAACGAGATTACTCGTTCCCGCGAGTTCCCAGCTTGCTGGAAACACGCGGAAGTGGTCGCGATACACAAACCAGGGAAAGACCCTCTATTCCCGCAGCACTACAGGCCGATTTGCCAACTCTCAGCAAGATCTATGAGCGCCTCCTGCTAATACCCATACAGGAACATATCACAAGAGAGCAACTTCTGCCGGATTTTCAATTCGGATTGCGGCACAACCACTCTGCCCTACAGCAGATCATGGGAGTGGTTGAAGCAGAGGGCTTCAACCACAGAGGCTACTAGATGCAGCCAAAGCCTTCGACTCAGTATGGCATAGAGGGCTACTCCACAAGTTATACACACAAGGTTTCCCTGGGAGCATAGTTAAGCTGATCAAAAGCTATCTCACGGATAGAACTTTCTCTATCAAAGTAGAAACTGCCACCTCCACCAAAAGACGAATTCGTGCTGGGGTCCCACAGGGATCGGTCCTGGGGCCCGTTTTGTACAGTCTGTACACTGCGGTCACACCAACGGCCCACCTGGTGCACACCGTACAAGGACCGAACAAGGATCTGATCATCTGTAGGTTACAAAGGGTTTTAGATGACACAGAAACTTGGGTCTGTCGCTGGCGAATCACCAACAACTTGGAAAAGATGTAGGCTATGCTGATTACCCGCAGGCTCGGAAGGCGCGAACCTCCTCAACGCCCCCCCCACCCCCTCCCACCCCCCGCTTCACCTTCACCTAAACGGAACCCTACTCCCCAGGCGCAGAACCGCCAAGTACCTTGACGTAACCTTGGACTCTCCTCTTACGTGGAAACCCCACATAGACGAGGCCCTCAGGAAAGTCTGCGCCAGAATGTCCATCCTGTACCCAATCCTCAACACAACCAGCTCCCTTCTCTGCCCTGTAGGAGTGAATGTGTATCAGGCCCTGATCCGGCTAGTAATGGAGTATACGTGTCCTGTCTGGGGATCGCGGCAATGCAGCATCTGGACAAACTCCAGAGGCAGCAGAACCGCGTCTCAGGAGGGCACTGCATCTACCACTCGGATTCCCTATCGATGACCTGCACGCCGCAGCTGAAGTCCCACTCCTGAGAGAGCGTTTCCAAAATCTGTCAAGGGCCTTCTATGAGGGCTCTTCCATATCAGGAAACGTTCTCATCCACTCCCTAGGTCGGTATGACATGTCCCGCGACAAGCACAAACGCCCAATGACGATCTTCGACGATTAAGTCGAAGAGAAAATCCCAGTATCCAGTCTCTAATCCATCTCCCTTCCATATACTGCCAATCATCATGCCAACCTCAGGCAAGTACCAGACACGTACAGAACATTCCACTTATCACAGACACCATAAAAATCACAGACAATATCACACACACAAGTACACAGAGGAGTAAACGGCGATAGGCTACAAACTCCCCCACACACTTCCCCAAAGAGGGGAAAGTATTAGATGAGAGGGAGCCTGAGAGCATCCCGACACTTCGCCAGAAGATGATGGGTACGAAACTCATTGAAACGTTGCGACGAAACGACGTCACCACTCGGCTGATAAATCGAGAAGAGTTCATCAGTGGAATACGCCGAGAAAGACTGCAGTCGCATATACGAGTAGCTTTCAATAGGTAACGCAACGCATTTTTTCCTCGGCCAGTTTCGGTTGCAAAAATGCGGAATTTGCTGTGGGACATAGTGGAATATTCCCGCTTTAGGCCCACCCCTATAATTTTGTGAAGTTGCAGTAGGTGGGGGCGCTATACATAACCTTCAAAATAGCGTATGTAACGGAGATGCAGACAGCTGTCATTGAGTTCCTTTTAGCGGAAGACTAGAGAATCGCAGATACTCATAGGCGCTTGCAGAAAGTCTGCAGAGACGGGTAGTGAAGAAAAGCACGGTGAGTTGTCGGGTGAGGCGTCTGTCATCATCGGAACAAGGTCATGAAAACGTGTCCTATTTCCCGCGTCGTGGCCAGTCGCACACAGCTGTCATTCCTGCAGTCTTGGAACGTGGGGACACTCTCATTCGAGGTGATCGACGGCTCACAAACCAACACCCTGCTGCACACCTACATGTCTCTGTTGTTAGTGCTGACACACTCGTCCAGCAGCTGGAGTATTCAGAGGCGTGTGCCCGCTGGATTCCTCGTCCCCTAACAGATGAGTATGTAGAGCAATGAGTTTGGCTCAATGAAGGATGCAATTGGCGGTAAGCAGTACATGGGTAGCCAGGAGGTTATTGATGCAGCAAGACTTTGGCTTCGACGTTGACCAGTAGAACGGTACCACGTGGACATACAAGCCCTCACAGAAAGGTGGCGTAGGGCCATCGTATCATATACTGGGTGGTCCATTGATCGTGACCGGGCCAAATACCTCACGAAATAAGCGTCAAACGAAAAAACTACAAAGAACGAAACTCGTCCAGCTTGAAGGGGGAAACCAGATGGCGCTATGGTTGGCCCGCTAGATGGCGGTGCCATAGGTCAAACGGATATCAACTGCGTTTATTTTTTTACATAGGAACCCCCATTTTTATTACATATTCGTGTAGTACGTAAAGAAATATGAATGTTTTAGTTGGACCACTTATTTCGCTTTGTGATAGATGGCGCTGTAATAGTCACAAACGAATGGCTCACAATTTTAGACGAACAGTTGGTAACGGGTAGGTTTTTTACATTAAAATATAGAACGTAGGTACGTTTTAACATTTTATTTCGGTTGTTCCAGTGTGATACATGTACCTTTGTGAACTCATCATTTCTGAGAGCGCATGCTGTTACAGTGTTATCACCTGTCAATACCACATTAATGCAATACATGCTCAAAATGATTTCCGTCATCCTCAATGCATTTGGCAATACGTGTAACGACATTCCTCTCAACAGCGAGTAGTTCGCCTTCCAGTAATGTTCGCACATGCACTGACAATGCGCTGACGCATGTTGTCAGGCGTTGTCGGTGGATCACGATAGCAAATATCCTTCAACTTCACCCACAGAAAGAAATCGGGGACGTCAGATCTGGTGAACGTGCGGGCCGTGATATGGTGCTTCGACGACCAATCCACCTGTCATGAAATATGCTATTCAGTACCGTTTCAACCGCACGCGAGCTATGTGCCGCACATCAATCATGTTCGAAGTGCATCGCCATTTTGTCATGCAGTGAAAAATCTTATAGTAACATCGATAGAACATTACGTAGGAAATCAGCATACATTGCACCATTTATATTGCCATCGATATAATGGGGGGTCAATTATCCCTCCTCCCATAATGCCACACCATAAAATAACCGGCCAAGGTCGCTGATGTTCCACTTGTCGCAGCCATCGTGGATTTTCCGTTGCCCAATAGTACATATTATGCCGGTTTACGTTACCGCTGTTGGTGACTCACGCTTCGTCGCTAAATAGCACGCGTGCAAAAAATCTGTCATCGTCCCGTAATTTGTCTTGTGCTCAGTGCTGTACACGACGTCCAAACTCGTCCCCATGCAATTCCTGGTGCATAGAAATATGGTACGGGTGCAGTCGATGTTGATGTAGCATTCTCAACACCGACGTTTTTGAGATTCCCGATTCTCGCGCAATTTGTCTGCTACTGATGTGCGGATTAGCCGCGACAGCAGCTAAAACACCTACTTGGGCATCATTATTTGTTGCAAGTCGTGGTTGACGTTTCGCATGTGGCCGTACACTTCATGTTTCCTTAAATAACGTAACTATCCGGCGAACGGTCCGGACACTTGGATGATGTCGTCCAGGATACCGAGCAACATACATAGCATACGCCCGTTGTGCATTTTGATCACAACAGCCATACATCAACACGATATCGACCTTTCCGCAACTGTCCATTTTAACAGGGGTAATGTATCACGAAGCAAGTATCGTCCGCACTGGCGGAATGTTACGATATACCACGTACTTATAAAGCGAAAAAAGTGATCGTACTAAAACATTCATATTTCTTTACGTACTACACGAATATGTAATAAAAAATGGGGGTTCCTATTTAAAAAACGCAGTTGATATCCGTTTGAGCTATGGCAGCGCCATCTAGCGGGCCAACCATACCGCCATCTGGTTTCCCCCTTCAAGCTAGACGAGTTTCGTTCTTTGTAGTTTTTTTTGGTTGATGCTTATTTCGTGAGATAATTGGCCCGGTCACTATCAGTGGTCCACCCTGTATATTGAAAAACAAAACGGTATCGTAAAAAAGTGGGGAATACTATCGTGTACTGGAATCCTGAATAAAATCAACCTGATTTCAAAAAGGAAAATGTGTTACAATACTTATTGATTACTCCTCGTACGTAAGAATGTCATGTTTGTTGCATTTACTTTGTTGATCATATAAATTCCCCTTATGCATAGTTAGGGAGGATGCGACCATATAGACTGCATGCTTCTCCCGTGTTTTATTTTGTTTCTTGATGACTGGTGTCCTCTGTACCTCTCCTCGGTTGTCAAAGACCTACTATTATTCCGTAGCTACAGTACAAGAACAACGTGTAAATCTTTTTCCATCTCCGACTCCATTTCAGTCACGCGTTTCCCGAACCTAGTTAGCTGCATCTAATTCAGGATCACGCTCCGTTCAAGATGAGATCCAAGCCCTTCTTGTTAGCATCGGCGTAGCTTCGCTCTTGGCACATCACAGCTGTCTTCCTTCTGCCCAGTTGCGAACCAGTATCTCCGTCTCTTTGCCAGCACTCTCCCAGCCGCCCTCATCCTTATCTATTACAGTTTCGCTTTTTCGACTCATATACTAACGTAACCATATATTTCCTCGCTCTTTCGCTGACCAGTTAACTTATTCTCCAAACTCTGTTCTTTCTATGCTTCTGCCATTCATTTCCGTTCGTATGTTATTACTGCTACATTACAGAAGGTTTATTTTATAATCAGAGTACTTAATACAATATCGTTAAGACTGACATTACTGTAATACCATATTTACATTATTATTATCATAGCAATAATAATACTAATTATTATTATTACACTACTGGCCATTAAAATTGCTACACCACGAAGATGACGTGCTACAGACGCGAAATGTAGCTGACAGGAAGAAGATACTGTGAAATGCAAATCATTAGCTTTTCAGAGCATTCACACAAGGTTTGCGCCGGTGGCGGCCCCTATAACTTGCTGACATGAGGAAAGTTTCCAACCGATTTCTCATACACAAACAGCAGTTGACCGGCGTTGCCTGGTGAAACGTTGTTGCGATGCCTCGTGTAAGGAGGAGAAATGCGTACCATCACGTTTGCGACTTGGATAAAGGTCGGATTGTAGCCTACTGCGATTGCGGATTATTGTATCGCGACATTGGTGCTCGCGTTGGTCGAGATCCAATGACTGTTAGCAGAATATGGACCCGGTGGGCTCAGGAGGGTAATACGGAACGCCGTGCTGGATCCCAACGGCCTCGTATCACTAGCAGTCGAGATGACAGGCATCTTATCAACATGGCTGTAACGGATCGTGCAGCCACGTCTCGATCCCTGTGTCAACAGATGGGGACGTTTGCAATACAACAACCATCTGCACGAACAGTTCGACGACGTTTGCAGCAGCATGGACTATCAGCTCGGAGACCATGGCTGCGGTTACCCTTGTTGCTGCATCACAGACAGGAGCGCCTGTGATGGTGTACTCAACGATGAACCTGGGTGCACGATTGGCAAAACGTAATTTTTTCGAATGAATCCAGGTTCTGTTTACAGCATCATGATGGTCGCATCCGTGTTTGGCTACATCGCGGTGAACGCACATTGAAAGCGTGTATTCGTCATCGCCATTATGGCGTATCACCCGACTCGATGGTATGGAGTGCCATTGATTACACGTCTCGGTCACCTCTTGTTCGCACTGACGGTACTTTGAATAGTGGACGCTACATTTCAGATGTGCTACGAACCGTGGCTCTACCCGTCATTCGATCCCCGCGAAACCCTACATTTCAGCAGGATAATGCACGACCGCATGTTGCAGGTCCTATACGGACCTTTCTGGATACAGAAATTGTTCGACTACTGCCCTGGCCAGCACATTCTCCACATCTCTTGCCAATTGAAAACGTCTGGTCAATGGTGGCCGAGCAACTGGCTCGTCACAATACGCCAGTCACTAATCTTGATGGACGGTGGTTTCGTGTTGAAGCTGCATGGGCAGCTGTACCTGTACACGCCATCCAAGCTCTGTTTGGGTCAATGCCCAGGCGTATCAAGGCAGTTATGACGGCCATAGTTGGTTGTTCTGGGTACTGATTTCTCAGGATCTATGCACCGAAACTGCGTGAAAATGTAATGAAATGTCAGTTCTAGTATAATATATTTGTCCAATGAACACACGTTTATCATCTGCATTTCTTCTTGGTGTAGCAATTTTAATGGCCAGTAGTGTATTATTATTATTACAGCTCATGTACTGTGCACATCGGAATGTGGCATATAAATAGGCTTTCTAAGAGTGTATAGATAGGTGTAACAGCAGGCCTGAAGACCCTAATCTTGGTAGATAATATAAACGCATGAATAAAATAATTTTTTTATTCCATGTTCGACCCGCGGTTTCAGGTCGTAACTCCTACATCTGTATACTCACGCCAATATTATTAACAGAATATTAAATTATTGAAGCAAATATGTTTGCTACTATATACTGTATATGTGGCCCTTACTTTCATGACTTTTACACGTAACAAGTTAACTTGTCCGGGTAGCGTGGAGGCACTATCGAATTTTAGTGGAATAGTTAGGAAATCGGACGTAAGCCACAAACTGGAAAGTCTGATTGGGTTTAAGCCATGATTTTTCCTTAGTGTAAAAGCAAAATTTAGAAGGTGATTTCATTTTCTTTTCTCAGTTAACCGCGAGACCGTCATCAGTGATATAAAGGATATGACTCGCACTCTAGCGCAAAGGGTTCCAAGCGATCGCGGGTCATCCACACGTTATTCTCCTGTAGTTTACCAAAAACTGTTGGACGAATGATGAAATTTTCCATAAGGTTTGGGGTTTGCAGCCGGGTGACGTCGGCATCTTGCCACGATATTTCGGCTTTTGTTTTATATAGAACTTACCTTAGTAGCCCATTAATTAGGTCTGTTCGACCTTTAAATTCTTACATGATCTGAGTTCAAACCGGCGTGAGCCAGGTCGGTTTCTATCCTAAGATTATTAATTCATATTAGTACGAAAGGACCATATAAGATGTCTCAATGGTTGTCAGCCAGAATATCATGGCAAGGAATCGACGTCATCCGGCTGCAATTCGGAAACCTCATGGGCACTCGTTAAGCCGAGACAACTTCAAGAATCAAATGACTGAATAGTTCCTTTGAAAGGAACACAGCCGATTTTCTCCACCATCGTCGTCCTATACGAGCTTACGCACCGTCTCCACTGACTAGCTGCAACGGGTACGAAACCCTAATGTTCCTTTCCGCTCCTGTCATCACTGATGGGGAAGACACGTTCCCACGACTAGCGATTTGTCACTCCCTTCTGTCAGTAGCGGATTAGTGGCAACTGAAGTGCAAAAAATGGCACACAGCCCGGATAGGCACTTTTATTTTCTTTATTTAGGCTGTCGGATGATGTATGTGTGTTGTGGGAAGTGACAGAGAGGACGGCTTGTCGTAAGAGAAGCGGGCAGAGGGCGCAGGTTGGAGTGGGATGACAGTGTCCGCTATGAGACAAAATTGGCCATCTGGTGGCGGTAACTGCTGAGAGGAGCGGCGTGTGGACGGCTATGAATGCAGATTCCTCGCCGGCAGCCCTGAGAGCGGCTGCTCCAGTTGAGCCACGCGTCCCCACTGTGCCCTGGAGTGGCGGCGCGTGCCAGTCTGAGGGGATCACGGCTGCGGCCGGCCGGATCAGCCGATCCAGCGCGCCGTCCTCCCAGAGCCACCGCCAGCTAATGTGTCGCTGCTAACCACACCGGACAATAAATCCGTCACCCTTCTCAGGAGACCTCGCGCTAATACCGGTTAACACCGTCTCTAGGCTTAATAAGAGCCTCAGTTCAGCGTCTAAGAGATCTCGCAAGTTTCTTCAGGCCTTTGCTTATCGTTTTGATCCGAGGCCTGTTTGATTGTTGAAAGCAAATGGGTGACCCATTACTAGCTTGCTGGGCCTATCCTAACTTCGTCAGAGCCCCATCGGCGGGCACTTATCAGACTTCCTGAAGGGCCTTGTTCTTCCAATTTCTGCTCATTGGGAAGAAAATGAGCAGAAACTAGAACAACAACTAAATATACAGAAACTAAAAAAGCTGGCTTGTAAACTTAACAAAAAGCGAGGTAGTGAAAAACAACAGGAAAACTGAAATAAATTAAAGATATAAGTTGTAATGGAGAAAATACTAGCGAAGCAGGTGCTTTCACGTATCTGGGAAGCAAATTACCCAAGAAACGTAACATCGTGGATGAAATTTCGGAGAGAACAGAAAGTTGTTCAAAATTTTATGTTACGTATTGGACAAAATTAACAGTTGTAAAATGCTTGCCAGAGCAAAGATCATGATATACCGGTCATAATATCTGCCATTTTTGAGCTGTGGATCAGAATGTAGGACTTGAACAAAGAAAGATTTGAGAAATATAGGCTTTAATCAACAGAAATGCGCTTTCTACGAGAGATCCTAGGTAGGACGAGAAGGAACAGGATAAGAAATGAAAGAATTCGAAACATACTTCACACCAATCCTCAAAGAAACTATGGAGAGCAGTAGGTTTCAATGGTCTGGTCATTCTGAAAGGATGGGACAAGAAAATCTTCCAACAAGATCTCTAAAAATGTACAGAATTTGGACAAAGACCAATTGGAGGACCACCAACAAGATAGAGAGAACAAGTGTAGGATGATGTGAATCGAAGAGGATTGCGGTGGGAGGAAATGTTGAATGGTAGGCTCTGGGAGAGAAGATAACCTTGGAAGAGGCTCCGTGATACCACCTGCAAAAGCAGAAAGGTCCAGGAAGAATAAGAATAAGAAGAAGAGGAAGAAGAAGAAGAAGTAGTAGTAGTATTACTTGTCGTACGACGAATGATCATAAACTGAGGTATAAGGCTGATATACCTGGAGTTTCGTCTGTTGGAAATACAGTAGTAGTGTGCGGTAATTCGGATACATGCGGTTGGCAACGGTGCAGAGTTTCAGAAATCTGCCACCTACAGATAAACACACATGGTGACTCATTTGAAAAGCTGGTCTCACAAAGGAACCCGCCGTTACTCGATTACTGTGAGCGAAACTTGTAACCGCTGCTGGAATACCTCGGAGCTGGTAGCGGTTTACGGAGAGATTGTTATATCTCGTCAGCGTCTCGCAGAATGGTGCTGAAAGTTTGCGGGCCACTAGAGAAAACGTAATTGATGAGGATTGCAGCTGCCGACTCAGCACGGCATCAACAGGTATAAACAAGACTCTCGTGGAGGAACTGATTCGAGACAGCAGGAGGATGACGTAACGTCACATGACGGCAGAATAGGCAGTGTCGTTCGGAAGCGTTTCTCACATTGTTCACAGTATTCTACAGTAGTGGAAAATTTGTTCCCATTGGTTTACACGAAATCTGAACAACCAACACAAGGAGAAGGCATGGGGACAATCCTGTAGCTTCTGCTACGGTTCTCCGCGGAAAGAAAGAGTCTCTTCATCGCATTATAACAGATGACGGAACATGTATAGACCACTACACCCCTATCAGCAATGAGTTGTCAGTGGGGTGGTAACACGTGTCCTCTCCAGAGACAAAGAAATTTAAGCCGACGCCATCTGCCGGGAAGGTGACTGCCACTATGTTTTGGAGAAGTGTGGATGCCATAGTCGTGGAGGTTTTGGAAGGTGGGAGTGTTATGTATGAGGTAGAAGTATGGGCCTCATGGAAAAAGGATGACCCGGCTCAGTCACGCAATTTGACTCTTAGTCTGATCACAAAGGGGGGCCATTAATTGCACGCGTTGATCACGTAGGCTGACGTGAGGATCAATGAACTATACTTGACGGGATGTATCTGGAACGTCTTACGTGATTAGAAGTTAGTAGACAGGAGTACAATTAAATACTTAGCTTTAATTCAGCATCAGCGGTGAACGTCGATCATGACTGTGTACACTAATATTTACAAGTGCAGTTATAGACTGAACTGCGAATACTGCTTTACAGTTCTGATTGCTTCACACATACAGATCAATTGTCAATGCATAAACTATATGTGGCGCCTGGCTGGGTCGTAGCTACTGACTTAGCTGCAGGCTATGCTAACTAGCGTCTCTGCAAATGCGATCGCTGAAGCTATAACGAGTGAATCATTCCTGTCAGAGTCGACTGTAGAACTGGGCAGTGCGCTACCTTGTCTCTTAAGACCAGCTGAGTGGCGGCGCTCGGTCTGCTAGCGTCGACAGAGGCGACTCGCGGACCCGATGTGTACCGACGGACTGCGGCGGATTTGAAGCCTACAACCTAGCCAGTGTGGTGTCTTGCGGTGACACCACATTCCTCCCCCGCAAATCGGCGAACGACCTTGGAATACGGCTTACGACCGCCTGGGGGAGGACCCCATGCTGACGTATGCGAGGAGCTGGGGAACCGAACTTCAGACGAGGCTATGCCACCCGCAACCCGCCATTCGGACCGCAGGGAGAGAGAAAACGCCTGTTAACCTCCCACAGGGTGCACGCCTACATGAGGTGTTGGCGCTCTTATAGTTATGGGTGGGGCCGAAGGGTCGACCTCCTTCGGGTCGGGGCACCCGACAGGCGAAGACGACATCATTTCTGGAGTGTGTTAGCGTTCCACTCCGGAGGACAAATATTCCCGTGGACCGATGTTCTTCTCTTAGAGGGGCGCCAGTCTGCCGCAGCGATGCCTCCACTGCGGGCGCCTCTGGCGCGCTACCATGCGTCTGCGCCAGCGAGTCGTCGTGCGGCAGAATGGTAGGAATCGTCGCTAGCACCGGGGAATGAGGCGAGCTAGCAGATGGTTCCCAGGGGGGCTGACCGAAGGGCACCGAAGCTGAAAGCAGAGGGCGAGTGACTACAGAGGCGCAACTGCTTGAGTAGCATGCGCACCTCACCAGAGGCACCCAAAACCACAAACATAGAGCGGCCGAGGCAGCGAAGAATGTGCCCTTGAAGCCAACGCTTAGACCCACAATATTGGCCATAATAAACAACGTCGCCAGGAGAAAAAGTCGGAGTCCCCCGTGGCAAAGTAACACGATGTGATGGATGTAATAACGTCATCAAAGTCCGGGGCTGAGAGCGATATGAGGATAAGAAGAGCAAGAATGCGTGCTCCCGAGAATGTGAGTCTCGCAACATTAACATCTGTGATGTGAAAGTCCTGACGAACATTTCAGCTGCACCGTTCGACTGTGGCGAAAACGGCGCCGACGTCAGATGTTCAATACCATTGGTTTTGCAAAATGATTGAAACTCTACATACTAAAATGTAGACTTTCACGGCCGGAAATATCATGTCCATTATAATTATCCGGGCTGTTATGCCGTGGTCGGTTGATGAATTCTGTGTCGATTCCCAACGTTTCGTCTCCGACTGCGGGAGACATCTTCAAAGGGGTCCGTAGCTCGATGGAAGGTCCAACACACCCACTGGCTCGCTACAGACATGCATCGTGGCCCATTGTCGGAGACAATTGTCTGTGGAAGACCTTCAATACAAAAAATAGCAGATAATGCTTGGATGGTGGCTAATCTCGTGGAAGACATCCGGGCAACAAAAGGAAAAGTACTGTAAGAATCAATCACAACCAACAATCGAGCATTCCAGAATGGGCCAGCAAAATCGATGTGTAGGCGCTGCCAAGGGAATGTGGCTTTCGGCTATGAAAAGAATTTCTGCGGTGGCCTGCACAAACCGTGCAAGAAGAGCAAATCTTTGTAATCGCTGCATCGATTCCGAACCAAGTACAGTGTCGGCGAGCAAGTTGTTTCGTCCGCACTATACCCCAGTGTCCTTGATGGAGAAGATTTAAAGCAGAGGACTGTAAATAACGGGGCGCTACTACCCTGGAGTGATCATTATCAGTACGCAACAACAACACACCACGCCGAACAAAATGTCTGTTTGTGAGCAAAAAATCGGCGAACCAACGGGTCCAAGATCCGTGACTTTGACAACGGCCATTGCGTTGTAACATGTCGCAGAACAATAGAAAGGACGGGGTAGGCAGCCGTGGCTGTGGCTACACGACGAAAATCTGTCGGAAAAGATTCGACCACGTCACCGGTTTCAGTGCAGATGAACATACAAGCAAGTTCGGAAGAATCGAACGCTTCATCCTCAGCAACAGGTAAACGGGACAACGCATCGGCGTTTCCGTTCTTAGCAGTGGACCGCCACAAAATGTCGTAGCGGTACTGCGAGAGGAAAATAGACCACCTGATAAGTTTCTGCGCCGTACGTGGAGGTACAGGCTTGTTCGGATGAAACAGCGATGTCCATGGTTGGTGGTCGGTGATTATTGTACAGTGACGACCATATAAGAAGTCATGAAACTTCGTCACACCAAATATGAGAGCTAACGCTTCTTTCTGGATCAGCGAATAATTTCTTTGCGCAGAGGAGAGCAGTTTTGTGCAAAGGCAATAGGTCTATCGCGCAAACCATCTTTATGCGCAAGCACAGCAGCGATCCCGAAATCAGAAGCATCCACAATTAACAGAAGAGGCTTCTTGAGATCGAATGGCGTGAGACAAGTATTGGAAAGCAACGCCGATTTCTACCGGCGAAAGACGCGTTCGCATTCCGCCGACCAGGCAAATGGAACACCTTTGCGCCTCAACCGATGAAGCGGAGCGGAAATTGAAGACGCATGCGGTATATATCTATGGTAATAGTTGATCTTGCCGAGGATGCTCTGCAGCTGCTTCACGTTCGTCGGCGATGGTCAGTCTCGTATGGCACGGAGGTGCGTGGGACTGGGATGCATTCCTTGGGCATTAAGAACATGCCCCAGGTATGGCAAGTCACTGGCGAGGAATACACATTTGTCCTTCCGTAAGCGAAGACCGTTCTGTCGCATACCCAGAAATAAGGTCCGGAGATGAACTAAATGTTCTTCCTCGGTCTTTCCTGAGATCACTATATCGTCAAGATAATTGACGGCTGTAGGGACCGACGCACAGACAGTCTGAAGGAAATGTTGGAACAACACAAGGGCCGACGCGCACCCGAATGGCAGACGTCGAAACTTGTATAAACCCAGATGTGTGTTAACTACCAATACGCGCTGGGATTCTTCGTCCACCGGTATTTGCAGGTACGCATCGGAGAGGTCCAACTTTAAAAATATTCGCCAGGACATAGTTTATCAAAAAGATCTTCAGGACGTCGCAAAGGAAATGTCTCAATCATTAGCTGCGGATTCACAGTTGCATTGAAGTCCACACAAAGTCTCAATTTTCCTGAAGGTTTCGGCAAAATGACTAAGGGCGATGCCCAGAGGAAAGCTTCAATACGTTAAATTACACCTTGGGCTTCCAAAGCGTGTAATGTTTTTGCGACCTCATCACGCAATGCGTGGGGAACCGTGCGTGCTCTGATAAATTTTGGTTGCGCGTTTGCTTTAAGTTCCAAATGAGCTTGATAATTCTTGGCGCAACCCAAGTCCGGTGCAAAAATGTCGGCAAATTCAGCACACTGTCCGAAGGCACGGTCTGGTTCACTAATAGGACATTATCCGAAACAGACAAGTTAAACAAATGAAAAGAATCCAAACCAAACAAGTTCACTGAAGATGTAGAATGAAGTACGTAAAAAGACACAAGTTTTGTTTGTCCTCTGTAAGTGGAAAGAAGGCTGCACTCACCTAATACAGGGAGCTCCTGTCCTGAATAGCTAGTCAACGTAACGTTTGCGTCACGCAAAGGGGGTTTGGCCAGTAATTTGTAAGTGTCTTGATTCATTAAAGAAACTGCAGCTCCCGCATCGAGCTGGAATGGAATCACTTTGGCGTGAATGTCCAAGTCCACTAAAAGTTTATTGTCTGTCCTATGACACGATCTACTGTCACGCGCAACATTGACAGACACAGGCACGAAATCACAAGCAATGGGGCGGGACTCCCGTCTATGTCTACGCGCACCATTGGTAGAACGAACACAGTCACTATCCGGTAGAGTGTCACTGGTCGGTGTGGAATATACACCATGAATTTCCATTCCTGGAATGATTTTTGAGTTTCCGATTTGAGCTTTCTTTTTGTCCCTTTTTGTTGCAAAAATAGCAAACACCCTGACGTGACGGGCAGGTTTGGCGCGTATGCTTAGTAACACACCGCGGACATGATTTCAAAACAGCATTTGCCTGCCGGCGCAGCACACCTGGCGCAGAGCAAGACGGCACCGGCGCGGCCGGGCACGAGGGCCGATTAGGCGCTGCGCTGTGTTCGCTACAGGCTTGCTAATCTGACACACTGCCGGGGAAATTTCAAACCTGAGCAAAAATCCAGTGTGCCTTGTCGATCCAATGTGTCGATCACTTGGGCAAGAGGGGAGGGGGATTGACAAGTTTCAAAATCTGTTCCCTGACCCGCGTGTGCCATTTCTCTGGTGCGTTGCGTATCCGGCACTATCGATAGCGACTTGTATTTCTGTTTCCGTCTGGTTCGGCCTGCGCAGGCGCTGAGGCGGCTGCTGCCCTCTGGAGCGTTTTTCGCGGGGGGCCGCGCGCGCTCGGCTCGGCAGTTGGATTCGCACCGAGCTGGTGGTATTTTGCCTTCCTCCCCGGCACGGAGGTGCGGTCTCGTTGTTGGCGGGCCTCGTTGATTTGGGCTTTGGGCGGTGTGGCGTGTTGGTGATGTGGTGTAGTGGACAACTGATGGATCCCCGCACGCGATCGCTCGAGGTTCTCCGCCTCTGAAAAGGGTGCCACCATATCGCTTGGGTTTCCGCACCCAGAGTTGTAAGGACTGCAGGGCAGGCTTTTTGTGTGTTTGCTCTGTCCGGTCTGCGTGGCAGGGTTCGTTTCACCTTACTTCAGCTGTTGTTTATATTTTCTGCTTGATTCCGTTTTGGCCGGAGTCTAGGTGTCGAGTTTTCTGCTGGTGTGCACCCGGTCGTTGCCCCTGTTTTCCTGCCCGGGGCGCAGCCGTATCTGTTGGTGGGAATTATTTGCAGTGTGTGTTTTGCGTGGACCCGGTGTGCTCACGCGCCCTGATTCTGAGTTGAAATTTCTATGGTCAGGCTGGCTCGGTTGCTGGAGTGTTTGTTATTGGTTTTCTGGCTTGCTGGGGACTGCGTGCGCGCCTGTTCCGTTTTGTGATGTGGCAGCAGTCTGATATTTTTATGTGTGCTTGTTAAGTTGCTAGCAATTACTTTTAGCCTTGTGCTTACTTATTTTTATTTAAACTGCCGGGCATTGTCATTTGCCTGTTCTTTTACCTTTACTTATTTGTAGTGTCAATTAAGCGTAAGGCGATGTCCAAGGTGCTAGAAATTGATTTTAGCCTCGTGTGTTCTTAATCCTATTTAAATTCTTGGGCATTTCCACTTGCTTGTTCTTTTATTCTTATTTATTTGTTGTGCCAGTTAGCCCTAAGATGATGTCAGACCTTGGTATCTGTCAACCTTATTTTGGCTACTAGCGCTCAGGTGCAATATTGCCGGGCGTATCCCGGATTTTGTCATGAATTGAGATCCTTTTATACTGTATTTTTAGTAGTAGGTGTGGCAAGTGCACTTGCGTATGGTATTTATTATGTCCCCCCCCCCCCTCTCTTCCTCCTTCGTGTAAACTGATTTTGGTAGGATTGCTAGGTGGCCTGTGTTCTTTTATTACCTATGTAAGTTTGGCTTCTGCCGCAGTCGTAACATGTTTTGACCGGCAGGCGGCCCATGTTGGCTAAAGTTTGAATGTGGTCTGCGCTGTTGAAATCAGCAAACTTTCCGTGAGGAAGCAAATGTTGGGCTTTGCCGTACATATATGTATTATTTGAGTTAGTCATGTACGTGTTGTTGTGTTAAGGGTTTTAGGGCATTTTTAATTGAGATACCTTTTGGAAATTTTATCACTCTTTTAAAGAAGGTATAGGAAGGAGTAACTTCGACTGAAAATTTAATTGTAAATTATACATTTGTGCTTTACATTATAAAGTGTAACTGTATTAGGTGAAAGTATGTAGTTTAATGCACAATGATTATTTGTTAATGCATCAAATTGTAAACAGTTTTGTTTGGCAGTGATTCAAACGACACAAATAAGTTTCTCTTTTCACCTGTGGCATATAACATTTTTATTACCTCATATTGTAAGTAGCTTGATTTGTTCGTGTCACTGTAATTTGTAAGCCACAGTGTAATTTATTACAATTAATTAATTGCTTTGGGGAAATAAACCCTGTAGCTTCCCGCGCCCGGGTTCCCGGGTTCGATTCCCGGCGGGGTCAGGGATTTTCTCTGCCTCGTGATGACTGGGTGTTGTGTGATGTCCTTAGGTTAGTTAGGTTTAAATAGTTCTAAGTTTTACGGGACTGATGACCATAGATGTTAAGTCCCATAGTGCTCAGAGCCAAATAAACCTTGAATTGTTTGTCCCCTTTTCATTAACCGAATCCCATCCAAATCGTCTGCTCAACATGTATCAGAAAAGTTCTGTGCAATGGCTTCACGTACCATGGTATCCGAGTACGTGAGGCCACATTGATATTCAAGGGCGCAATCGAATGTAGCCTTGTAAATTTGCCACCCACTCCCGATTAGTCTATCCCATCCTCGTCGCCATTTTGTTATGTATGAGGCGGAACTATAGGCCTCATGGGAAAAGGGTGACCCGCCTGAGTCACGCAATTTGACTCTTAGTCTGATCACAAAGAGGGGCCATTAACTGCACGCGTTTAACAAGAGTAAATCACACAACATACCACCAATCACTTAACTTCTGCCGGCCGAAGTGGCCGTGCGGTTAAAGGCGCTGCAGTCTGGAACCGCAAGACCTCTACGGTCGCAGGTTCGAATCCTGCCTCGGGCATGGATGTTTGTGATGTCCTTAGGTTAGTTAGGTTTAACTAGTTCTAAGTTCTAGGGGACTAATGAACTCAGCAGTTGAGTCCCATAGTGCTCAGAGCCATTTGAACTTAACTTCTAATAAACTGCGATTTCTCGAGAAGACCTGGCGCAGCATCCCCAAATAGCTCTCCCGAACCGTCCGCTGCCAGCCGCTTCAACGAACGCAGGAAGGCGCGCCGATCTCCCGTCTTTCCTGCTCCGCAGCAACCGACCGACTGCCCGCTGCTCCGTCCGCGACTGCTGCTCCGTCGCGACTGCTCTGCTGGTGCGTCTCCCTCTCACTTCCAGACACACGACGGCCGAAATACTGGCTCGGACCCAACCATGCAGAGGAAACACGCCCACTGGCAAAACGACATCCCCGCGCCAGGAAAAGACAGAGCCAAACTCCACAAGATGGTAACGGAAGGGGCCCAGAAGCGCTCGGAGAACCAGTTACACCACGGTGTCGCAGCTCGCACCGGCCAGACTGATGACGTGCGTTGACTCCTGTTGCTCTCGTCTCGACCGTGAAGCCGCTACCACTCGCTATACGGCGCGGCCCACTGGATTCACGTGGCGACCTCACATGCGCCGACGCTCAAGGCGGAAAAGTCATTTTGTGTCTCAGTGCGCGACCGACCAACCGATCGATCCAACCGCCAATGACCGTTGCCTGAGCAACTCGAGCAGACTGGCGGCCTAACGCGCAGACTCAGATGCAGGGACTAAGCTCCCGACCGGGTGACCACTCGTTGAGTTCTCTCACTGCGTCACAAATTCGGACCTGAGACAGACTAGCAAGCTGGGGAAGAGAGACTGACTCCAGACTCACCCAGACTGACCACAGACTGACTAACTGGCGAGCTCAAAGCGCCCCTTAAATGCACGTGAGCAGGCTACCTTTCCCCTTTCCCACCAGAGGGAGACACCAAAGCTGCGACTGCCACAGCGGCGCCACCGCCAGAAACGGAGGGCGACTGCTTCACACTACGCGCTGCGGCGCGGTCTTCAAAACAGCAATTTTTACCATGGCTCAACATACTTAGCTTTAATTCAGCATCAGCGATGAACGTCGATCTTGACTTTGTACAATAATATTTACAAGTGCAGTTATAGACTGAACTGCGAATACTGCTTTACAGTTCTGATTGCTTCACAAATAAGGATCAATTGTCAATGCATAAACTGTATGTGGCGCTTGAAACGAGTGAACCATTCCTATTAGAGTCGGCTGTAGAACTGGGCAGTGCGCTAGCTTGTCTCTTAAGACCAGCCGAGTGGCGGCGCTCGGTCTGCTAGCGTCGACAGTGACGACTCGTGGATCCGATGTGTACTGACGGACCGCGGACGATTTGAAGCCTACAACCTAGCCAGTGTGGTGTCTTACGGTGACACCACAGGGAGGACTGTGACGACTGACCGATACTGCGAGACCTTGATGTGATTGCGCGAAGCAATCAGGAGGAAACGGCCAGGACTTCTCGCCGAGGGCGTTGTCCTTCTTCACGACAACGCGGGATCTCATACAGCCAAGAAGACCACGAAGCTATTGAAGCAGTTTCGCTATGACAACACTGACCACTCTCCCTACAGCAAGGACCTTGCTCCAACTGACTGTCACGTTTTACCTCACTTGAAGGAACGCCTAGGAGACCGACGCTTTGCTTCAGACGAGGAACTATAGCGTGGCTCAGCACGCAAGGGAAGGCAGGGTTTTTGTCTGGAAGGTTTATTCAAACTCATTCCACGAAGCGACAAGGGCTTAAACAGATATGGAGGCTAAATCGAAAAATAACCTGATGTATATACTATCTGTTGGCTGTACTGATTGTATCAAATAAAATGTACACGTTTCACTGCAGGCATTGCAACCTTAGTTTCTGATCACGCCTCGTATAGACAGCTATTTACAATGAATATGTACATTTCTACACAGATTCACACAATATCAAATTTACACAGCATTCGTAGCAATTAGTGCACGTTTGGAATATAGTCATCAACATCTTCAGATAAATTGTGATGATCTTCCAGTGCCCACTTGAATGCGCTGAGGAAACATTCAAATGCTACACTGATCAGCCAGAAAATTATGAGCATCTGCCTAATAGCCACTATTCCGCTTTTTGGACGGATATAAGCGGCTATGCATCGTGGCATGGAAACAATGAGGCCTCGGTAGGCCGCATTTAGAGTTGGCACCTAATTCCCATAAATTCTGGAGAGGGGGCCGATGAGCACTGACGCCACGTTCAATCACATCCCAGATTTGTTCGATCGGGTTCAGATCTGAGGAATGGGGGGGAGGGGACAGCACAGCAATTGGAACTCGCCACTGCGTTCCTCGAACCACTCCATCAAACTCCTGGCCTTATGAC